>NC_059471.1:2131206-2431206 GCF_018139145.2 Gymnogyps californianus | reverse complement strand
ACCAAGATAAATTCCTTCCCTAACCCTCCCGTGCATGCCCACAGCTCACAGCCCTTACAAAATACAAACACATTTCAGTGGTACAATGAGTTTCAGGACCAAGAACGAGGCAAACGTTTTAGTATCTATGCCACAACTTCCATCACCATGTTACACCTATTGCAACACACCGCACATGTCAAAAGCACATGGGAAAGCTGACGAGAATATCTTCTACCCTTTTGAGTGCACTTACTTCTCTACAGGAATAAGATGTGAAGTACAGCAAGAGACTCCCAGGAGGCATTAGGAAAATCAGGAAAGACTGCGGAAAGAGAATTTGTAAGTGCAACTGGAAAACTCTTCCTTTTTCCTATCAAGGCTATTGCTATGTCCAAATACATTACTATGCTCTTTTCAAGAACAAAGATCCGCCAGCAGCCAAGCGAGACACGTCTGTGTTCACAGCCCTATTCTATGTACCTTAGGCAAGGCAGAAATTTGGCATGAGGACCATCCCTTTTATAAGGCCTGATTCCTCGCGATGCTCGCCATCCTCAGCTGAGCAGACTTTGCTCAATGCATGCCCTTGGAAGCTCTGGGTGCGCTCATTCTCTTGGAACACCAGCAGCGTTTTCCAAAGTGCAGACCAAGAGGAGGGACATGCTAGTGGGACAGTCTGTGGAGAATTAAGAACCTCCTTGGCCATGTGAATCATGGGGCGAGGTGGAGATACTGGGTCCCAAGCCACACACTTTGAAGGGGTGCCCATACCAAAGCGGTGAATTGCTTAAGGCACAGGGGAACAGTAAGAGAGGCAAAATTGGGGAGGAGGGATGGACTGTGATTTGTGGTCCTCAGGAAATCAGGCTATAGGAGGATAAAGGTCTCTCTGGCCCTGAAGGCTATCACAGCATGGGTTGATGTGCTCACGCTTTCTTTTGTGCCAGTTTAACTAACTGAAGAAAAGGTGCCAGTTTCTCCTGAAATCTCCATTCCCATTAAAGACCCAACTGTGGATGCAATTTGATTGCAAATAAAATTGCCTTTTACCAGCATGAATTTGCTTTTCTCTCCTCATGGGAATAACCTATACCAGCATTGAATCTCCTTATATTGCTTAAAGGACACATTGTGCTGCTCATGATCTGATAAAAGGGCTAACCCACATGCACAGGCCTGAAGGAGAATTTGAGGCTGAGAACCCCAAATAGTGCAACCTTGATGAACAAAATGGCTATGATAGCCCTGAGACTTTCCAGACGTGACGATGAGGAGCATAAGGTGCATTTCATGCAATGAAACACCTTGCTTGTCGCTTGGGCATGGAAGAGCACACATTTCCTAAAGAGAAGAGGAGATCAGCGCGCCCCGGTTACAGCCAATTTTGGTTCTTCAGCAGGGATTTCTTTTTGCCATGTTTCACAGCTAAGCCTGATATCATCACGAAGAAGAGGTGAACTTCTCAGAGTTGACAGAAAACAGAAGTACTAAAGAGGACCACATAAAAACCAGCTATATGGGGGAAGCAGGCAAAAACAGGAGGTTTAAGACAATTAAAAGGCCCTGAAAAGGGGAGTATCTGGGCCAGCGGACATCGTTGTTTCCTCTACTTCAGGAAGAAGTCATCATTGGGGTGAGGAAAAGAAGGTGCAGAGGAAACAGCAGCCAGCCAGCAGCCTGCTGTAGAGGGGTGCACCCTGCAATGTACAAGTCATGGGAGTTTTTAAGAGACCCTACTCTACATTTGGCAGCAACTAAGTCCCTAGTTGAACAACATGAACATTTACATGGAGCCATCAGAAATTACCAGTTGCAGTCATGGACTAAAGACACTGACACCAAAAGCTATGGCTATTCTACCAAATCAAATGTGCTCAGGATCATTTCTAGACCTGAGACCAACTGGCTTGGAGTAACACAGTCTGTGTAATCAAACGCTTGCCCTCCAAATGAGCTGCGCATTCAGGCTCCCAGGGACTCTGTATCAAATCTGTTAAATATTGAGCTTATTTTAATACTTACTAGCATACTCCAGAGACAAAATGAGCCAGATGTGATTCTGTGGCTACTGTGCTTCAGGTCTTCATGCTTAATTCCTACACGTTAACATTCCCCCTACCTCTGCTCTCTGAAGAAGGAACTCTTGGCTACACGATTCACTTGTCCTCTCAATGACAAAGACACAGTGAGACAGCAGTCCAACCACAAAACGTGTATGAAAAGAGACAGCACTCCGTGCTTCAGGGGAATAGACCCTCATACAGCATGTGCAGAATGGAGTCAGAGCTTGGACTATTTAACCTGGCTTTTGGAGGTTTACCGGAGAAATTTTCTTGGGATATCGGCTTTGAAGTCTCAGTCTCAGCTCTCCACTGTAATGGGACCAACTGTTCATGGACGTTAATGACCATTTAGGTCACCACTGTGCTTTGACACAGGGTTCTACAGAGCTAAATGCACAAATATCTGATAGCTTTAGCTAAAGAATTGGATCCTGTAACTGTAATTGTTACTGCAACAGTCTTGGGCGTCAGAAAGCAGCAAATACCTGTCCTTGCAGGACAGTGACCCTCTGTTGCAAATGTAACAGAAAACTGTAATCTACAGCCAGGAAAACCTAAGTAAAGGTCAAATTCAGTAGTTCCAGGGGCTGCAAGGCTACCTGAATCCTACTGTGGCAAGGTCTGCGATGCAGCTTCACACAGCCCAGCACCCTTTCATCCTCTCACCTAGATCAGCATCAAAGCCATTGGCGTCATCAGGCCAGGAAAAACAAAACAGAGGCTGCTCAGGGGCTGGCTGGAGCACATCTTCTTCAGTGGCTTGTATTCCCTGCACAAAGGTGAGATGTCTGTCCAGATGCTGGGTGGCCACTGTCTCAAGGGGAGGCTCTGGGTGGGAGGTGGACGCAGTCGGAGCCCCGTGGTCATCTGTTCATGCGCTGCAGGATGGTCACGCAGCCGTGATAACTGGTGCAGCGCTGCAGCGGCGGCTGCTGCTCCACGCTCCCCGTTACCGGGTCGAAAGTGAACGCTTTGTCCGTACCTTCCCCGTTCTCGTCTCGGCCACCCAGGATGTAAATCTTCCCTCCGCACACCGTCAGGCCGCAGCTCTCCTGGAAAGCAGAGGGAAATCCCAAAAGCTGAGGAGCAAGCGTCCAGCTTTAGGCAACGGGGCTGAGCAGGGGGGTGAGTCATTACAATGGGCTCAACTCTCACCTGCCCAGCAGAAGGGAGCAAAAGTAGGTCAGGTAAGTAAAGTCTGGCTCTTGAGGTGCTGCAATCTTACTGTTTCAGTAAGAGTTTAGGCACTTGAAATGCCTGAAGCCAGTGATGGGATCGTTGCTGTTTCTGACAGTCCCCCAGACTCACAAGCACACCAAGAGACCCAAGAGCCAGCCAGCACCTCTCTGTGAAAGCCACTTATAAGGGTGCACTGACATGGGCATTTTAATTCAGAGCGGGGCGAGCTGTATCCCATCATTCCTCTTCACTGTGCCACGGCTCACATTGCAGCACGGCTTTGGAGTGCAAAACCGTGATGACACTAAACGAAGATACACTACCACCACCAGTCCATGTTGAGTCCACAGACCAGACTAGAGCCAGCGTAACCCTCACCCTGAAACACATAGTGTGGAGAACAGGTCCTCAACACCAATGGTTTCACCCTGCAGATCCACTCCTCTGGCATTAGGAGCTAGTGTAGACCCACTCTCAGCAAGAAAACTTGGGCTTGCTGTGGGAGAGGCATCCTCCAAGCAGTACGGACACCGATGGTGAGTACATATATGTTTGAGTTGCTCTACAGAGGTCACGTTCACATGCTCAGAGCCAAACCCACAATGTATTTTCCTTGCCTTCAATCTCAGCAAAGCACAGATGGCTCCTATTCTAGAGAGAAAGGGAAGGCTCAGAGCTTCTTTCCTAAACCTCTTCCTTACCAGAGGCCCGGGGAGGGTGGCCACTTCTCGCCAGCTGTCTTTCCTTGGATCGTAGCTGAAGATTTTGCTGAGGAGTCCACCTACAACATAAATGATGTTGTCCAAGCAGACGGCACTGATGCACCTCTGGTAAAAAGGGGTGGGAGACAGGAGCGTCCACTTGTTGTCCTCTGGATCGTAACACTGGACCTGGGAGGAGAAACGCAGCTATGGGAACATGAATTTACCACATCTCCCTGCTTGGATGAAACTGCTATTCACTAGAAATAAAAGCGCATGGGGACAGAAACATGGATGGGAGCTTCAACACCCAGAGACCAGTGCAGTGAGCAAAGGGATGAGGAGTTCTAGCATTCCTTCTTGCGTTCAAGTCTCCCAGACAAACTACAAGCCCCCAGGGTGGCTGTCCTTGACCCAGACAGCACATGGCTAAGTGTTCAGAGATGGAGCTGAGAAGTACTGATGGGTCTTCCTGCAGCTCAGGAGACCAGAAGCACCGTGTCTGGCTTGCAGAGGTCTCCTCCAGGCAGTTACTACTGTTGCTACTTATCTGAAGTGAGTGCCCACAGTGTCGGAGGTTTGTTCCTGTGGTGCCTCAGGGCTGACCAGGCTTCAGAGCAGAACAGGCTCTACTGAAACCATGCCTAATATACTGTCAACTCCTGACACCTTCCCTCTCTGGTCCCTAAGTCTCACTGGCTTCCATTTAAATGTATGACTTCTCATCTTATTATAAGGGGGCCTTCATTAGTCTTCAAAAAAAAAGGCACCCTTGTAGCTTAAGGACAACCCCATTTCCCTCCACGTTCCCTGGCAAACCTTCTTTTTTTAGGTCTCTGTCCATTCTTGATGCCCCAGCAATACCTTGTCGGTGTTAGCGGTGTCATCCACAGCACCGCCCAGCACGTAGAGCTTGTTCAGGCAGGAGACCACAGCCGCCGAGCTCACAGCTTGAGGTAGCGGGGCCAAGGTTGACCAGCTGTTGGAGAAGGTGTCATAGCACTCCATGCTGGAGAGGCGGTAAAAACCATCAAAGCCTCCCACAGCGTAGATCTGCCACAAAAGGAGCAAAGCAAGCCGATTAGAAACTCCTGGACTCACCTAATGGGCTACGCTGTCACGGCGTACGTGAGGGGAGGCTAGGACTTGGCCAGAAGGACAGACACCAAGCCACGGCAAAACCTTGGGGTTGGACTAGATGAACTTTAAAAGTCCCTTCCAACCCAAACCATTCTATGATTCTGTGAAACACCCCACACTGTATAGCTTTCACCCAAAGACTTAACACAGCTATTGCAGAAGTCTTGTACCATCTCATGGTAGATCTTATTGCTACAACTTCATTTGTGACTACTTCAGGTGAAAACACACACCCAACTGAAACCAATGATGTCATGGTTATGTCCTAGTTGTTCTCCCTTCAAAACCATCTCTAAATGACCCAGAAGACAAACACACACTGACAGTTTCTCGTTGTACTGGGCTGCAGGAGAAGTGGGGGACAGTGCTCCACATGGCTTCTTCCAAAATTCAGGCCATTGCCTACCTTGCCCTGAAGTGTTGCCATTTTGTGCCTCCATCGGCCCTTCTGCAGACAAGCAACCTTGATCCAGACGTTCAGCTGGGAGCTCAGCACCCAAACATCGTTGCTGCTGATGTGTCCTCCTGAAAAACAGAGGGACGGAGGGCTGGTATGATCCCAAGGACAGGCCCATCACCTCACTACACCACAATATTGCATAGTTCCTCCATGCAATGGAACAACTTAGGCCAGAATGCAGTTATTGAGCTATGGCCATGTAAACTCAGCTTCCTAAGGGAGATACCATCTGGACTTCAAGGCACTTGTTATACTGCTCCATCTCTTATACAGAACTCATCTGATAGGCATTATATTTTAAGTGAGGGACAGGCGGGAGACTCTGATGTTTTAGGAAACCCTGTCTGACGACACACACCAAAACCAGCTCATTCCACAGCCAAACACTTTTGACAGATGCCCAACAGGAAGGAAAGGTTTTTTAATACTGTCATCCTTCCCCTCAAAGGTGAAATTGTTCCTTGGGACAACAAAATCCAAACCACCTAGGGATAAACATCACCAGGAAGCGACTTTGCTCCAAAGCTGAGATGCATGTGAATGAGTCCTAGTGAATAGACCTAAGGAGTGGCTGTCCAAGCAGAGGTCTTGCTGTTCTTTGCAACCAGGAAGGGACCATCTGGTCCAGAGTATCTCACCTGATATGTACACATCGTTCTTCAGTGTGCAGGCAGCAAACTCTGACTTGGTGTAGCCCGGCACGCTGGAGAGGGCTGTCCACTGCCTGCTCTTTGGGTGGTAGAGGTCTGTGAAGGGCAGTTTCAGAAGGCCTTTCTTATCGCAGCCCCCGATGACGATGATGACTTCTGCCAGCTCCATGAATCTAGTCCATGAAAGGCATGGGTAAGTCCCTGGGCCAGGCTACTCCTTTCCATCATCCCTCCCATCCTATCTAGGACATTGGCAGCACGGTCCCGTAGATAGGGCAAGGTCCTCTCCTGCATCAGCTACTGATTTTCTGGGCAAATCGTTTCACCCCTGCACATTCCCTTTTGTCTGCACAATCAAATCAAAGGCACCTCCTAGCTTAGGTGGGAAGGGGTCCAAACTGCATAGGGAAAGAAAATGGGAATGACCTTTAGAAGTCCCTCATGAGATTGCCTCCTGCCACTCACCCTCCCCCTTCCAGCACAATCGAACCTAATAATCCGTAAGGCACAGCCACGAGCATGGAAAGCTGTTCCTGGCAGCCTGCCTGCGGCAAGCTCTCTGCCTGGAGAGAGAAGTGTTTCCAGGAAATCTCTCTCTCTCTCCAGCCCTAATAGCAGCGAGCAGACGAGACAGACAGCAGGGGAAGGAAAATCCTGCCAACTAGTAGGTGGCAAGAGAGGAACGGCTCTGCAGGAGAGGAGGGGAGAGGAAGGAGGAGGGTGAAAGAGGATTTGAAAGACTTGGTCCAATCCCCAGCTCTGCCATGGTTTGTGCAAGCTGAAACAATTCACTTAAGACCCAAGCTGTAAAAGGAGGGAGGTAAAATGTGGATGCTGGGGGGTGGGATTTATCCCCAGTGAATTTTAGCTGTTTGTGTCCTTGAGGAGATCACCATGGACCCTGTTGTTGAGCAGTTCTGTATATAATAGCCTGTTGTGGTATTCAGCACAGAGAAGGTGTGTCAAACCATCTCTTCCACCTGACAGAAACATGCCCTCAATGCCAGGCTGGGGCTTCTGAGATGCACTGGGGCAACCCCCGTCCTTCTGCCCACTGAGCGGCAAAAAAACCCTGCACTCCTTGGGCTGAAGAGCAGGAGAGCACAAGAACCTGGCCCTGCAGCCCCGTGGTCATGGGTGTCCTCTGGAAAAGGATGGGGAGCCTTGCAAACCAACTCAGTTTGATATGGCAACCCAGCCCAGAGCAGAGGTGTCCATCAGCACTCTTACCAAGCACACCCTAAGGGACCTGTGGCACCATGAAGGTACAGCAGAGACTTAAAATGTGGCTAGTCAAATCCAAACTTCACAGTCACAAAAAAGGTGCAGATTTTTACACACACCCAACCCTAGAAATCACTTTTTCTTTGCCTCCTCCACTTTACACTGGCAGCTACCTGGACCAGCATCTCTTTATCTTCTTGCTGTTCATCAATAAATCAATGGAAAGAAAAAAAGAAAAAAAAAAAAATTGGGGATGCCTAGGTAGCCACCTGGACAGTAACTGCTTTTTTTCCCTGAACATTAATTCCTGAGCCTGCAGCAATGCCTTTGAGCCAGGCATCACGCTGACGGCCAGGAGGACTGAGACTGGTCCGAGCCTTCCTGCTAACAGACAGCCTGAAGAAGGTGGGAGAGAGACCAAAAGAGGTGAAATGAGAGCAGACCAGTGGCAGAACTGGGAATGGAAAACAGGTCTCAACCCAGTGCTCTACCCATTAGTGAAAGCAGATAGAAATAAAGAGCTACAAACACCCCATCCTGCCCATAGTCTGGACACGCATCTGGATAGCATCATTGCACACCCAGAGCAGCGTGACTAGAGCACTTCTTGCCAACAACAACAACAACAACAACAGAAAAAAAGCGTCACATGCATTAGTATAAATTTCACAGGAATCCTTTAAGCCAGGCAAACATCTCCAATGCCTTTCTTTTGGAAACAGGGAGGCCAAAAGAGAAGCAATTGGAGGGAAAAAAAAAAACAACAAAAAAGAAAAAAACCCCAAGAACGCCCCTCAAACTTTAACATCCATCAACTTAGGCCATGCCAGTCTAGAGAAGACACTGTGTTTTACCTTCTGGGCCTCGATCGTAAAGAGCTGACCTCATTCCCAAGGATGTAGTACTTGCGGGCCTCGTGCAGTAGAGGAATGCACTCCTTCGAGTCCTGGATGAGTCCATCCATTTCCACCTTCTCCAGGAAGTAGGTGGGGTCGAGCAGGGGCAGACGCACATGCTCAAGGAGGTCCTTCAAGGCTCCCTTCCTGGCAGGTATGTCATGCCGAACCCAGCGCATGACTGCTTCAAAGACCACTTCCTCCTTGGGGACCACCAGCTGTTCATCGGATAGATATTCAACCAGTTCCTTCACACCCATCTCCAGGAACTCTTCATGACACGACACCTCCACAAAGCACTCCAGCATGAACCTCTTGCTCTTTTCTGTCAGAGACGCAATGGAGAATGAATCAGCAAACTTCATGATGCCCAAACAATTGCATGGGTGAAGCTGGCCTTCAAGGAAGGTGACACAAGCATCTCTGAGCTTGGAGATCTGCAGCAAGTCAGACAGTTCCAAGATGCCTTCAACGTTGTCCTCCTGAATGATGATGTTCCCCCCGTACATATAGTCAAGAAGGAGAGACATAGTGGACGCAGATATCTTCTGGATGTTAATGATATCCTGGTGGCCTTCCTTGAGATTGCCACCAAACATGGCCCGGAAATACGTGCTGTTGGCTGACAAAGTGGCACGGTGACAGGGGAATTCTTGTCCATCAATTAATAGCACCACATCTGTGAAGATGCCGCTCTGCCGGTAGGAGTTCAGTGTCTGGAGGATTTGCTCAGCATGGCAGGACCCACTGCAGAGCTTCATGTGCAGCTTTTCTTTGCCCGGGTCCCGCGTCGTGTTTTCCAGGCTGCTTGTCCTGAAACTCGATTCTTCTTTCATCATTCGATGCATCCTGATTGCGAAGCAGCGAAGGAGAGAAGACAACAGCACACTATTAAAATATCTGACTGCAATGTCCAACACCATCATGGTTTCTGCATCTTCCTCGGTGCCATGAGGAAGTACAGATTCCAGCCAAAATATAATCAGACTCTGCCCCTTCATCCACACATGGCTCCTCCTCAGTAACCAACATTTCCTCCAAACCACAGCACAGTGATGGGCACTACGATATTTCCAATCCAACCCCATCTCGGTAGACAAACTTCTGCTTTTGGGAGATGTTTCTTCTAAGGCAATTGCTTTGCCTAACCTATGCTATACTACCACCTCGACACCCTTTCCTTTCTTTCTGACATCTCGCAGCTCTTATTAACTGGTTTCCCCATCCTCTCAAATGCAAGCGCTCCACAGTACAGCCCAGCTGGGAGCAATGCAGTATTTTGACTTTTTCTATCCACCATGTTTCCCCAGATGTCTTATTCCAGGCAAAAATCCAGAGGTAAGGACGTGAGACAGAGATTTGCCAAAGCTAGCTATGACATGACCTGCCCAAATGCAGGGGAGATGCCTACATCTGACATACCTTTCTGCTAGATTTGTTCTCCAGATTATTTTAAATCTTTCCTAAAGGACTTCATAAAGTGATAGCAATGAAGCGCAGCAGACTTCTCTCATCCGAGCTCTAACGGTTCACAGTTCACACTGACGGCGTGAGCAGCAGGATCCATCCCTGTAGGACAGGGAAAGCCATGTGCTCAGCCTGGAGGCTGCAAGTAGCTGCACATCCAAAAAGGTGATCCCTGCTCAAATCGGGGGGGGGGAGGCAGCCAGATCACCTCTGTCGTGGTTTAACCCCAGCCGGCAACTAAGCACCGCGCAGCCGCTCGCTCACTGCCCCCACCCAGTGGGATGGGGGAGAGAATCGAAAAGAAAAAAAAAAAACCTCGTGGGTTGAGATAAAGACAGTTTAATAGAACAGAAAGGAAGGAAAAATAATAATTATGATAATAATAATAATGACAACAATAATACTAAAAGAATTAGAATATACAAAACAAGTGATGTACAATGCAATTGCTCACCACTCACGACCAATGCCCAGTCAGTTCCCAAGCAGCGATCCCCCCTCCCAGCCAACTCCCCCCAGTTTATATACTGGGCATGATATCATATGGTATGGAATATCCTTTGGCCAGTTTGGGTCAGCTGTCCTGGCTGTGTCCCCTCCCAACTTCTTGTGCCCCTCCAGCCTTCTTGCTGGCTGGGCATGAGAAGCTGAAAAATCCTTGAGTTAGTAGAGACACTACTTAGCTACAACTAAAAACATCAGTGTGTTATCAACATTATTTTCCTACTAAATCCAAACCACTGCGCTATACCAGCTACTAGGAAGAAAATTAACTCTATCCTAGCCAAAACTAGGACAACCTGTAAAGAGTAACCCCTGGGGAGAAGGGCCTCTGAGTGCGGAGAGGGGGTCTGAAAAGCAGAGGAGCATCGTGGCATTGAAATAGTGACAAGAATTGACTGTCTCTGACAATGGTGAGTGAATCAAAGACCCCAAACCCTCAGCTACTGCCTCGACCGTCCTAGACCCACTAACAGGTTGGCGCTGCCCCATTTCCTCCGCTTCTCCCCAAAAGCCCGCCCTGACCCATCACTGTTGCACAGACCCAGATACTGGGGGGAAGAGTGAGGAGGGGTTTGAACCTGGGTCTCCCTGCCTGTGCCCGACTGCTCTCACCAGCTGGATGTTTGTGCTGGTTTTGGCTGGGAGAGAGTTAATTTTCTTCATAGTAGCTGGTATAGTGCATGTTTTGGATTTGTGCTGAAAACAGTGTTGATAATTCAGGGATGTTTTCGTTACTGCTGAGCAGTGCTTACACAGAGTCAAGGCCTTTGCTGCTCCTCACCCCACCAGTGAGTAGGCTGGGGGTGCACAAGGAGTTGGGAGGGGACACAGCCGGGACAGCTGACCCCAACTGACCCAAGGGATATTCCATACCATAGGACGTCATGCTCAGCATATAGAGCTGGGGGAAGAAGAAGGAAGGGGGGGGGGGGGGTTGTTCGGAGTGATGACATTTGTCTTCCCAAGTCACCGTTACGCGTGATGGAGCCCTGCTTTCCTGGAGATGGCTGAACACCTGCCTGCCGATGGGAAGTGGTGAAGGAATTCCTTGTTTTGCTTTGCTTGTGTGCGCGGCTTTTGCTTTCCCTATTAAACTATCTTTATCTCAACCCACGAGTTTTCTCACTTTTACTCTTCCGATTCTCTCCCCCATCCCACCGCAGGGGCAGTGAGCGAGCGGCTGTGTGGGGCTCAGTTGCCGGCCGGGGTTAAACCACGACAGTCCTTTTTGGCACCCAATGTGGGGCTGGAAGGTTCGAGATAGTGACAGATTTGATGGGAATGTGGTAGATTGAATGTATAGCTGTCATTGCTGTTTAGCTATTTATCGACAAGCTCCTGTGCTTGCCATGGGGCTCGCTTGCCTTACCGTAAATTAGAGCCTAGTGCTCGTTAGTGGCTGCTTTTCACTTTCGCTGCTTGCTGAACTGCCACGCTGCTGTCATCTGACTCTGCTGTGCCTGGGAACGTTCTGATAACAGCAACGGCGATGCGCCTGGGCTGGCAGATGGCCAGGGCATCGCTGCTGCTTCTGTGCTGCTGTACTGGACAGGCTGGAACTCCAGTGTGAACTCGAGGCGAGGGGACTGTGACCTGTGGGTGAGTCCATGTGGGAGCAGGACACCCCGAAGGGTCTGAGGCCGAGGATAAGCCCATGCCAAAGCAGGCACATCTCGAAGCATCTGTGGCCGTGGTTGTCTGTGCCGCAGCAGGTAAACCTCTGAAGGGATTGTGGCCCAGGGAAAAGTCCACACTGGAGAAGGTACACCTCGAAGCATCTGTGGCTGTGGGTAAGGCCATGCTGCAGCAGGTACACCTTGAAGCATCAGTGGCTGTGCATGAGGTCATGCTGGGGCACCTCAAAGCGTGTGGCCGTGGATAAGCCCACGACAGAGCAGGTACACCCCTGGAGGGACTGCAGCCATGGGTAAGGCCACATTGGAGCAGGTTTACATCTGAAGGGACTGTGGCTGTGGGTAAGGCCACGCTGGAGCAGGTACATCTCTGAAGGCATTGTGGCCCATGGAGAAGGCCACGCTGGAGCAGGTGCACCTCAAAGTGACTGTGGCTGGGGATAAGTCTACGCCGCAGCAGGTAACCGCTGGAGAGACTGTGGCTCACAGATAAGGCTCCACTTGGAGCAGGTACACCCCTAAGGGACTGCAGTCCTGTGGATAAGCCCAAGCCGGAGCAGGGGCAAGGGGAGGAGTTCATTGCAATGTTAAACCCTATGGTCTGGTCCGAAGGGACCAGGGGTGGAGACTGTAATGGAAATACCTTTAAATTGTTGTAACCCGGGATTTGAGTTGCATGTTACAGGAATTACTACAGCAGGAACCACCTGAGCCAAGGGAGGACAAGCCTTACAAGAAGCAGTGCCAGTGCAGCAGTGACCCGAGCTGAGCTGGCTTTGGTGCCCAGTAACTCCACACAACACCCCACCTCTCCTGTCCTGAGTGACCGCCCGAACAGGTGGAGCCCAAAGTCATGGACTAAATAAACTTAATGGACATTTTGTGGACATTTCTGGACATTTTATGGACATCTTACAAGGGTGGTCCATAGACTAAGGGAATGATATCTGCGTATTGTATCAAAGGATGGAGATAGGAAGGAGGGTGGTGGTTAATGAGGATGTATTGGATAGCGTGGGACCTGAGCATGACGTAAATGGTATGGAATAAGGGGTGGATGTTTGTGCTGGTTTTGGCCGGGATAGAGTTCATTTTCTTCATAGTAGCTGGTACGGGGCTAGGTTTTGGATTTGTGCTGAAAACAGTGTTGATAATTCAGGGATGTTTTCATTACTGCTGAGCAGCGCTTACACAGAGTCAAGGCCTTTGCTGCTCCTCACCCCACCAGCGAGGAGGCTGGGGGTGCACGAGGAGTTGGGAGGGGACACAGCCGGGACAGCTGACCCCAACTGACCCAAGGGATATTCCATACCATAGGACGTCATGCTCAGCATATAAAGCTGGGGGAAGAAGAAGGAAGGGGGGGGGGGGGGGGGGGGGGTTGTTCGGAGTGATGACATTTGTCTTCCCACGTCACCATTACACATGACGGAGCCCTGCTTTCCTGGAGATGGCTGAACACCTGCCTGCCGATGGGAAGCGGTGAATGAATTCCTTGTTTTGCTTTGCTTGTGCGCGTGGCTTTTGCTTTCCCTATTAAACTATCTTTATCTCAACCCACGAGTTTTCTCACTTTTACTCTTCCGATTCTCTCCCCCATCCCACCGCAGGGGCAGTGAGCGAGCGGCTGTGTGGGGCTCAGTTGCCGGCCAGGGTTAAACCACGACAATGTTAAAGAAAAGGGGCACAGCAATGCCACCACCTGTGTTTTAAAAGCATGGCAGAGAGTCAGCACCGCTCCTTGAGTGGGGGTACCAGCGAGGGCCATCAGCAGAGCACTCCTGATCACAGCTTCTACCATGGCCAGGCAGGTTTTAGATTGCTTTTCTAAGGCTCTGTAACAGCAAAGAGCCTGTTTGGCGGGGGGGCTCATGCTCTGCTCTTAAGGGCCCCCCAAGTCAGGCTCTGGACCTCACCACAAGCCTCTGGAGGGGGCACAAGTCCCCACTGGGTCACAAGTTACTAGACATCAGTGGCTTCGTGGTGTCCACACACTCCCTTGCAGGAAGGCAGGTAGCACATCCCTTGAGGAGGATTACCTTGAATTTCTCATGAGTCAAAATCCCTGTCTTAGCTCTAGTCCTTCATCTCTTTTCCTACACCTGCACCTCCCGGACAGCCATCGCGTCTGACCACAGACCCCAAAGGTGCTCAGGTTCTCCCATGCTCCAGAGGACACCTCCTGGCTGCACCTGCACCAGAGCAGCTCTGTGTAGGACAACCAAATCTAGTCCTCAGGATCTTCACCCTACCAACCCGAGAAAGCGTCACGGTATCCTTTGTGCCTCCAGAATCCCCCAGCAGCAGGGAAAACACCTCTGCCCGTGCCACGGGGGAGCTGCAGAGACCCAAAGAGCGGTGAAGCAGCATGACAAGCCCTAACTAAATATCTAAGAAATCCTGTGGGCGTGGGTGAAGGCTCTAACCACCCCGAACACCACTGACGGGTGCGCAGGGCTGTGTACAGAAGGGAACTGCCATTAGTCACTTCAAAGTGATTTAGAGAAGTTACAACAAAGGCAGCTCTCTGGAAACGCCTTTGCAAAGAGCACGGCGGACTCCACGTTTCGCTGGCACGCGCGGCTCCAGCCAAGAAAGAAAATCACATCTATATCCCCACTTCTCTCCCTGATCCACACACGTTTCCAAGCGATCGGGGTCACGCACAGCTCCGCACGGCTCAGTGCTGGGAAGA
Organism: Gymnogyps californianus; assembly: GCF_018139145.2. Taxonomy (NCBI): domain Eukaryota; kingdom Metazoa; phylum Chordata; class Aves; order Accipitriformes; family Cathartidae; genus Gymnogyps; species Gymnogyps californianus. The sequence goes on along the minus strand of NC_059471.1, from coordinate 2,416,611 downwards.
AACAGCCCAGGCTGACCTCCTTACAAAAAGACACCCCCCACCCCTCCCCAATTAATCCAAATTCCCTTCCCCAGCTCACATCCCTCCTGTCTACCCATGAGACAAACAATGCCAACGCCAAAGAAAGAGTGGGTTTGCCCCATTGCCCTCACCCATGCACCCTCCTCTCTGGGTCACCCTCTCCATCCAAGTACCACACAGCAGCAAATGCTGCTTTTTTGGGTTGGTTTTTTTTGTCTTTTTTTTTGCAAGCCTCCCCAGCTGCTAGTGCAAGAAGTCCAACGTTACCTGGCCCACAGGTTGCGTTCTCCAGGTGGGACCTGGCGAAGACTCAACTTCCCTCTCGGACAGCTCCCATCCACGCTGGGGCTCTGCACGGAGACACGTCCCCTCCGCAAAAGCACGCTCAGCCCTTCTGCGGCAACGCTTGGGGAAGCACAAAAGCATCCCCTTTATCCTCGCTGCCAAAGAGGTGGGGGGAGAAATCTGCTTTTGTTTCTCCTGAATGACATGCCAGAGAGCTACAGGGCATTAGCCATGCAGCTGTCAATAACAGCCAGCCAGGGAGGAGCCAGGACCCAGGGAAAACCCATGGCAGCTCAGGGAAAATATATCACACCAGGGCAGCTTAAGAGGGCCGAGCCATCTGGAGAGCAAATTGAGGTCCAGGTGGAACGATTCATTTGATAGGGACTCCATCTCACTGGAAACCACACTAAAGCCAATAAATAAAATACGGCTCTGTGAGCAAAAAGATGCCCGGAGCAGGAAAGGACTGGGTCAGGGAGGAGCTGCAGTCCCCCTCATTAACGTGTGATAATTAGGTAATTAGGTCCTTGAGGATGATGGGGACAGAAGGGGAGGTTTGCCCTGTGTGGCTTTCTGCACACTCCTCTCTAACTTGATCCCAGTTTTTGGATGAATTTTTAAATGCTCATAGCAGGGATCAAAGCAGCCCTGGGGAAGCTCCATGAAGTAACCCTTGTGCTGAAGATTGTCAAACCCCCTAATGGGATGCAGCCAGCCTTCCCCCACTTGCCCAGCATCGCTTTGAACAACTTGTATTATTTCACACTGGATGGAAGAAAAATATTAATAACAACCAGCCCCTGTATGTTGTCATCCCAGTGAAATCGCCTTTCTGCGGGGCACCACCGCCGCGTTCGCTGGCTGGCTCCTTTCTGCTCCTCTCCCATCGCTGGGATGCAGGGCACAAGCTGGCATCCTGCTTGCTCCCAGCATTTGCATATGAATCACTGGCAACCTGGAAGGAACTGTGGTTTCCCAGCCTGCGTAGTGGCCTGGAAGGGTTGGGGGATTTGCTCTTAGGACCTTCCACCCCGATAGAGTTGGCACTGCTAGGCTACACCGACCAGAGGTGCAACCATGTCTGCGCACGGATGGAGCAAGAGATGACCGGGAGCGGGTCATCAGGCCAAATGGCAGCACAGCACTGATCCTGCCCTGCGGGGCACAGCAAAAAGGTCTCCAGAGTGTCGGAAACTCTTCAGCAAGGTTGCAAAGCTGTCATCTCCTTGCAGCCAGAAAGCATGGGGCTACCAACCTCTTCAAAACCAAACCTCGGCTTCAAGCAGTGTGTGCAGTCCCACGGGTGGGGGGGGCACCAGCTACTAAGAGTTGTAAATGAGTTACCACAATGAGAAGGCTTTGCAGGGTGCAGCTATCCCCATGCCCATTCCAAGCTGCCCATCGAGCAGATTTCTACAGCCAGACTGCACTGCACTTGGCCCTGGATGTCCCCGTGTGACGCCACCGTGCCCCAAAGCGGCTGTCGCTGTGCAAAGGTTGTGCTACAACCCACGCTTGTGGCCTTTTTGCATGAAACAGAGAGCATTAAACACCCCACAGAGCTGCAGGACGTGGAGGTGTTTGGAAGGGGTGTCTGCTAGGCAGCACCAGAGGAAGGATGCCTTATGCAGGGGCAGGAGCTCAACCTCTCCTTTGCCCTGGGTCTTCTCCCAGGGTAGATACAGACACCAGAAGCAGTGATCTTACAGTGGATTAGGACTCTAAAATCCCTTCTTCGCATTAAAAATGCTCAGCCGCTGGCACATGGCCCATGGAAGCCATTAAGCACAAAGCCATAAGCATGAAAAAAAAATGCAGAAGGGAAATACAAGTATATAGGACCAGGAACTCCAGGTGCCTCTTGGGGAAAGCTCTCTGTGAATGTAGGACCAAAGCTTACTGAAGGAGCAGCAGAGTATGCATGTCAGGAGGAGAACAGAATAGGAAGGAAAAAGGATGCAGCTAAGCTGAAGAGAAAACAAGGAAAAAAGAACGGAAAGGACAAGAGGAAAAGTAGAAGAGAGTTTTGGATAAATCAGGTAATGGAGGCCATGGTGAGACATCTTGAGGGAGATGGTCACTAGGACTTGATCACGCTGTGGTCTGTACCTCCCCACCACACGCCCAAGAGAAGGAAATGCATCCTATCCAGGAAAGCTGTCGATGCACGCCTGGCACCGCCATCCATGGCTCCACCTTGCCATGGAGAGAGTCAGGGCACCCTCTTTTCACCCTCAGCCAGTTGGCAGAAGTGAAGGGCAGTCACCAGCCTCTGGGAGAAGAGACCGAAGCAGGACAGCCAAGTAGATGAGTAAGGGCAGAGAAGTAACTAGAACAGAAACAGGGTCCAGAAAGGAAGAGAGGGAGAAAACTAAGAGGCTGAAGAGGGAAAAAAAACAACTTGGTTTCCTATTTCACATATGGTCAATACTCACATTGAGCTTGAAACCCAGTCAGGAGCTTCAGCCAAGAAGAGGTTGCTTGCACCAAGAGTCCAGGAGAAGGCCAACCAGCCTTCAGCCTCATGCCGCTGCTGCTGCTCACATCGTGGCTAAACTTTTCATGCTGAGTTTGAACTTTGAAAGCTCCTAGCCACTGCATCATGTTAAGGCTTTAGCAAAGATATGAGAGATCCTTCTTATGGCAGATAACTGTGTAGGCCTAGGGGGTGGTCACATCAGCAACACCTCCCAGACCCCAGGACTACAACTCTACTGGCAAATTTAAAGGGCTGGAAAGGTTCCCAGATACCATGAGAACTATCCCAGTTGTACCACTAAGCTCTTATTTATACAGGCAGTTTTAGAGAGGAAGAAAAAGAGTTAAATAGCACAATGTTGGCTGTCCCAAGCCATTTGGGCTTAGAGCCAGCAACCAATCCTCAGCTCTTTTATTTGAACAACAGACAGCCTACATGACTCTCATTGCTCTCCTTTCAACTTTTCAATATCTTTCCCTAGGGTACAGCAACGACAGCCCCCGGTTAGGGATTATTCAATATTGTAGATATCGGGAGCTCTACCCCTTCCCCTAGGGCAATTTTATATTTAACACTCAAACGGTATTCCCAGAGCCAGTCAAATTCATGACACGGTAACGGACTACCCATCACCAACCAGTGAGATAGCGTTGCATTTACTTTAATCCCTTTCAACTATCAGCTAAATGCAGCCATTCAGGGGCTGGAGAAAACAGCTGCTTAACAAAGAACAATCCCACGCTGACCCAGACAAGATCCCCTTCTCACCCAAAGCACCCTCTGTCTGCAGCTGGGAGCAGATCCTGGGGTAAAGAATAAAAAAAATAGAGCAAGCACCAAGCAAGCCTTTCCCTTGATATACATATTTAGCAAAGAATTGCTCAGGGACTTCCCAAGCTGGATCTCGCATCTGGACTCCTGTGTTTAATAAGTGCTAATGGATGTATGAGCCATTTATTCCTTTTTGAACTTGCTTATGGTTTTTGGCCTTCACAGCACCCTGGGGCAATGACTTGCATAATGTGCGTTAAAAATAAACCGCTTCCCGTTTGTTTGGTTTAAAACTGCTGCCTGATCGGTTCTACGGGTGCATCATTGTCCCCATGTGGCCACAAACACTGAAAAATTATTCTACAGTTACTGTTCACGACTCAGGGCTGCACAGTCACCTCGTTTCCACATGACTGCTTTTCAGCTACTGTCTTATAAAACCTGGATGGGAGAGAGCCATAGAATCATAGAACAGTTTGGGTTGGAAGGGACCTTTAAAGGTCACCTAGTCCAACCGCCCCTGCAATGAGCAGGGGGACATCTTCCACTAGATGAGGTTGCTCAAAGCCCCATCCAACCTGGCCTTGAACATTTCCAGGGAGGGGGCACCACAACCTCCATGGGGAACCTGTGCCAGTGTTTCACCACCCTCAGCGTAAAACATTTCTTATTTAGTCTGAATCTCCCCTCTTTTAGTTTAAAACCATTCCCCCTTGTCCTGTCACTACAGCCCCTACTAAAAAGTCTGTCCCCATCTTTCTTGTAAGCCCCCTTTAAGTATTGAAAGGCCACAGTAAGGTGTCCCAGGAGCCTTCTCTTCTCCAGGCTGAACAACCCCAACTCTCTCAGCCTGTCCTCACAGCAGAGGTGCTCCAGCCCTCTGATCATTTTGGTGCCTCCTCTGGCCCCGCTCCAACAGGTCCATGTCCTTCCTGTGCTGAGGGCCCCAGAGCTGGACGCAGTGCTGCAGGTGGGGTCTCACCAGAGCAGAGTAGAGGGGCAGAATCCCCTCCCTCGACCTGGTGGCCACGCTTTTGATGCAGCCCAGGATACGGCTGGCTTTCTGGGCCGTGAGCGCACATTGCCGGGTCATGTCCAGCTTTTCATCCACCAGTATCCCCAAGTCCTTCTCCACAGGGCCACTCTCCATCCCTTTCATCCTCCAGCCTGTATGGATACCGGGGGTTACCATGTGCAGGACCTTGCACTTGGCCTTGTTGAACCTCACTAGGTTTGCATGGGCCCAATTTTCAAGCTTGTCCAGGTCCCTCTGGATGGCATCCCGTCCCTCAGGTGTGTCAACCACACCACTCAGCTTGGTGTCACATCAAGAGGAGATGCCACACAACTGTACCGACCTCAAGAAGGACAGATCTCCAAACCTCCCTCTGGTCAGACCTTTAGCTCCCTCATGAAGCACGAAAACGCAGAAACACAGGGAGAAGATCAAGGCATCATCATTATGCAAGCAATCCCAGAACACACGACAACGTCACAGACTGGCAGGGGAATACTGACAGTTTATTTCACAGAGCATTGCAGAGTTTATTTTGGTCTAGGTCTATTGTCATCAAAAAAGTATCACCCTTTTAAAAAGAAAGGTAGCAAATATTCAGGACGATAATGGTAACAGTCAGTGCATTATGCATAAAGTTTGGGTCTCATCATAAAAAAAAAAAAGAAAGAAAAAGAGTGAATTGTGAAAACAACTCTTTGTTGGATTGCTTTTAACACTTCCAAGCTTTTAAGCACTTGACCTTTCAATAAAGTCATCTCCAAGGATAAAAAACAGAACATGCAGGTGATATCAACAGATGCTGAGATTTAAACAACATCTCTCACTTGGCAATGACAATCCACCAGGAATGTTTCAATACAACACCACATTAAAGGGAGAAGCAACTTTGTTCTCAAAAGCCTTCAAATCCACCAAAACCTTGCAATTTTGCAGAAAAAAAACCCACACCATATTTCACAGACTTGAGAGAGTACCATATAGAAGGACAGTATTTGGGGAAGGTAAGATGCAGCATGGACCAGGGTCTTATTCCACTTACATTCATAAAAACCCAGGGCAGATGCAAGTGAATTAACATCTTGATTTGCACTGCTTAGGAGGTGCTTATTAAAGCATGGCGATTCATATTTTCATTATTAATAGGGGTATTTTTCTTTTACGTAGATAAGTTGGCCACTTTTGCCCCCAATTCTTACACACTAAGCCCAAGACTTTGGGGTTTCAAAATGCTACTGGATTACAGCTTAAAAAAAAAAAAACAACACAAAAAATAGAGCAGTTCAGTGCTGCCAAAACAAGAACGAACCGCTCAAGGCTGTTTTTATTGTGGCTTGTTTCTGGCCTTTCCAAGCCTGCTTTGTGCGTTGAATGTGATGCACCTCAGCATCCCCCAGACCGCCGCCTTCTCTGCAAGGTGACTTCTCCCAGCCGCTCACGGGCTCTGCAACCCAGCTTGGCCAGCACCCGAAGACTCAGCCTCAGCTCCCGTTCCCTCCACGGGAAACAACTTTGATGGTCCCATCGCTTTCAAGGCAGTGCACACCAAGCTTCAAAGGAAGCTCGCGCTCAATGGGATTTCTCAGGTTGCACGTTGCGTCGACCAAGATCCAAGCAAGGAAGGAAGCAACCCCACAGCAGAAGGCCACGGGGACTGAGCCAAGACCCATTCACAGCTCCAGCAGCCTTCCGGCTGGCTTCAGCTGCCTTGGGAACCAGCTCCGTGCAAACAGCAAAGCGACCCAAAAATGGGCTTCTCTCCACAAGGCCTTGAAGGTCAAGGGCAGAGAGCTGAGACTGCCCTTGGGCTGGCTGTGAGCCGTTTCAGGGAGGGGATAAAACGCAACTGTCATCTACTTGGTTTCAGAGCTTTTCTTTTCTTTTTTTTTTTTTTCCCTTTTAATCTCTGGTCTGGGATTTTGGTTTAAAGCCTTTTGCATTGGAAACACGCTGATGAGAACTCTTGCCTTCATGAGCCTGTCAGCATCTGCTGCAAGACCATCACTCCTTCGGAGGACGTGAACATGCAGCTTTTAAAGCTCCTGCTTTTAAAGCAAGGAGGAAAGGTCTCCTTGCAGGAATAAATTACATTCCGGGGCTGCTTCACCTTCCAAACTATTTACAACTTCTTCACCCATGGGCAACTGCTTGGCCCAGAGAGGGGGGAAGTTCACACTGCACCACCACCACCTCCTCTTCCTATGCGGATGCAAGGACAGGGAAGCAAGGAGCGACCGCAAATGCCACTTGTGGTGGCAGGCACTTTAGCCGGATCTGAGCGGTGATGGTGCCAAAGGCATTGCTTTTTGCAAGCCATCCGGGCTGCCTGAGAGAGCCCAACTCAGGGAGAAGATAGAAAGAAAAAGGGGGGAAAAAAAATAATCAAAAGTCAAAGCATTGCTGCCAGCAGACGCCAATCTACAGCCAACTCTCAGGACTTGCCTTCAAGACTGCGGCAGGACGTTTCAAGAAGGTCATTGCCCTGCGAGCATCCAGGCTTTGGGGAAGGAGGACGGGACAGGGAGAAGGTGCCCAAGTGACTGAGCCAGTGCAACCCCTTCCCTAGCTCTGAACTTCAGCAGGGAAGAGCAGGGCTATCTCCTCTCCTAGGAAAGCTTCTCTCCTCCAAACAACCTCCTGTTGCATTAGAGCTAAAACTTCATTGCCCAGGAAAGGGGGGGGAACAAAAAAACCCATAACAAAAACGACACTTCACGAGAACATCACAACGTTCAGCTACACAGTCGCTGCACCAAGGGAGGGAGTGGAGCAGGGCGAGGGGGAGAAAGGGGAGACACGTCCAACGTGTTTTTCCCAGAACCCCCCAAAGGGGACTCAGGCTGTCATGTCAAGATTCAAATAACTTCAGCCATAAAGTCAAGGATTTAATGAACACGGTATTTCCACTCATGCCCTGGAAAAATTACACTCAAAAAAAAAAGAAAGACAAAAAAAAATTCAGATTTTCTACATATTTACAAAAATAAGCCCCTCAACCTCACAACCAGGGAGGTGGAGCAGCTAGTGACGGGGTATGGGAAGGGGTCTCTGCCCGACCAGCAGTTCCTCAAAGGTTCCCATCCCGCAGCAAGCAGGAGAGCACGGCTCTCGCTGCCGGAGCGAACGCGGGGGACGCCACGCGCCGGGGTTGGACCGGAGCCCCTCAGTTCATCCGCAGTTTGGTGTCCCGGTGATCCGTGGGGGTGACCATCTCGTTGGCATAGCCGTTCTCGGAGCAGAGAGACAGCTCGTCCGTGGTCTCCACGCCGTTGTTGATCTCTGGGGAGGGTAGAGAAAGCGGGGACATCGTCACAGGGGCGCAAGTCCCAGGAGCGCCCCCATGGATGGGGAAACTGAGGCACTGAGCAGCCGTGCAATCCCAGCACATGGGATCCATCTGATCCTACAGGGATTTCGCCCCGGCTTTAGTGACACTGCACCCATTTAAAACCAGTTCTGAACAGGATCTGCCTCCAAATAGGAGCTCACCTCTAAATTCCAGACCTTGACAATCCTGCCACCATCAGAGGCATAACTGGACCCCCCCACACATGATGCTATGCCACAGGCTGAATTAGTCACCTGCGGGAAAAGGGTGCAAAATACCTGAACTTCATCTCTACCCAAATGGCCACTCTGGAAAAGGGCAGACTCCTATAAGTCACTGGTTTCACTGGGAAAAATGTGCAACCACCAATGTTTTAACTGTAAACGCCCACCCTAAGCAAGAACGTTTGTTTCAGAGGCACAAAACTTTAATACGTATCCCCGACCTCTAAGGATATTTTATGTCTAAGACATTTTATGTCTAGAACGTGCTGAGGAGGCTTAATTCTGCTGCGACCGACTGCTTTCCCTCTTTGGGTTCCCCGGATTTACACCTGATTTTCACCATCTCTGGAGGGCAGAATCAGGCCTGCATTTCACACAAGCCCTTCAAAGCAAGAGCTGTCGTTTTGCTGTGTATGTGCCCGGTACAATAAACCCTGATCCCTGCTGGAAGTCTCTAGCCCCTAAATACAAAGAAAGAAAAGCCACAACAAAGCTCAAGGGGAGATTATATTCACATTCCTTCAAATGCGAGTTTTCCAGCTTCATGCACCAACTTGAATCTTTTAAAGCTAAACGCTTCCCTCTTTGTACGCATTTCTGAGATCTTTCTTAGAGGTGGGGTGAGATAGATACATTGCCAGCATGTTCCAACACAAATAAACACTGGGAGGAGCACAAGGATATCAGGAAGCCCTCAACCTATAGTGCCACTGAATTCCAGATCTACCCCAAACTCATCACCACTATTTGTGGTGACCTATGCCATTATTTTAATGGGGTTCATAGCTTTCGACACACTGTTGACAACTGAGAGCGGAGATGATGTGGGACAGTGTAAGAGAGCTGCACGGCATAACTTGGGAAGTTAAATGCAGGATTTCCGAGCAAATCAGTGCTCAGACCTGCACCAGTTTGGGATGGATGAGCCATGACCATATCCCACAAGTGGTTCAGTGCAGGAGGGTCAGTCCAGTCACCCCGTCCCACCAGCAGATGACAACACCTGAATCAAGACCACCTCATCCGTCAGCAGAGAGCAGGGTGACAGCTGAGGGATGGAGCGAAGGGCTCTGACCAACCAGCCCCATCCATACCTGAGAAGATCAGCTTCTCCTTCATGATCTTTACATCCCGGCTGGACCGGCGGACAGCAGCGCTGAGCATGATCTGCTCCGGGTTGTAGGTCCTGATGCTTCCTAGGCGCCACCTGCAAGACAAGAGGAGGATATCAGGGGCTGGTCTCCCCAGCCATGGTAGCATCCTCAATGCAAGCGGCCACCAACAATGTGGAGACCAACAAGTCCCAGAGACCCTCACGCCTTTGCTCCCTTGCACCTACGCAACCCCGCATGGTAGGAGGATGTTCAGAGATGAGCATGTTATCTCAGAGGGGTGCAGACATACAAGCAGGTCATCTTAACCACCTTGAGCATCCTAATTCCACTAATTCCACCAAGGACTGCAGATGCCCCAAACCCATCTCTATCACATCGGCTATCTAGCCGCCCAAAGGAGGTAGGGCTATTTTGACCTTTAGGGTTGGAAAGAAGGAACAGAACAAGAGACCAAGCCAAGTAAAGAAACCAGAACCTTTTCCTCACTGTCACGCTCGCGCTTGTGGGAGAAGAGAGCTCAAAGACAATTTAAGGTCTCAAACCTGAGACACAGCAAAGACACCGACATGAGCGGCTCTGCAGGAAAGTACAAGCAGTTCCAATGCAGGCAGCTGTCACATACAGTGCCATTAAATGTAATTTCTCCCAGTGCACTTCACTCCCCAAATGCCAGGTCTTTACTTAAATGTTTCTACACAAACCCTCCACTTTTTAAGCCTTGATGAAACTCAGCGTTCACCAAAAGTTTCCACCACATGAACAATATGAGGCTGAGGGAACTTGGCTCGACTTAAAACTAGCCAGACTTTTATTCTCATTATGGAATGCATGTAAAGAAAATTACTGATGTTAATAATAAGCGATGGCAGCAAGGTCAAGGGGGATTTTGCATTTAAAGTTGGTTTTCAGCCTGAGAGCACCCCTGTAGCAGACCCTCAGCTGCAGGGCTGCTGGCATTAGGAGCAAAAGGTGGGCTGCTGCTGCAACAGGGGAAAACAAGGCTTGGTGGGCTCAGACAAAGCAGCCGTACCCAAGATCCCATTGCAAAGGGATGCTGTTTAGGCCAGGCTTTCATAGCCCAAACCCCACCGATTCGTCCTACCTCCTGACCACAGAGGAAGGCTTTCAAGTAAATCCCATTCTCCCTGACGGAGCCAGGGATGCTGTAAGGCTATTTGATGGAGAAACAGCAGGGATTTAGGGTGGCTTATGGGGTTTCTGATCTTCTGGCACCATCTAGTGGCTCACCCACACAAGAGAAGGTGGGGTTTTTTTAAATTTTATTTTATTTTCTTTTTTAAAAGGTGACAACCACCTTATCTTAAATTTCTAACGCCCTACCCAGGAGCAGAGGATATGAAGAGCCCCACACATCTCCAGCCTGGGTTCACAGCATCAGCCTGACAAAGCAACATCCACAAAAGAGGTTCTGCAATTTTTCCGGAAAATCTAGCTGGTGTCGATTTCATGGGGTTTCCATCCCCTTCCCAAATCCCGCGGGTGACACCGCACCATCAGGCTTTGAGCAGGGTACGGATGAAGGCGGACGCTGTGCTACAGAGAAAAGAAGGGGTGGGATGGCAACACAACTCAGAGACCCATGGACAGAAGCAACACAGGGGAAGCACAAGGAGGCAAAGACACTGAAGTATAAAAAAATTTAAAACTTGAAAAAATATTTTTCTTCTATCATCATCATCTAAGCTGAGACAGCCTGACCTGGAAGACGACCATTTTTGCCCTTAGCGTCCCATGCGGGCAGATCCCACTAAGGTCAATGTGGTTGCAAGCTCATAGGATCTCACAGGGTAAGATCCTCCTTAAACTATAATCAGGACCAAAACATATTGCTACAACAACGAGTCTTTTCTTTGCCCACAGCATCAGGATTTTCAACATCAGGCTGGGTTGCGTGGCCAAAAGGCATGATGATCTCTTGCCCATAGGTCCTAGACGTCCCATGGAGGGCATGGGCTATTTTGAGGCACAGACAGCCCAACCTCAAAGGGGTGCAGGGACCAAGGGCTTTTCTCCTCCTGCCAAGAGGAATGACCACTGCTCTCTACTCCCCATCTCACACAGCAGCTGTGGTCAGACCCAGGGCGGTTAAATATGCACGAGGGGCCGATGACTCCTCTCACAGGGGTGCGTTGCTCTGCTTGAACAAGCTAGGAGAGGGTGATCCCATTTTTCAGGGGTACTTTGAAATACCCTCTTAGAAGAGCCACCAGTACATTTAATCACAATGCAACTCCAACACCACGCGAAATACTCTCTGCTGCGCTCAGTAGCCTTTGGGTCTCCAGAAAGCTTGTTTAATAGAAAATAGCACCTCTCCTACCCCCTTGGACTCTGTTGTGATCGGCCACGTTTAGGACAGCAGTGTGCAAAAAGGCCAGACAGACAGCAGGTAGGTCTTGTTCTGGGAGGTTGGCATCAAAGCGGACCAGACGGACAGGGGTGGGAACAGACTAAAAAATACTGGGACAACAACAGAGACAGCATACACCGTGTTAGGGCCGTGACTGGACCCTTGGTTTGGAGGGGAGATGCTAAATGGCAGGGAAAGGGGATGAGAGATGGGCAGGTCAGGGAGAAAACAGGGTTGATTGGTACTGAGGTGATAAGATGGAGCGAGCAAAGAGCCAAGCCAGCCACAACCATCCGAGTCCCCATCCTGCGACCGCTCTTGCCTAAAGCCTGCCCAACTCCTCCATGCCTGTCTTCTCCTCATCCACGAGCCAGGGAGCAAGGGGGAGGAGGCAAGAAGGGGAAAACACCCAACCTCCCTGCACCCATAGAAGGGCTCAGCCCGGCCCCCATAGCCAGGTCCCGTTTTGGGGAGATGCCGCGAGGACGTAACGCCGCAAGTCCAAGGTACCTCGTGGAGCAGGCAATACTTGCAGGTGGCCAACCCCGACCCCCAAGGCGGTGGGTGGGCAGAGGGAGAGGGGCAGATAAGCACAGATAGGGAGTAGCCAAGTCCTCAGAAATACATCCCCATGGCACACAGCGGAAGGAATGGAGAAGGTAACACGTGAAGAGTTTGGTCCGAGTACGGACGCGGTGAAGGCTTTACTGCAGAAAAGCGACAGCGCTTCCCTCCAAGGGGATGAGAACAACTGGTGAGAAAACAGCCAATACAAGGAGAAATCTGGGTTTCCAATTGATGGCACTTCAAATCCAGCATCCCAGGCTCACTCCCTTCCTGGGTGCAATGCTACTTATTTTCACACTGCATTTCCAGTTTCACAGTGATGTAACTGGGAAGAGACTCCTGAAAGATCCCAAGCTCCAAGTGCAGCAATCGATGAGCCAAACCTTTTCAGCTATTAGCCTTATTAATTCATTCCCAGGGCTAGAGAAGCGCTACTTTATATAATTGAACAGGTTACGTTTTCTTTAGAACTGGCCAATTTAGAAGAGGTTGGTCTCAAAAACCTCTGGTAAATGCAGGAAGGAAGGGGATATTTTGCATGGGATTATTTCTATGGAGATAGCATTACGTCCACTGGGAATTTCCCAATTACGACACGCTGCAGGCCCTCAGAATAAGGCTGTTTTAAAAGGCAGCGACTTAGATCATTGTAACAGAAGGTCAGATTGCCTTCAAAACATCCACCGGCTTCAGCATCAGGCTTCCGTGGTGCTCATGGCTATGGACTATGGAATGTTCAGACCCTTATGGTCCCCCTGTGAAGCCAGATGTTTGAAAGCATCATGAAAAGCTGCGTCCTGCCCTGTCCATCTGCAGTGAAGCCATAGCAGAGAGGGAGAAAGAAAGAGAGAAAGGAAGGTTGAATGAAAAAGAGAAAGAGGAGGAAAGCACCAGAATTACCTGATCATGTGATAGCTGTGAGATGCCAGAATGCAGCAGAGAGAAAGAGGAGGAACATGCACAACAGTCAGAGCAGTAAGAAAATAAACAAGGCAAAGAGGCAAAAAGAGATTGGTTAGAAGTCATCACAGTTGGTATTTCCCCTCCGGAGAGGCTGCCACGATCCTGTCACCAGGGCTGAAGCAGAACAGCAGGAGCAATCCCTACCCGCGGCTACGGAGGAGAGACAAGCCATGCGTAGGACAGAGGACGAGCACATCAAAGCGGTGGCTCTCTTCCCACCCACCCCCTCATCCTTGCATGAAGGAAGCAGCTTTGTTTTGTCCCAAAAAGGACTTGGAAAAAAAAAAAAAACAAAACAAAAAAACAATCACAACACTGAAGGCCAAATGCCAAGCCCCATTTCCCGGGGCTGAATCACATCAGCAGGTAGTAGTTGGGCAATTCTGCTGCGGTTTGTTTTTGATATATCCTCAACGCTGCTACCAATTCTTCCATGTGGTGGAGAAACTGGAACGGCAGGGAAATGGGTCTCTGCTGCACAAGGCTCTTGGAAGAGCAAGCCCTTTGCTGCAGGAGGTCCAACTTCTGGTGCTAGAGTTTCTCCTTCTTCCTTCTACTGACTTGGGGTTGAGTTGTCCCAAGGGAGAGATCCAAAAGGCGACATTTGGCCCTGCTACAATGGACCCCACGCGGCCAGACCTCTCCGAGCAACTGCCTTTCTACGTCAGGTCCAGAGGCTGGGCAGGGAGCTCATTGCTCCAGGTTGATGGACCCTGAGGAAAGCTGGTGGCAGTTTCCAGCTCTTCTCACCTGTATCACACTTACACTGAGGGTGGAAGAGAAATCCTGCAATAACGCTTTCCTTCTTAGCCTGCTTCCTCTTGCCCTACTCCATCAAACCTCTTCCAAACTGGAAGAAATTCAACCTGTGCAGAGAGGAAGAGTCCAGCTATTGCCAAGTCCACGTAGCTGCGATTTCTCCCTCTCTCCAAGCATGCCTCATTTCACTCTGCTCTGGGACCTACAGTTCCCATTCAGCAGGTTGAATCCATTTAATTTCTTCAGCTGTGGTCTCCTGGGTCTGATTCAGGAAAGCCTTCTAAAACTGACTTTCGGAGATGATGCAAAAGACTGCAAATATCTCATCAACTTGGCCTTCAAATTCTGCTCTTCAGAGAGGTCAGTCCCTGCCTCCAGACCCCTCTGTGCATTTCCGTATCTGACAGAGAAATACAGGGTCTAAAGAGCAGGGACATCTCTTATTAAACCAACGGACGAATTTCAGGAGTGGAGGAAGCTTCCAGACAACTCAGCCGCAATGCCCTTCTAGAGGAAAGGTTTAATTGGCCACAATTCAGATCACAAGACTTCTTAGAAAAATTTTAATCTCATCTTGGTCAGTGGTTTCATTAACTGTTGGGAAACCTAATCTGAGAGGAGAGTTTTGAATCTGCTGCTCACTCCGTTATCCCATGCTGGAACCGGGGACCCGCTGGGCACAGGTCTACCAGGGTGGGACTGTGCAAGTCATGAATTTAGACACAATTACGAACAGACCCAACATGTGGCCTGAAGTCAAATCCATAGCGGGTGCTGGCAGGAGCAATAGCCGACTGTAACATGGCAAAAATACCCAGGTAATTATGCACCCAGGGGAAGGAAAGAGATTGCTGCAAGCAGATGATCTGGGACAACGTGACAGCAGAATCACTAGCTCACGAGGCTGAAGCAAATTAAATTGCTGCTCCTAACACGAAGGCATTTCGGATATCAAGAAGGAAAGTGTAGGTCCCTTGATGTCTCTAGGACAGTCATTTGTGCATGCCAAAGCAGATGAGATTATGGAGCCAGGGGAAGAGGGGATGCAGTTTCAGAATGACACATTTTCCCAGGAGAAGGCTGCTGCATCTCGCTGGAGGGAACGCATCTCTCTCTGAGCTCACGCTTTTTCCCCAGAGAGGGTTATTACACTGTCACCACTGACAGCTAAAATGCCTCCTAGGAGAAAAGGCACATCACCGGGAGGACACCGTGGTTTCCTCCAGTATAATCAGGAGGAGGGTAGCTTGGCCAACTCTGCCATCAGGAAGTTGATTCACCTCCTACTGATTTATCAGTGTCTTAACTTGCTCTGCTCCTAGGTTTTATGCTCCACGTTTGTTTTCAGGGACCCTGGCTAACAGAGAGGCTTCTGCCGTGCCCTCATCAAATCCTCGCTCTCCCTTTTCTTTGGAAAATGGAGAGACTTTCTCTATGCATCAAACTAAGCAACTGATTTGATTTGCTAAATCATAAGATTTCTATTTCTTCATCCAAACGGGAACAAACTGATTTAAGAAAACTATAACATGTTCTTTTTGAAGACTATAATGGTGGGATCTCAAAACATCTCTTCTTCCTCTAAAGCATTTTAATCTCTTTCTCAACGTCCATTTCCCTAAAGCATTTACAGTTTCTCTCCCACACACATTTATGAGTGGAGCAAGGCATCTATCGCTACTATTTTGAGATCTCTCATTCTTCTTAAAAAGTAGCGACTGCATCCAATTCAATGTCACATCTCAGAAGTGGAATTACTGTTTGCAGTCTTTGTAGGGATTTTTAATAAACAGTTTCCCTGCTATTGCAATCCAAGCGCCTGAGGAGCACGGTGCTCCTCTCTCCCATCTCCACCCCACGCTCTGAACAAAAACACACGCCACAAATACATGAGAGTCGAGCTGTAACAATGCTACTTACTTCTGGAATATAAAAACTCCTACAATTACGATAAATGAAATGAGATCAGACGTGATCCAGATTAGGTGGTACTCGTCTGGAGGCTAGAAGACAAAAAACAGAAGCAGACCTTAAACCTTCTGGTTTGTACAATCACAGAGGGACCACACATTGCTTAACATTGAAGTTACCACCAGGGCAGAAAGAAAAGCACAGAGCTGCAGGGGTCACATATAAATCACAACGTTTATGACATTTCTAATGCTAGCCTGTCATCCAAAATGACGTTATCAGGAAAAACTGCAAACAGGAACAATTTTAAACTCTCCCTCCTTTCGGGTGTTGACATTTTCTCAGAGCTCTGTGGCCTGAAAGTTTCCTATCTCAGCTGTACCTCGAGGTGAGGGTAAGATGCTGTTTGGAAATCCAAGTCTGTGGGAAAACACAGAAATATATACACATTGCACATGAGAACATGAGATATGCAGGGTCCATTTTGAGTGCTAATGTTAGCTGTTCTGCACAGTCCCCATGCTATAAGCATATACTTCTCCATTTCTGTCCTTTAAGGCACCAGTAGCTCTGGCTCTATTTGCCTAAGTGCCTGTGGTCATCACACCAGCTAAACCCATCATCTGAACCCAGCACAGAAGCACGCTACCTCACATTCATTTTTGTGCTGCCCAGGAAAGACAGCAAGTGATAATAATAATAATAATAATAAACTCCTGATGATGCTCAGAAGGCATCTACCCAGGACAGCCACCAGTGACGGTAACGAATTTCTCCTATCCCAAACCTGGACTAGTCCCAACCAGGAGAAGGTTGCTGATTTCATACCAGACAGATCCATCACAACCACCACGCCACACAAGTAATATTTCATTAGAGAAACAGAATAGATAATGCATAAAGATGAGTTCATGCAATGGTAGTGTGACATGGATAAAACCAGTTGGGAGCCATCAACTCTGCTACCTCTGTCTCCCAGCAGAGATCAACTTGTTTTTCTGCTCAGTGAGTCTTTGTGTATCTCAATTGATCCTGTGAAATTGTACCACAGAATTAGCAGAGCAATGCTTTAATTAGCCAATGCTTCTGATGGAGATTTAATCCTTGTATTTGCCAGCTTAATTACAGAACGGTGACATTTAATGTTACATTTGCTGCATCTATTAAGACGAATAGACACAAAACTGATGTTGCCCGTTTTCTTGGCAGGAGAGTGTCATCGTAACTATTTTGAATGAAAACTCAAGAGTCTTCTAAGTTAGAAGAAAATCTACACATCTAAATTTTTCATTTACGCAACCGTTGGTATTTCACAACTGAAGAACCCAAATAGCAGGTTTTCCTGTGGGGCAAAAGTTGCATTTCCTATGACATACCCCAAGCAATAGGTAGACATGAACACAGCTTTCTGGGCAAACTCCAGCATCTGATTACAGGTATTACGTATATATTTTTTTTTAAGTCCTGCAGAAAGCTCAAAGCTAGAAGTTTTTGGTACCTAATCAAGGTTTTATAAGTGACAAAAATGGAATTTCAAGGTGATCAAAAGGGGAAAACTGGATTTTTTTTTTCCAAAGACATGCACCCCACGCACATCGTTATGAAGAGTGCCCAGTGAGCAGATGCCTCCTCAGCCCTGCAGAGGAAGGAGCATGGGTCAGCAAACATCTATTGCTGAGACAACTTGTTGTCCTGCTCCATCCGCACCAAGACCTGCTCAGGAATTTGCTATATTTCACCTGCAATTCCTCTTTTTTAGACAGGGCTGTTTCACTGGGATTACTTTGGGGTTTTTTTTAATAAACTTTACCCAATATAAGTCCTACTCCTGAAATCCTCACATTTGCAGCCCGTCAAACCCTTCATCAATTCAGTGTAACTGGGCAGAGAGCAACTCAAACCCTGGCTCTGAGAGAGACTCCCAAAAATGCAGAGAGGGGTCCCACACTGGGCATCTGCTTTAAGGACATCAAGTTGGGGGCTGAAATCCAGCCCAAGCTTTTCAAAGCCCTCCTCTATGCCATGTCTGGCCTCTTTTCTTAGCAGCAGCTTTCCATCAAGAGTAGAGGGGAGAGAGACTGTCACTTTTTCTTCTTTGTTTTTCCTTTTATTTAACTGAAACACAAGTTAAACGTATTTTTGCAATCGCAAATGGCGCCTCGGTGAACGGAGCAGAACAGATTTGCACTGTTCAGCTGGTGATAAAGCCCAACGAAGCCCCCGAGGGCGATGGGCAGCCAAAGCCTGGCAGAAACAACCATTTCGCTCCAGCTCCCAAGCCACGGCCTGCGTGGTGGAGGGGGCTCAGATGGCAAAGCTGGTTAGATTACATCACCCGGGCACTTCAATATGCAGGAAATCAAGGGATTTTTATGCTGCCGGTGACATAAGAGTGTGCACTTGCAGCAGAGGGCTGAGTTGGCAATCCAGCAGATGGGAGAGCCCTCGGAGGAAGGCTCCAAGTATCAGCAAAGAGGGTTTTGGAGTAAAAAGCTGCCAGTGATGTGCACGCAACTCCTGCCAGCTGTAGCGGAGGATGGATGTTTGCAGCAGCACAATTCAGACGACGATAATTTCTTCCGCCAACAGATTCAGTCTTTACAAAACCATTTCCAATTCTCCAGCTTCAGCACACACCAGTGTGAATTTGTGCAGTCAGACACAAGCAGTAGGTTAAGCTAAGGACATCGTGCATAGATGTTCATCCATCTACGCAGTAGTCTTGAGGTCCTACCTCCAGCTAAAGATGCAGATAACTCATTAACGTTAAATTCTCCTCGTGCTCATCTTATTCTCCCCTTTCCCAAGTAGATCTGCCAGAGCAGCAGGTAAAACAGCTGCCTCCTGTCCTATCCTCGACAGGATCTGTCATCAGAAGATAGCCTCTCCATCACAGGCACTTACACCGCTGCAGCTGAGCTCTTGTTTTGGGAATACTTTAATGCAACTATTTCATCGTTTTCCCTCCAGTCCAACATGAATATTTCTGTTTGGTTCAGAGATCCAAAGTCCTAGGGGCGTTTTCAGAGCGTTTACTGCCTATGTGATGAGCAAGGGGGCTACCTTTGGTCTCTGGTTGTTCCTTGTCCAGCAATGGGGTAGCCAGAGGTAAAACTTGTCCTCATTTGGTATTAAAAACAGGCAAAAAGCTAGTTTTGCAGCCTGGCCAAAACACAGAAGCCAGGTTTGCTGGTTCACCTGTGTGCCTGCTTCTCCTGCAACTCTAACAGCTGCTCAGCAGGTCTGGAAAGATGTTTTTCCATCACAGGAAAAAATCTTGTGGGTTAAATGGGGCATGCAACGCAATCTCCAAGGATCCCACCCAAACCCTGTATGGTGAGAGACGAGGCCAACTGAAGGAAGGGATTGTGCAAGAGGAGCATTGATCTGTTACTGTCTCAGGGCTCAGGCATACAGAAGAGGAAAACCCTCAAGCCCAATAGCACATTGAACCCAATCAAACCTTCCTGGAGCAATCCACTAGACATACGGCCGCAGTGGTCCACGGCCACCTCTACACCCCTCCACTGCATCCCCTCCTTCCAGGGGTTCGCAGCACCTTCCCGGGCATCGTGCTTACCATTAGCCAGATGGGAAAAGGCACCTTGCGAAGGACGTGGGAGCTGTCGGAGGTGACTGACTGGACGCCGGTGCACCACAGGATGGAGTACAGCCAGGGCTCATTCACAGTGTAGAGGTTCACACTCAGGTTCGCCATGGCATAGTCCCTGCCAGGAGACAGACAGGGTGAGATGCGAGTCCCCAAGCAAACATCAGACCCTCATCTCCAAGAGGAGGGCTCTTGCCATCAGCCACCGCTGTAATCACAGCTAGGTTTATTGGGTTAGGATTGCATGAAATAGTTTTTTTTTAATGGGTCACGGTCACTTCATAAGCAACCCAAGGGCATCACAATCAAATGCTTTGAACTTGAAAGCTTTCTTCACCTCTTGGATGCTATCTGACCCAGGCCACAGACCATCTCAGATACTTCCTTACGAATGACGGACACGGCATGTTTTTGTAACAACCGCCTCATCATGTTGATGTAAAATTAACGTCTGGCTCAGATGCCTGTAACACTTCATAGGCAATTTGCTTAATTAAAAACTGACAAACACGTTTCCAACATCAATTCCTACAACTTCCATGCCCTTGTTTTGGGGACAGTTGCAGAGTTACAGCTTCCAGTCTCCTGAGGTCGTTTTCCAAGAAGCTAAACCTGCAAGCTGGGGTACAGGAGCTGTCAGCAGCAAACCAAGCACTGATAGCAGACTCCGTGTACCCATAACGATTTGCATAAATTGCTCTGTTTCCTTCTCTCTGAAGCAGAAGCATCACTAATCTCCCTCACACGGGCAGCACAGAGATTAATCCTTGCAATTTAATATCGGCAAAGCACTTTGAGGTGGAAGGCCACTGTACAAGACGGGGACATCTCAAAGCTCACAACGTGACCAAGCTGCTCCAAAGGCTAAGGGATTCTCAAGGGCAGAGGTGGCTGCAGCAATGTTACATCCAGACGCTGATTTTGGGGGGGACTGAGAGAACTGTGTTAAACCAGGGCTTGTTGAGCCTGCTCTGGCTCGTGCTGCAGGACTGCAGCAACATTTGACGGGGCACCACAAGGCCTTCAGGGTTCAAGAAACAGTCAGGTGGCAGGTCTGGTTTTGGAGACAGCTGAGGTGGGATTGATGAGAGATTGGGGCTGATGAGCTGGGAGAGATGAGAGAGTCAGCATACGGTCCTCTCCACGAGACAGAGCAAATAGGTAGGGGGAAAAACAGGCAGGAATTATCCTGCAGGTAAAGCACAGACTTGGTTTTAAGGGCGAGCAACTAGACGATTGCTGGCAGCCATGGAAAGACACCACTGGATTACGCTAAATAGGACCATGCTCTCAAACAGCTGTGGGCTCAGCTCTTCCCTACTTCCAGCCCAAACATACAGTAAGACAGCTCCTTTGGAGATATTTTTCTTCTGCAAACTGGTTTCATTTTCAAGTATTTCCTTGGGGAAAAAAAATTCAAACTCTAAAAAATAGAAAAGCTCTACTAGAGACAATCCGCCCTTTCCGAGAAGGGGGCAAAGCTGGGAGCTAACACACTGCACGGTTCAAATACAGGCTGAAGCAGAAGGAGAGGAAACCCACGCTGTGCCAATCTCATTAGAGAGGAGACCTGATCAGTCTAAATAGCTGACACAGGACAGTAATGAAAGAGGTGAATTCTCTGCAGAGAGAAATTTCTGAAAGCATATCCAGACTTTGGACTAATCAAAATTCTGTGGTAGCAACTCTGGAGCAGACGAACAGAAGCAAAGGGCAGCTGCTAATGAGGGTGAAACAGCACTTGGAGGTACTCGGTGTGAAAAGCCTTCACTTTTTCCCAGAGCTGACAGTGTCATAAGAATCAGACGATCCATATATTTGTATTTCAAAAAGGATCATCATATAGTGAATTAGCATGTAGAGTTATCAGTCAGCTGTGCGCTCCTGGGAACAGCCTGGATTCTGGGTGACGGGGAGGGACAAGCTTGCACAGCTCAAGCTTTCAAGAGCAAGTCCATCTGAAAAATACCTCTGTGCAGATAAGACAGCCTGGGATGATCAGAAAAGATGCTGCTGGGCCAGGGATGCACGCAGGGCACAAGGATGCACAGAGCTGTGAACACCCGCCGTGGAGCACACGGGCTGTCACGCAGTGTCCAAACAGAGGGCTGTACCTGACATCCTCGTTCGTGACCTTGGTGTAACGCAAGTTGAGCTTCACGATGCCCTTCTCCCTCATGCGCTCCGTGTCCAGCTTGAGGCCAGAAGTCTGCTGGAAACCTGGCGCAATCTGTCTGACCAGCTGCCTCTCCGTGTCCGGCAGCCACATCACCTGCGGAGGGAGAGAGACAGAGGACCAGCTATGGCAAAGATGGTTCACAAAGCTGGTAACACGAGGCAGCTTTGCCGACAGCCAGTCTACACCAAGCCAGAAGCAAAATCACATGAGAGACTGCCTCGTTTGTCATACAAATTGTCTGGGAGACACTTAACAGCCTCCCACATCTTTAATCAAATGCATTTCAGGATTATCCTCAAGCCCAAAGGACTGTAACGCACAAAAGCTTAGAGGTGAAAAGCGTTGAGATACAAAGGGATCAGGCCAAGGGCTCATGAGAAGAGACATGGTGTATCCTTGAAAACCTGTCCTCCCTGCCCAGTTCAGGGCACAGAGAGAACTAAGGACATGAGGCTAGAATTGACCTTGCAGACAGGATGCACAGGAGAAGCCTTCCATGATCCCATGGCTAAGACTAGTTTTATTCACCCTCTTTTACGAGGGCTACATCTACTCCAACCCAGGGCAAGGATTTCCCTACGTTCATACCACGCTTTGAAAGCGTGTCAAATTAATTACTGTTAACATGCTCAGCTGCTAGATGTGAAGTGGATGCAGAAACCAAGCTGGGCTTGTGCCATGCAGAGGCTGGGCCCAACCAGATGATCTCAGCAGTACCACTGGGCATTGCATTAACCCATGTTTAATAACTCAGTGACACTCATCTACTAAAGCATGAGAGGAGCACAGATGCAGCCACATGCATTTTCAATCGGGAACCATCAAACCTGGGTGAGAAATACCACTTCACAACCCCACATCTATGTTCCGACTGTTTTTCTCCTGCTCTCCATCCCAATATCCAAGGAGAAGGCAGCATGGTACTCCCTTGGATCTAGCCAAGCTGGCAGAAGCTTGTGGATAACGCTGTCACTGCAGCCATGTAGTTAATTGGAAATTGGGTGGCAGTCGTCAGTCATTAGAAAGACGGATGGAAGTTAAAAATAGCTCCGTTCCCTCCGGGATCCATCACTGCGCAAGGCAGTGCTGAACTTGTCTGCGCATGCAGATGCGCCTAATCAGTACAGATGAAATGTCTGAGCTGCAAGTGATGTAGTCATTCCACTTGTCAGCCTCACCACGCTATTTTCAACCAGTCCATATTCAAGAGAGCGCACAGGGCAAGTGAAAGAACCAGATTTCCCTCCCAAGACAGGTCAAGGAGAGAAGTTTTCCAAGGGACACCCACAGTCCCCAGGTCTGGGTGCCCTTCTGACACATGGGAAGTGGTGTTCTCCCTCCAGAAGAGATCATTGCATCAGAGGGAGCTCCCGGGCTGGGTGAAGATCTATACCTTGTGGTCAGAGAGGACACAGCTAACAAGGCTGGCTGGACTCTGATTGCAGCCGCTCAGAGCTGGAAATCAAAATGTTTGGCATAACCCAGCAAGGACAATTCTGGGGCAGAAATGAAAGTCTGAAGAGATCTCTGCAGGTACATAGACCTCCTTTTGCTGAAAACCTCTCCGCTCTGGGACATCCATTTCTCCTCCAAGCAGAAGCTGACTCTAGGCTGAAACAGTTGCCCAGCCCAAGGAGAAGGATTATTTAAAACCAAGGAGTCTGAGGGAGAGGAAGGCCTCTCTGCTGCTCGCAACTGGCCTCCAGGTCTCAGCCTCTTCTCTCATGTCTGAGGGTCTTATCGAAACACTTGGTGGGAAGGGACCTCAGGAGATCTCTACTCCAACACAAACCAGCGCCAGCACTGATTTCAGACCAGGTTGCTCAGGGCTTTGTCTAGTTCGGTCTTGAAAAGCTCCAAGGATGGAGATCCCTCAAGTCCTTCCGGGCCCCGCTCAACACTTGCCTGCCCTCACAGGGAAAACTCGTTTCCTTATATCCAGCTGGAGCCTCTCCTGTTTCAATTTATGACCACTGCCTCCCATCCTCCTGACATGCAGCTCAGTGAAGAGCTTCGGTCCAACTTCTCAACAACCTCCTTGCCGCTACTGGGGAGACCTAACAGCAGCTCTCCAAAGTCTTGTCTTTTCCAGGATGAAGAGACTCAGTTCCCTCAGCCCCTCTTCACATCCAGCCCCCTGACCAGTTTGGTGGCCTCTGCAGGACTTGCCCCAGTTTATCAACATCTGTCTTGTACTGGTGAGCCCCACACTGAACACACGATTGCTGAGTAAGGGGAATAATCACTTCCCTCCATCTACTAGCTATACTACCATTAGTACAGCCCAAGATGCTATCAAGCCTCCTCACTGCCAGGGCACACTGCTGCATCAGCAGTCACCTTGGGTGGCTTTCAGAGGTCCATGCTAACCCCAGCCTCTGGGACCACCAGCCTGCAGGCACAGTCCTCCCCCAGCATGACTTCCTGGCTGGCATTTCAAATCAAGTGTCCAAAATGGATCACTCAAGGATTGATGCCCAAACGGAGACACTCCAGGATTCGGGGAAACCCGTAAGGAAGGCAATTTTGGAAACGTCACCAACCCCACAGGACTCACAGCCTGTTGCCGAATTCCCGATGCCAGGATGGTTTCCAGGGTGATGTTGATGTAAGTGCTGTAGTAGGGATGAGCTGATGGCAGGTCCTGGAAGTTCAGGATGAGCGATGTGTTGTCCTTGATCACCTCTAGCATATCTGCCAGCTTGCAGACTGACTGGTTGGCAGCTTCCAAGTAGTCAGACCTTGAGAGAGACCCAGCCGTCCAGAAAGGGTCGTTCTGAAAGCAAAGCACATCCCAGTATTACTGCCACAAAGTCCAGACTCCTCCAGTACAGGTGAAGACCCTTTTCTGTCCCAGCTTGGCAACAGTAGGGCATGCTGACAGCTACTCTCGATGACCATTTTGCAGCTTGCTGAAGTGTTTCTCTGTGCCTCAGTTTCCCTAGCCAAGGGGAGGTCACAGATCCTTACTGGAAGCAAGGTGTGCTGGACAGGTCACCCCATTTTCAGAGGAAGAGCAGAGCTATGGGGCAGTAACGTAATTTTCCAAGGTAGTAAGCTTAAAATGTACTTTCTCACATTATGTACACAATCACCAAGGATTCTTCAGGATCCAAAAATAAAAAGGACCAGCTACTATATAACTAAGAGTGATCAGAGAGGAGCTATGGGCTGTTGGAAGAGATGGGCTCCTGACTTAAGGACATTCAGGAACGACTGCTTCAAAGTACATCCCAAAAAGCATCCTTCCAGATGCTGTCTTGGCCATTCTCATCTGGCAAGCAGCAGTTTCCCTGCATTCCCACTCCCGTAACCACATCTGCAAGCCAAGCGAGTTTCTGTGCAGCTGTAATACATAGACATCCCCATCACACCTCCAGACCAGCTCAGAACAGCAGTGAAGCTATGGTGGTTTCAGGCTTCCACTAAACAAGCACCCAGGGAACTCCAAGCAGGCATATGAAACCAGTACCTGAGCTTGCATCACTGCAGCAATGCCTCAGCAAGCCACGTTCAGGCTTGCATGAGTGTGCCAGAGTGCTGCAGCCCTCCTTCCAGACCACAGCTAATGCCCTCCAAGAAGGTTACAGCCGCTGGCCAGAGGGCAGCTTGGCAAAAAGAAACCCACCTGCAACTTGGCTGCACGCGAAGGATGGGTCAAGCCCATCCCGCAGCAATTCCTCCCCTCCTCGACTTGGAAGGCTGAATTTCTTGCTTTTTCTTTGTAAAGACAATTGTCTCCAAAAGTAAATGAAAGAAAGAGGAACAGCATATAACACGCCGTCTTTTCTGTTCTCTTTATAATCACGTTCTCCCTCCTGGGGGGTCTTGAAGTTCTTTGTGGTGTCAACCAGGCATTAAAGCCCCTTCTTCCAGGTGGTAGAAGAGGCACAGAAAGACAACATGTCCTTTAGACCAAGTCTAAGTTTAGTAGAGGACAGAACTAAATGTGGTTCACGGACGCTTGGTCTAGCTGCACTTCAGACCACTCCACTGAGGAGATGGATCTACACCTTTCCACCTCAAAGAGGGTTTAGGCATGAGCTTTTATCCCATGGCCATGGCTCCAGGACATCCTCTCCATGGCCTACGCACCTTTAGGAACCACTCTCCAGCATTGAGCTTTTCCAGGTCGGTCCAGTTGAACATGGAGGAGTGCTCGTAGGCCCGCTCTGGAAACACTTCCTCCACGTTTGTTGTTCTCCTGAGTGTCTTGTCATGCATCAGAAACGGCACTCCATCATAGCTGCAAAGACAGTCAGAGGCCCCATTACAGGTGGAGGTGCACAGCCACGTACACAGTACTAGAGAAATGCCCATTCCCACTCCAGCCTCTCTCGTGGCTTCACATCAAAATCACTGTGAAGATCTCGACCAGCTTAACACATCCCCAGCATCCTCAAGACCAGTTGAAATGAGATGCACCCAGAGGAAAAAGCTTCTTAGATACCTGCTAGATGTTTGCAGTCATTCACATGCTGACATAACCCTATCCATCCCTCCCTCCCTCCTCCCCACTACCCCCTCAAAAATTCTGGAGTACCAAACTCAGGTAGCTTGGACAAGAACACCCACCCTGAATGCTCACGCTAACCAAAGCTTTCTGCAGTCTCCATAGCTCCCAATAATGTCAGAGGTTTTCCATACCGTGGATGCAGACACAAACACACTATATGGGAACTTACTGTTCACGGGCTTTCAGCAATACGCAAGGGTTCCAAGCTACCAAAATTGCTCTGAAATTGCCTTTTCCAATTGGAAATCGGTTTCAGGAAACAGCCATGCTCACATGAGTTGTTAAGCTCATGCATCTTAAAGAAAACCCGCCTCTCAGATGAAACTAAATAGCCAAATGCATGCCCTGTGGTTTTTAAGCCATCTAGATATTACAGAACAATGGTTCTCGGAAACCTAAAAAGCTCTTTAAACTTTCTTCCACCCAATTTTCTGTGACTGGGTCAGTGGTAACACCATGCAGGGCAGTGACTGTTTCTATCAAGGGCAGGGGGACAGTTGTCTGCACTCAGAAATCAAGATAAACCCAGGGCAGCCAGCCTGATTACAATGACATTTTCCAAAGCAAGGAGCCCATCTTCATAATAAGAGATTCAGATAAGTCTGGAAAGGAGATGGGGTTAAAATACAAAACCCATTTGAATTAGGCAACAACCCAGAGTACTCACCCCCAGAGCTAGAGGGAAAACAAAAAAGAGTTTTAGATGATGGAGCAAACGCTGCCTCAGCTTTACCATTGCCGGCAGAAGTCCCTTATCACAAAGGTCGCTGCCATCTCTATTTGCTATTTCTAGCATGCACTGTGCCAACTACTTCCCCTCCAACCCGAAGCAACACGCTGACACAGCAATACCACGCTCAGCAGCACACCACGCTGCTGCAATCAGAAGGGTTTTTAATAAATACAGTTTGAAAAAAAAAAAAAGATGTTAAGCAACTGCAGAATTAAGAGTGTGCAGTGTTTAAGGGAGATAGAAGCGCAAGTCTTAACATCTCACAGCAGAGCATCATCAGATACTGCTAAGCCTTAACCACAGTGCGGTTAAGGTTAAGTCCTATAGGGCACTTAATATTCGCTTCCTCCTTCCTAATCCTTACCCTTACGGAGTCACTCAGCACTACCCAAGGCTAACCACAACGTATTAGCAGGCACAGGTTTGAAAAAATAATTCAGAGACAGAAATCAGAGCTTTAGAAGAAGAGGTGTGGGAGGAGGTAGGAGATGAGAGAGGAACACACAGCAATACTATGCTCCTGCTGCTTGAAGTAAAGTTGACTTTATAACCAGCACTGGCTTTATAACCAGGGCCACCCAGTTTGGGGTGTGTAACGGGTAGGGAGCAGGATGCGATGGGTCTGAGTGTATGTCCAAGCAGCCCACCCATGGCTGATATGCGCCTAGAACATGGAAACATCCCAGGAGGGATGTCCTGGGGACATCAGAGGTGGAGCGGACCCATCCAGCCACAGGCACAAAGAGCGTCTTTCAAAGGGCTAAGGACAGCAACGGGTGTTGTGACGCAAACCCTCCCCAAAGTTGCTGTCAGTTGGATTGAAAGCTCACTTTTTGGTCTGAAGGTCACCGGAGTCCTCTTTTTATAAAGATGCTTGGGTCTCCTAGAGAGGGCCTCAGATACTTGGGCCATCAAGGGCTTTGTTTAAGCTACGGATGCTTGGAGTGCTCCTCTGGGATGGCTGATGGGTGGCAACATGGAAAGCTCTTGGAGCTTTTCCAGCTCTCCTCCTTCCAAAAGTCCACCTTTCTCCTTGGCCAGTGCTAATGGAAGCAACTGATTCAGCCACATGAGCCAAGTGCTCATCTGTGAGTCTGGACAGTCAAGTAGTTGTCCCTTCACAACACTTAATGAACTAATTTTGGAAAGAACAAGAATTGTATCACGTACATCCCAATTCATACTTTATCCTTCCACAATGACCTTCCACTCCCCAGTGGGAAGAAATTCCTTTAGTTTTTATATCATCTGCTCTCAAACAATTACACAAAGAAAAAAAAAGCACCCTAACAAACTTCAGAAGCCCTTCTTCCACCAGGCAAAAACATCTTTCCATCAACACCAACCTCCAAAGCAGTCAGGGAAAGAGAAAATATCAGCTTTGAGTCTTTCTTGTGTTTATAACTGGAACTGAGACAAACTGAGCGATCACCAAGATAAAGCACTACTGCTCCCTTCGTGCTACTTCTGCCCTCTTGCACATCTACATAACTCAAGCAAAAAACCACAGTTCAGAAACGGAACAAGAATATTAAAGAATGATCACACTCCTGGAACAAAGCATGGTTCTTGAAGTTACCCTCTCTAAAGCCTTTCTAAATTGGCCTTGTCAATTCAGCTCAACATTTGCCTGCAAGGAATGACTTTTTGACAGTCAGCAGTATCACTGGGTTCCTCCTTCCCCCGGCAGTAGTGGCATGCGAGGGAGGGGAGGAGGAGAAAGGGCTTACTCCTGGGCTGCTAAATTCTTGTGACAGTTTTGCAAGGCTGGTAAAAACCCTCCTGAAGACTTGCAGTGCAATGGAGTCAGTTTGGGATCTCCGCTCTCTCTGCGCCCGGGGCACCCCAGCAAAAGTCACATTTGAGCAGTTCTGTCTCTTCCCAAGGCCAGCTGACTTCAAGCCAGGCTAGAAACCAGGTGCTGTTTCACTGCAATAAACCACACTCTAGGATAAACTACAGTCTTCCTGCAAATGAAGATTAGTTTCATGACAAAGGTATCCAGGTTCCCCCACCTGGACAACTTCACCTTTAGTCACCTCAGTGAAACAATTAGCAGCATCTGTGCATTATGAATGGAGACAGCTAGGAGTTAATCGGATACGTTCACCACAACAGCCCTTTTCAATGGGAAAGGGCAGTAACAACCAGACACACATCAGACAGGAAAGACCCATCAGCATGGTTTGGGCCATCCGCAGAGAAAGTCTCAGACCAACCAGCACACCGGCTTACCTCAGTACAACATCAGCTTGGACTCCATACATCTTCTGCTCCACGGCCTTCTGGAAGGACATCAGAGTGTTTTCTGGTGCCAACTATGGGGAAAAAAAGAGCAATGAAAGATTCATAGTAAGTGGAAATGTTTGCAAAATGGTGTCAGCGAGGTTTAGAGATATTAGGGAGCCAAAACAATCTCATTTTGCAGATTACGCACTGGCTAGTTACACTGGCGTACCAGCGTTCCCCAGACAGAATCGCATCTTACTGAAGTCTGGAGATGACCAATGCGTTTGCCTCCACTGATGGTCTTTCACACACAGGATAGAATTCAATGCAGAGTTATCGTGGCTTGCAATGCCAGAAACCCGGCTAGTTTGAGATCTGGTGCAAAATTAGTGCATGAGAGATTTGCTCACCAGCATGGTCCCCCAGACAGTGGCTTGCTGAAGACCCCGAGCAAGTGATTGTTCATGTGATACCAATTCTCTATTCACAGGTTATATCTAGAGCTACCTAAACCACCTTAACGGTTCTTCATTCTCGTACTTTTCTATGCAAACAGCGATTACGATGCCATTATAGAAAGAAGAAAGTCCATAAACCAGGGTATTATCCATACCATGGAGAACAACTAGACCACAGTTTCTCCAGCACGCTTTATTTCCACATCTACTCATTCAATAAAGTCATCTATTACTCAGTCTAAAAATCATTTATTTCTCTAATAACAAATGTTCTAGTTAGTTTTAACAACAATTTAAAAAAATAGCCTGAAGCCTAGAAAAATTTATCCCAAAGGCTATCACATATAAGGACTCAAATTTTGTTTCAAATTCCTTCCTGTTGAATGGAGCAGATGGTAACAGAATTCGGGTTTGTTTAAAAATATAGTGTGAAGACAAATACTTTGTTTTTCTACAAAACCAGTACAGTATAGCTAGCCCCAAAACGTCCATAAACCAACAACAGGCAGACCAGAAAAAAAAAAAAAAGTAGTAGACAACTGTGGAGAGAAAACCTGGCAGCTTTTCTGCACTGCAACATGAGCACATCAAAATAAAGCTATTTTTAAAAATCATTTTCTTTTTTCCAATTTCACTTTCAGGTTTAGAGCACCTGTAATATCCTGTTTTTCCACTTATCTCTGCCACCACCAGGATCAGTAAGTTTCCATGAAGACACAATGAGCATTCACAACCCATGATTTTCAAGAATTACTCAGGGGTTGGAAAGAGGAATAATTAAGAACAAAGGCCTAAATGCACCATGCAAGCAAGATGCACAATAAATATAAAAACCTGCTCAAGAGTTTAAGGTGTCTCTGAGAATCACTTGTTTTCTTATAAGCTGATCACCATAGATGCTCAGGTCAGCAAAGCTTTGGGGTAAAATAATCAGACCAAATGTCAGCAACAATCTTCACATAGCTCCGGCATCTCTCTACCGAATTCCTCTGGCTCAAGCCACGCATCAATACGAGTTCATTTTTATGTTTGTTCAACAAAGGCAACACAGAGGCACGTTATCTTCCTAAAAAAAGCTCCCAATCAAAGCCTGACTTGTCTAGGCGAAGACAGAGGCAACACCCCCAATCACACCCTCTTGCACAGCCCAGCACTGGGTCACGCAAGGTCGGGCTGAAAGAGCTTTTTGCAATATATGCACGATGCCCAGAGCTGTCAGCAGGGAGCAGCAGCCACAAAGATCTGAAGATCCCATCCAGCCTTGCTCCATCTCCTTGGGTTGCTTTCAGCATCTCGGGTTTCCCCTCCCAAGTAGCTCAGGTTTCCTCAGGATAACACCGCAAGGTGATCCTCTCTCTACAGGGTAACGCTCAATATTTGCTTTCGGAGACTGCAGCAATCACAAGGAAATAAAGTGAGTAGTCTTCAAACGTGAGACAGCTGAGCTAGAGAAACCAAAGGGCAATGCAAGCTCACCAGCCTGTCAGGAAGGGTTGCCGGGTAGATGTCCCAGCTCAAGATGTGACACCACATCTTGAACCCACACCACTATAAGCAGTCTCGCCGGGGATGTGGACATACAAGGAATAGAAAAGCAAAGTGTACCGAGTTGTAAATCATCTCCCAGGCTAAGGGAGACTGGGAAGGGCAGGTTGGACTACCTCCACTAAGCAATCAATGTAAAACCCTTCAACACAGGTAGGACAACGCCAGTGTTACCCACCTACACAATGAAGAGCTCATATTGCATGAATCAGGGCTAACGAAGGCAAACAAGCATGGCTGCAACAGTGTTCCACCTCTCTAGAAGTGGACCAGCATGACCAAGGTCTTCTCGTGTCTTACCTGTACAGCAAACTGTGGCACAGCAGAATCCTAACCCAGAGAGGGCACAGGCTCTGCTGTTTGATAACATGATTAAAAATGCTTCTTGCCTCTTTTCAGTGTATTTCAGTTTCTGCAGGGCCAGGGTCAAGCCTTGCTTGGACACCAGCCCTCCTGAGATGCAGCTGGTTGGAGATGCAGGGGAAGCTTTAACCTAAGTGACAGGGGAGCCCCAGCCTCCGCTGCTGGAGGCACTCGAAGGAAACACAGAGCCAAACAGATCTGAGGTGGCAAGTCAATACGCAAGAGCCTCCATCAGCTGGACTGGGGAAAAGTGAATTTAGACAGAGCTGAGACTGCACGCGGAGGTGATAGATGACAACCAAACAGGCAAACAGCCTTTTGGGGATGGGATTTCTGTTTGCCAGACTGGACAAATTTGGCCGTGTAAAGATAGCAGTGATGTTCATGTATCTTAGGGGCAGTGCTATAATACAGGTTGCAGTGAGCTAAAACCTGAGATTTACATTGAGTTTTAAAACTCAGCACTCTAGGACTGTCCCATCCTCAGCACTCAGACAATTGCCACTGAGCTTAACCCCGTGGAGAGATGATCCCAGCCCCAGGAGTAGAATATCCCACTCCTGCCTCATCTTTAGCCCCTACAGAGCTTGCAGACCAAGCTTCACTCTTCAAGAAGGGCAAAACTTAAGTGGACCCCCCAGGGCTGCCTGCGGCCGCTCAGATATGAGGCACATCCATTCCTTTCCCAGGAACTTGATCCCAAACGCAAGATAAATAAACTTACAAAACTCTGGCCAGATTTGTGTGGAAAATGCAGCTTTGCAGAAGAAACAGCATTTTAAAACTGTCCTAAGACCAGATTGTCACTTAAGGTCCCACCATCCAAATACGTACTTAGGAGCTGTAACGTCACCTTCATCACAACACCACTAGAAGTGAAGAGCATCCTTCTTGAAGAGCATCACAGATGGATGAACATCTCTGGCTGCTCTGAATCGGCAAACAGCACGGACATCAGCAGAAGTGCTCTCCGTAACACCGTGCCTCACGATGGCATGTGCTGGGCAGTCTCTATAACGCCACAATGCTATTACTTGACAGCCCGATTCCCTGTACATCAGAAGCTTTTGAAAAGCAGTTTATAAGTCTTCCAGGCAAAGACGTCAGCTTCTTCTGAGCTTGTGGTGGGTAAGCTCCTAACCTGGCCAGAGCCAGTCACCCTGTTATAAATAATTGCATCTCTAAATGAGTCCGTCATCGATGCAGAAAGCTGCCCTCCCCGGTTTCCAAACCTCTCGGTCAATCCTAGTCTTGAGGGGACTGAACAAGCCACTCACACCGATGACATAACCCAGTAAAGGTCAACCAGAAAGCCAGGAAAGCAAATTTAACCCTGTCCCCTAAAATCAGATGCTGCCTGTTCCTGGAGGTTCCCCTGGCACCACTTTGGAGGCAGGATCTCTCTGTACCAGGAGTTCATATCCCTTACAATGCGAGTTTTTTTGTGAAAAGAGAGAATCCAAGTAACAGATATTTCCGTCATCCCAGCCCGTCTCTGTCTCCCTCCAAGAAAGAGGGAGCTGAACCCCCAAATTCAGCATGTTTAGGGCAGAGATGCAACCAAGCGGGACAGTTGCTGGTACAGAAGTCACTTGCTGAGGTTAGTGCTGATTTTTCTTTTTTTAAAAGGTTTTACAGCAAACCTGCAATAACTAAATAAATGTATAATCTTTCTGCTTGCATTTCGCTCTGTCTCCCTCCAGTTTCTTTGATGGGTTTTCCTCCTTGATACAATACATTCAGGCACGTTACGTCTAAAACCCAAATCCAGGTTTGCAGTGATCCAGTGCAACTGGACACAACCGATTTCTTAAGAAACCAGTGCTGAAGTAAAGGAAGCCCTGGGGCACAAAGCAATGATTTCACTGCAAAACCTCTGTCCTATATAAACCATGCCAACATCCACTGAAAGCCACAGACAGACCTTGTGCAGGGTTTCTAGAAGCTGTTCCTTCTCTTTGCGCTTGGTTTGATAGGCTCATCCCTTGCAAAAAATCAGGCTACTATTCATTTCTTCCTGCTACAGAGACGCAGCAAGTAATTTCCAGAAAATTACCCACGGATGAACTCATTTTGACTATTTTTGTGCTCAGCAGTCAATTGCAAATGCTTTCAAATGGAGTCAAGAGCTTTGGGCCTTCCTTAACGAAGATTATGAAAGCGTGCTAGTTAGAGCAGCGTAGCCTTGCCACAGTTGGACATCACTACACTATATTTTTCCCCTAATTAGCCACCTTGCCAGGCCTTCAAAAAAAAAAAAAACCAAAACTAAAAACCACTGCACCATTTGTATGTTGGGGAGGCTAATGAAGAAGCTTGCAAAGAATCAAATCTGTTCTGAAGTGTAACTGTGGCCACTGCACACCTCTGGCATTGTGCGCTGAGCTGCACTAAAGGATTTGATCTTTGCTTCGTCAACAAGATTTAAGGATATTTTCTCATCCTTTTGGAAACAGGAGCATAATTTTAATTTTTTTTTAATTTTCCCTCCGTTATCTCTCCTTTCCAGTATCAGTCTCCTCATGAGCCAATAATTGGACTAAAAACACAAGGCATGATTAAAGTGATACCTGAAAAAGTGGTATTTTCCTTCCTGTAAAAAAGATGACCTTTGGAAGTTGCCTGTATGGGATTTAGTGTGGGATCTGCCAGTATGTTGATTTCAGCATTAGTGTCCCATCGTGCCAGGTCACTATGAGGCAATGATGACACTGTATAAAATAAAATGTATCTTTAATCCCTAGGAATTCTAGGTATTTTAGAGAGCATCTGTATCCAGCACTTCCGGAAACAGCTGAACTAGACTGAAAGGAAGGGAAAAAGCGCAAAACAAAAAGAGAAAAAAAAAATAAAGGATTGCCTTGGACAACAGGATAAACTCATAAGCAAAAAGCCATTAGAAATTTAATAACTAGATACAGGAGACGAGACCTCATTGTTGTTGTACTGCACGCAAAAAAGCTGAAGCTTGATTTAATGAAAGACTACCTAAACTTACATAGATTTATTTCAATGAACACAAGCCTTTCCTCGGGTCTGACAGAAGATGCTAATTGTGATTGTTTGTTACTATCGATCGGACCATCAGACAGGCTAACTGGCCATATTTTTAATAGGTGGGTGTGCATAAGACGTACAGAAAACCAAATGCTTCTTGATTTCAGCAGCCCAAGCAGTACAAACCAAAGCATTTCAGAGCCCTTAAAAAACAAAGCCATCCCAAATAGGTGGTGGCAAAGTTTTGGTACCCGAGATAAGACGAAATAAAGGCCCTCAAAACCACCAAGAAAACAAAACCCCCAAAACAACAGAAAGAAATCACTAGTTCTTCATTAGCTGAAAGCTCTCCAACAAGCCACAATCCCATCCAGAAGTCTTCATTACTGTTTCTATTGATAGTTGGCACCACAAGATGACAAAACAGCATCTCTGTGAGAACGCCAACATATATTGGAGGCTTCAACCTTCAGGTGCCAAAAAAAAAATTAAATAAAAACTCCACATGTGCAAGGCCATATTTGCTGGAATTTTCCTGGGAATAGAATGACACACTCCCTGTCGAGGCAAAACATTCCCATGCAGTAACCCAAGAGGCAACTCCTAAGCGCAATGAGACGTTGGCTGCCCACCAAGGCACTTTGTCCCAGCAATGGGTACTTTTCCACTCCGGAGTTGTACGAAGCCAATGAGTCAGCACCGCCGAAAAATGCTCCTCCGGCACGGTGCCTGCACTCAGCAAGGAGATGGACATCGTCTGCCGTGCAGGAAGGAGCTCGACGGCATGAGCGCTGCATGCTTCGCGGCACACGGACAGCTGTTTTGGCACAGTCTCTCTCAGTGCTTTTAAGACATGCCGAAAACCAGCTGTACGGGTGGCTTGCCAAAAGCATTTATTTCAATGCTATTTGTAGCCGCCAGCTCTGAAATCAAGAGCTGTTCTTGCCTCCGACATGCTTGGATGGTTTCCACAGGTTTAGCCTGATTGTTTTTAGACCAACCAGTATCCTTCTGGTCCCAGTAACGGGAGGTGAGTTTCCAGACTTCATGAAGGTTTCCAAGGAGACAGATAGAGCTCTTGCTCAGATAAGTCCTTGCTATTATTAATCCTTTGGGTGATTTACCTACAATTTGAGATCAAAGATCATCATGATGACCCTAATTATTTTTATAAGGAACGTATATTTAGGACTAACAACCTAAAAGCAAGTAGGATTCAACATTATGGACAGCACCTTCTTCAGATCCCAAAAGCAAAGACAACCTGCCTCAATCCAAAGCACCATGCGAGGAAAGACATTTGGGAGAAGACTTTAAAGGTGCAAATGGCCGTAGAAGTTGGTGTCCTACTGAAGTTCCTAATTTCCATCTCAGATTTGGTCCCAGCTTTTACCTCCTACCCTTGTTTTGGGTTATCCTCAGCATAAGTGGCATATTTACTATCACAGGGAGAAGGCAGTCAAGTCTATTGCCACTGAAAACAAAATGCAACTAGATTTCTGTAAGAAGAATAAAAGAGATGGAAGACCAAAGACAACAGACATCTGCTCATAAAACCATCTGAAAAGCTTAACATATTAACATGCAAAATTTACAGAGAACCCCATCTTATGTTTTGGGGTGTCAGATGATTCCTGTACCCATCAGGACAAGACCCTTTCAAACCAACAGACATCAAGCGAGGGCTGGAGCCCTCGATTCCCAGCACATTGCTGCCACAACCCTGATGCTCTCCTGATGGGAGTCCAGAAGGACAGAAACAGATCTGGAGGCTGAATAGTTCATTTTAAAAGAGCCTTTGAAAAGAAACTGATTGATGAACTAAACGCCTGCTAAGAGAAAGGGTTTTCAGACAGCACCCTGATGGGAACGGACATTTAGCATAGCGAAAAGTGGGCATGACTGGATGACATTTAGGCAAGGGAAGGTAGGAGTCGTCATAGGGAAGAGCCTTTCTAGCGGTGAATTAAAGCTTGTGGGGGAACAGGATGATACCAAAGGGATGTTGCTTGGAGGAGCATTACCACTACAGACAAACGGTCAGCCAGTGTAGAACCAGTAGCTCTCCTGTACTGCAAAAAGCCACGCTTCCTCTAGCTACAGATAGCCAGGACGGATTCTGATTTTCTCTTACTACTTAAAATGCAAGGACTTTTTCCCTCCTCCAGTGTTTCAAGACAAACTATGAGCCATATGGCCTCTGTTCCTCACTTTTTTTCCTCCACAGAACAAGGACAGCAGTTGAGTCGCGCTCACACAGACGCTATGAATACTGCTCTTAAAAATCCTAAAGGGACAAGAGAAGAGAGACAGGCTGTGCGCATGCACGGAGGAAAGCAGGCTCTGGAGTGCAAAGGAAGATCGGTGCCCCTGTTCGAGGAGCAGGCTGCATGCACTGATGGATCAGTATCCCTCAGCACTGTATCCCTCAGGAAGTGCACACATCTACAGCTTTCCTGGGAAACTCTCCATCTCACCACCTTTTGCCCCATATGCCATGGTCCCAACAAATCCTTTATTTCAGGACAACAAGCGTCTCCATCCATCCCATGGATCTCTTTTGCTGGCTTTTGTCAGAAGAGCACTCAGTTGCATTTGTGTCTTTCTGGTATAAGAGCGTTGGACATGCAGATGCAATATTATGGACCCAGTCCTGCCAGCCAGGGAAAGCAACCAGCTCTCAGGCTCTATCAGAGAGCATATTTGTCTGCACAGCAAATCACATTTGTCTTGCTTCAGGAGATTTGAAGGCAAATATTGCATCGCTTTTTATCATCTCCAGTCCCACTAGATCTAGTTTCACCTCAGGTCCCAAACTCCCAGGCTCTGCAGACTTTTGATCTTGACGTTGCCCAAGGGAGGATGTCTGCGTCCTACAGCCCAGTCTCCAGACTCTTCTCTGGGCTATTTCCTCCTCCCCAGCTCCACTTGGCCATTTCTCCAAACTAAATCTACGTACAGTTGGGCTCAACAGCAAAAGCGTAGCAAGCAGCCCAGTGAAACAAGACCCTATTAGCAGAAATGCCTTCTGGCAAGGCTTTAAAATCATTAGTTTCCAAGCAGATATGACTTAGTGCAACCCGAGGACTCGCACTGTAGGTGGAGCTCTTCAAATGCAAGGTGACATTTGATATAGTGAAAAGCTAGGCATAGATGGAAGCACAGAAGGCAGCTTTGACCACCTCTTTCTGGTCCTCATCTTTCTTATCCCATCTCAGCTTTGCCATTCAAGGGCACAGTCGGAGGACACTCTCTACACATACAGCAAAGGCAAAGCAGTTGGATAAACCTACTGCCAGCTCATCATGGGACATGCAGACTATTGCTTGGAGGTTGGAACAAGGCTCGCTAGTCTCTGATCTTGCTTCTTGAGGGCTTCAGAACAGACCATCTGCTGCTAACAGACAACCAGCTCTGTGTATCAGGGAATGGTGAAGGGGAGGGATGCACCCTGCTGAACAACACCTGGGCCACAGTTCCACACGCAGCACTGAGTGTCCTCCACCATAGCTCTTGATCAACCATTGCAACCCTCTGCACCCTAACATGCAAGCAGCATCTTCCCAGATAGGTTTATTCCACACTGCAAGGAGTGTTTGCTGGCTCCAAAGAAGAACATGAAGCAAAGCAAAAGGCCAAGTCTCTGCTGGGAGTCTTGCCATAAACCTTGGGATAAGGTTTATGTAAACTGTTTGGAAGATAGAAGGAATTTGTCTGCTGTTTAGTTTCTTTAGAAGGCTATGGGGGGCACACAGGCCTGGAAACCCCACAGGAAGAAAATCTCCTAACAGGTTTTGTGATTTCCTGCCATGCAGAAAGCCTGCAGAGCAGAAGTTCTCACTTGGCTTCTTCTGGCCTTCATGGTTGGTACAAACTCAGTAGGATAGGAAAGAGCATTTATCATGCCCAGAACTTCATTCCACCACCCACAGAGGCAATATAGTTAAAAGAGTGATGCAAATTAAGCTGGCATTTCAAGAGATTGCTTAAAGAAAGAAATCATTAAAAATAAAGAGAACTAAAATAAAATACTTCTGTGTCATGACAAGTGTTTATCTCACCTAGCAAACTCCCCTAGTGCACACTCTTGGACTTGGAGAGGAGCTCAAGCACGCTCCAGCCTGCCAAATAGGTTCTGACAGCCTATACAAATACATTTTTCTGCTTTGAACGTCAGCAAAAAAGTTAGTTGCACGACCTAAAAAAAAAAAAACAACAACCAAACCTGTTCGCAAGGCCCATGCCTACACTGCAGTATGCTATCTCGTCTGAAGTCAATCAACCAGCAGAGAGAGATGGAGGTACAACTATGCAACAGACCTCCGTACAGAAGCACCCAGACCAGAGACCCAGGCCAGTACGTCCAAACACCACAGGACAGTGTTATCCAAGCCCAGGGCTGTGCCCAAGCCAATAGGCTCCATCTTTAGCCTGGACATGTCCAGAAACCTTGGAGAAGAAAGTACTATATAATTATGATTTCAAGGTCTACCCAGAGGCAGATGACAGGAATGTTTCATCACCTCACCCAGTCTCATGATGATCTGCATTGCAAGAGTACCGTGCAGTCATGTAGGGTCAGCACAGCTTGTTTGTGTGTTTGTTTTTCCAGATTGCCACATACTCAAGGCATCTTGCTGTGAGCTCAGTTTAACCACTGCTGGTGAGGTCCTGCAAAGGGCACGAAGACTGAGCCTCAAGCTCTAAAAAAAAAATTAAATAATAAAAAAAAAAAATCACAAACTTCTACTGCTGCAGCTCAAGGGCCAAGCCTGGAGAGCAAAAACCAGCAGAACTAACAGCCAGAAAAAATGGAATGGCACAAACCACCCTGAGCAAGGCAAGGATTGCCCTTTTGTTTGTAAGGCATCTAGAACATCTGGGGTGTGACTTGACTCTGGCTTCATGTACTGATTTATGACCGCAGTAATTCTAGCCAGGAGGGGTGCCTCAAAGCTACGTTTGCCATATATATTCTCTGGAGAGCAGCCTGGAGACCATCAGATCCGGTACCATCCTTTACACAGGCAGAAGAGTCAGACAACACAGTACTAATAATGTGAGCCTACTCACCATCGGTGCTCCGCGGTGACCTATAATGGCTGGCTTCGGTCCCAGAGCCGCCTTCTCCATTATGCAAGGGGACGAGATGGTGAGGGGGA
This sequence comes from Gymnogyps californianus, assembly GCF_018139145.2. Taxonomy (NCBI): domain Eukaryota; kingdom Metazoa; phylum Chordata; class Aves; order Accipitriformes; family Cathartidae; genus Gymnogyps; species Gymnogyps californianus. Next base: position 2,377,007 of record NC_059471.1, on the reverse strand, counting down.
CGAGGTAAAGTGCAACTACAACTGCGAGGTATGCAGTGAACATCAGCATCTGAGAAGCTGAGACGGAAAGAGAGAGAAAGAGCTGGTGAAAATGGTGGTCCTGACCTCCTCACACCACAGGAGCAAAGTCAAGACACCTTCGTCTTCCTCCAGAGGAGAGACTGGTCTACAGCCATTGCCCCTAGTACAACAGCAGAGCTCTGTGTTTAGGGAAAAACATATCCTATTTTTAAAAAAATCTCTTTGAGCTAATCAAGTCCTGAGGGAGGTTTTCACTTCATTTCGTACTGGGGAAACAAAAGTTAAGCGAATTGCTTAAAGTCCCAGCAATGTAGCCCAAAACACTGCTGATTCCCAGTCCTTTGGGTGGGACAGCACCAAATTTTGCTCTGCCTGACAGCAGAAATAGTTCACCAGTTAAACATATCTACAAATAAGTCACAGCACCATGTCGGTGCATTTAATATCACTTGGCTTTACATCACTTGTGTTTACATTGGTGGTTCACCAACATCACCCATTTCAGCCAGGGCAACGCCACTTTAACTGCTTCTGCATTAGGATTTGTGCCAGCCAGAACTGAGTTAATTTGCAATAATGTTTTACTGATTTAAGCTGGACATGTTTAAATAAATCCTTGGGTTGGGAGGGTGCTGTACTCCCCGGGGTCTCTGCAAGAGGCAATATTACAAGACCAGCAAATGCAGCAAAGAGGGCGCTGGCTGCAGCACTTGGGGCCAGATGAGCAGTCCTGCCGCCCACGCCATGCCTTAGCCGCCCGCCTCCGACTACCAGTGACTCCTCACAAAGTCCAAAGTATCTGGGAATCTTTTGAAGGTGCTGACAGCGCAACAGAAACACCCCTTGTACCCAACAGACATGTATCCCTTATAAAGAACAACAGGCACCTTTGAACTCCTGAGCTATTTGGAGTCACTTGAAACCACAGATATTAAAGCAGAAGACCTCATTTTTTATTTTTTTTATTATTATTTATTTTGCAAATTCATTAAGGCTTTGGAACTCGAGGGAGGACCTCCAAAAAAACCCTTTAAAACAAATATTTGCAATGGACGCAAGATGGAGAAGGTGGGGTTTTTTTTTTTTTTAGGGGAAGGACAGAACAGCCCAGCTCTGGTCCTGACCACAACTGATCTGGTTTCACACATAAATAAGCTGCTTTTTGCTTCCAGCATCTAATAGCCTCATTCAGACATGTTCCTACAAGCCAGAAAGTAACACTAGTAACTTTGCCAGCTAATTTTTCCTCCTCTCTGGAAGAGATGTCAATCACCCACAGAGCACTCAAGGAACTGAATGGCATCTTGCTAAGCGAGCTCACGCTGCGTTCTGCACCATAAAGGTATGGTGCCCTGGAGTTTTGTGTTACCGGCATCAAAACCTCCAGACGGACACAGGACGTGATCCTGACCCAGTTCTTGCTCACCCCAGGAACACCACACACTAGCCAGGCTTTGAAAGTCAGCCTAATTGTCAGCAAAGTCTCAGGCTGCGCAAAGAATCTGGTCCCTTCCTTCCTGGTACTCCAGTTTAGGGATTAAACAGCTCAGATTCAGACTAAAGGCAAGCACCACATGAAATGCACGGGCTTCCAAATATTTTTAGCATTGGACTGCACCCACAAGGAAAGGATGGCCCAGCATGGGTCACAAACCATGTTAAAATGGAGCTGAAGACCTCACCCAGCCATGCATATGTGGGAACTGAGACCATGCACAAAAAACCTGAAAAGAAATACATGCATGGTTGGTTGGTCTGTATGGAAGAAGCTCTCCTGGTGACCACCCAAGCCAAGTGCAGGACAGATAAATTGCCCACTTTCTACAACATGACACCAACAACAACAACGTTTAGACGCAAGCCTTCCTTCTCCATTCCTCCTGCTCTTAGTGACCACTCCAGCCTAGTTTGGGCTCCTGGAAGAGCATGTTGCTCACGCTGCTGTTTGCTACTCAAGGCTTCCATGGATGCTTTGAGTCCAATGTCTTCTATCTGACCGCAAAAGCAAGTTTTGAAAACAAGCTACTACCTTTTAAAACACTGTAGCTGTTCAAAAACTTTCTGTTCTCCAGGTTCGGAAAAAGCAGCATAGGGGGAACAAAAAAAAAAAACCCAAAACCAAAAACACCAGTGTAAGTTTGCTCAGTAAAAAAGCCAGTTGAAGATTGTCACGTGCCTCAAAAACGACAAGAACAGATTGTTGCACCAATGACTGCAGCTGCACCAGTTATTTCCAAAAGTTTAGTATTAGTGAGTGAAATCTTATTTCCCCATTACAAGCGACTGTAGGTTCTCTCAGAGATTTCAGTTCTTCCCTTCCATTTTTAACACCACCATGTCAAACATATCTGTACCAAAAAGTCTGTAAACTCCTCCAGGTAAGATACCTTTCACAAGTAAAATGACCTTGAAGTAACTTTAAGATCCAATGGTACAGAAGAGATGAATGTTTTTCCTTAAAAACAAACAAAAAAACCCCCGAACCCAGGAGCAGAAAAAGAGAAGGAAAACAGCTCCCTGGCTTATTAAAAACAAACAAACAAAAAGCCATTTTCAGGGAACTCAGCTGCAAGAGAAAAAAGTATGAGGAATTCAGAAGGAGCACATGCAGTCTCTGCTCTAGGCGTAACCGCAAATCCTCCCTCAACTGGCAGGCTAATTACATGCTAGGACATATTTAAGAAGAACCAGGTACAGCTTTATTGGCATATTTATGAATTAAGGCAGAGCAATTCTTTCTTTGAAAGGTCTCTCTGGATATCAAAAATCTTTCCATCTTCAGACACCGTTTCCTCATTCTTAACTCCCACTTCTTGGAAGTCTTTCGCAAGTGCTGCCAAATCCTTCCAGGGCTTGTATTTTGCTGCAGGTTAAATACCAATTAAAATAATTTTTCTGGAGCTGGCACAAATGTCTGAGAACATCCATGGACGCCCTGAAGAAAAACACTTCTGAGGGCACGGAAGGATCAAATTATTTCGTAAGAAAACCTAGAGGAACAGCTCAGGTTTGGGAGAACCCCTGCCAACGAGGTAGGACAGGGGAGATGCACAGAAGAGCTTATTTCAGTGGACAGGGCCATCAACAAGAGCAGCTGGGTTCAGTGTGTCCTTCACCACTCTGCTCTCTTACACCTTTGACCATGTCTCAGCGTGCATTTAAGGCAGCACCTAACCATCAGGGGACCAGATCTCTACTGAGCCCTCTAGGTGCTTCTCCATCACAAGTGACAAGTCCATGAAGGCTTTCACCTGCACTTCTAGGTGGATCTGGCTTTTGAAGAAGAGCCAAGGAGATGGGGGAAGGGAGAAGTGCTTATAAGATCCAGAGAAGAACACGGCACATTAGCTGCGGAGGGTGCATTTATGTTTTCTAAAGCAGACTGATGGAAATACGGATGCTTTTATTCATTGCATCATTGAAAACAGCCCTTTCACCTCCAACCCTGGTGCGCTTCTGACCACAAAGCAGCAACTGTGGGATCTGGATGCACCCCAGACCAGATTCACCCACTCCAGTTTCAGCCAGGTTACTCTAGGACAGCATCCACCTCCCCAGCGCGGCTGAGCCGGAGGCTGCTGAGCCCAGGGAAGGAACCAGCACTGCCTCCTGCCACCTGGTTCCCAACGGGAGGACTCAACACCCCAACAGCCACCCACCAGCCCCTAACCACCACGGAAGGACATGAGTGGTACTCACTGGCTTTCTCCGTTCGTGCAAACTGCCCCGCTATCAACCACGACAGGGCCGTGACCGCCACAAGCGCTCCTATGTGCAAGAAAGGGGCTGTGGCCTGCAGGACACAAGAACAGGAGAGAAAAAATGATGACAAACACCCCAGCACCTTGCAAATTCATTGATCTTGCAGGCTCCATAGTACATCAGACCACTCTGTTTCCAGTTGAATTTCACACCATTCCTACATCAGGCTCCTGCATCTGTTTTGGCCATCTCTTCTTCCAAAACATGCCTTTGGCACTCAGGCCACTGTGAAGGCAAAGCAGGAAAGCTCTAAATCCCTTCTTGGGGAAGAGCTCACCCAATAACACACATATTTGGAAAAAGCCCCTTAGACACCATGCAAATTCAAGTAAGGCTCCTGGTGCCACCAAGTTTTAAATTTCTTGTAGTCCAGTTGAACATTGGTCAATGGCTCAATGTCCGGATGGAGATCAGTGACGAGTGGTGTCCCTCAGGGGTCCATACTGGGACCAGTACTGTTTAGTATCTTCATCAGTGACATAGGCAGTGGGATGGAGTGCACCCTCAGCAAATTTGCAAACGACACCAAGCTGAGTGGTGAGGTTGACACACCTGTGGGACAGGATGCCATCCAGAGGGACCTGGACAAGCTCGAGAAGTGGGCCCACATGAACCTCATGAGGTTCAACAAGGCCAAGTGCAAGGACCTGCACCTGGGTCAGCGCAACCCCCAGTATCCATACAGGCTGGGGGATGAAGGGATTGAGAGCAACCCTGAGGAGAAGGACTTGGGGGTACGGGTGGATGACAAGCTGGACATGACCCGGCAACGTGGGCTCACAGCCCAGAAAGCCAACCCTATCCTGGGCTGCATCACCAGCAGCGTGGCCAGCAGGTCGAGGGAGGGGATTCTGCCCCTCTGCTCCGCTCTGGTGAGACCCCACCTGGAGTGCTGCGTTCAGCTCTGGGGTCCTCAGCACAGGAAAGACACGGACCTGTTAGAGCGGGTCCAGAGGGGACCACCAAAGTGATCAGAGGGGGTGCAACATCTCTCCTATGAGGACAGGCTGAGAGAGTTGGGGTTGTCCAGCCTGGAGAAGAGAAGGCTCCGGGGAGACCTTATTGCAGCCTTTCAATACTTAAAGGGGGCTTGTAAGAAAGAGGGGACAGACTTTTTAGCAGGGCCTGTAGCGATAGGACAAGGGGGAATGGTTTTAAACTGAAAGAGGGGAGATTCAGACTAGATATAAGGAAGACTTTACAATGAGGGTGGTGAGGCACTGGCACAGGTTCCCAGAGAGGTGGGAGATGCCCCATCCCTGGAAACGTTCCAGGCCAGGTTGGACGGGGCTCTGAGCAACCTGATCTGGTTGAACATGTCCCTGCTCATTGCAGGGGGGTTGGACTAGATGACCTTTAAAGGTCCCTTCCAACCCAAACTATTCTATGATTCTATGAACACACTGGACTGTATCACTGTGGTGTATCACCACGAGAGAAAGTTTGAGATGGATCCTCTGAATCATGCTTCTGTTCCCCAACTGCCTGCCTAAATCTTTAAAAAACAAGAAAAGGGAAGCACTTCTGAAATTAGTCACTTGTGTGAATGCTATTTTTCCCCCCTTGTATTTGCATATATTTGTGTAGTCCCAAATATACAGCAGTGATTACCAGTAAAATCACCAGTAAAACCTCTCAAGCCTTTCATGAGCAAAATATTTTTGGACCCCTTTTTGAGGAAGAGGAAAAAAGGAATAGAGAGCAGGTCTATCACAAAATTAAGTTTGTAACTATTTTCCTCTAATACTTATATAGCCCTGCAGCATACCACAAGTCTTTCTTAAAACAGGACTAAAGCACAGAAGTTGCATTCTTTTTTAGATATATATAAATGTATGTGCAACGTAAAAACAAACCCAGAGTACTCCTCCCATAGAACTGGGAAGAGCATGATGCTCCAGGCCTGGACACCAACATCCAGAGCATTGCTAGCCAAACCAAGAGGAGGAATTGCCCTCTCCCTCCAGCAACTATGAGTCACACCCAGCCTCAGTATTTTCCACCTCAAACTCTGCAGCCAAACCCTGGTTTGAGTTTAAAGGAAAGAGCCCAGGAGACGGAGACAGAGTGATACAGCGGTCTTCAGGACTCCACGGGAGTTTTGCTGCCAATGTTCTCATTGCCAAGATTTCAATATTGGGAGTGACAAACATCAAGACAGGGTTTTATACAGGAGAAAGACACAAAGTCCATGACACGTAGCTGCACTGGCCCCTTTCCCCACCCAGAGAAGCATCCTTGCAGACAACTTACTTGCAGTGAAATAAATACCATCTCCCATTCGTCATCCCAAAGCTGTGCTATTGATGACATGGTCACCACGGTAGTTATCAAGGTCGTCATCAGGCCAATCTGCAACAAATATGACAGTATTTACATACTGGAGCCTATCATTATCACATAAGTTTTACAGATTGGAAAATGGAGAGAGAACACTTTTGTACGTAATACAAGGCCTAAAACAACTAGCCTTAGGACCCACAAGGAAAGAGGTTGGACTTGCGTGCTGCCTCCCCTTTTCCACCACTGGAGATATAACACTGGGCTAAATAGTCCCAGGAGGGCACATCTCATGATCTCTCACTTTCTTCACACAGTGGCCAAGGGTACGGAAAGATCAGGTGATTTGCTTTGACAACAAACTGGATCAAAACCAGCTTAAATAGAGATTGGGTTCCGCCAGGCAACTTCAGGAGGTGATCCCAGACTCTCCTGGCCCTGCTGCAACAGCCTGTGATGCACCAGTGCTACGGAAGGTTGGCGGCCTTTGCTCAACTTGACTGTCCAACACTTCTGTGCAGACATAAACCTTGAACACACCCAACAGACAACGAACATTGCACTTGAGTAAAGGGTGAACACGTGTGCAAGCAAGGCGTGCATCCCCATCACTAAGCAATCATCTTGAGGTGGTTCAAGCACAACTTCGTGCATGGATGTGACTTCACCTGGGTCTGAAATGGCAATAACTGTGCAGTCAGCATCCAAGCCATGTTGACAGAGCAGTTATAACAGATATTGCGGCTTGAGAAGAGGCTCTGGATGAGACAGTGGCTGAACTGAGACAGCAGGCCAAGACCCAGTCCATCAGCCACCTCCCCCCAGCCTCCCTCCCCCTCCACGTGGAAGCACTCAGAAGTCTGAGTGGAGCAGTCAAAAAGAAAATGTCACCTCCATTTTGAAGGCAAAAAAGTTCAAACCATCAAAAACTGCCATAGAAATAACTCCAGCTGTAAAGACCTAAAATCTGGGCTGTCTATCAAAAAATAGTTCCCCATTCTCCACCGCTCTGTCTGGTATCTCAGTCTCTGCTGTTCCGGATGCCTGCCGGATTCAAAGGATGCTGTTGCTCTTTGCCTCGATCTCATGTACTGTCTAGATCTGAAATCTGTGTGGGAGACTTGGACAGAAAAGGCCAACTGATACATAGCAATGAATTGATCATCTAGGATGCACAGGACTTCTCTAGACCAATTTCAGATTTTCTTAATACCTTAGACACGCAAATGAAAAACCCACATTCCCAACATTTACAGAAATCACTTTTGTACTTAAGGACAGGATTCTCTTTCTAGTTTATCCTCAGTTCCCACCTGCTGTTCCTCTCCTAGATGCCCACAAGACAGACCTGCCAACAGCACAAGAGGTGTCCGTAGGACAGCAGTGGCTTACCCTGAGCCTCCAGCTTTTGGGGAACATGAACAAAGCACATGGGGCAGCAGAAGGGGCCAAGAGATCCAGCTGCCCCAGGTTGAAGAGGATCCCTGAGCCAAAAGGCTGCATTCAAACCACTTGCTAACCCTAACCAACCCATTTCTGCACATCCAAGGAAGGATGGGGTTTGCTTGCCTGTTTAAAAGACAGCCCTCAGTGACCTATAGTGGCAAGCCACACTATTTCAAGAGATTTCCTCGTTAAGGACTTCTGAACTAATAAAAGCACAAAGCAATGCATGTGGACAACTGCACTTTGCCATGGGGCCTTGCATGCAGTAGTCATTCTGCTCCCCCATCCTGTGGTCAGAGCTCTGGGCCGCCTGCCAGAGTGTAACACCAGCACACAACCCGGGTTGAATCTACTTTTCATCCGTTTTATATCTCCCAAAACTGAACTCCAAATGCAGCAGCAGCAGCAGCAGAGGACTTTGTCAACTAGATTTCTTCAGTACAGCCCTAATTCCCCTTGATGTCGCTGCCCTGTGCAGCACAGAGGTGTCAGATACACAAGTGTATCTCCATTCCATCATTTCCTCCTCCCATCAGCTCCAGTTTATCACTTCTTACCCTCCCCCCATGCATTGCCAACTTGGCTTACAACCCGCAGCTCTTTTTGCAGGATTACAGGAGAAAATTGGAAGGAATCGTGCGGTTTGCGCATACCAGCCTTTCCCACATGCTTTAATCTATATTTGAAGGTAATTCAGCATGGTTGCAGAGAAGAATATTAACTTATTCCAGTCTCTTATCTCAACCTCCGTAGAAAGCTGAGGGAGGTGTGGGGAAGGCAAGAGAGAGACAGAGCAACACATTGAGTTGTGATGAAATGTGGACTTTTTTGGAAGAAGGGAAGGAAGGGTGGGTTTCTGTAGGCAAGAACTAACTGATCTCCACCAACACATTCCTCTTCTGGACTTACTCATCCAAACCCACCAGCCACCTGGAGCGCGTCTGAAAAATACCATTTCCCCCAATGAAGAAACATATGTTAGACTCAAGAATCGACAATTTATTTTCCAGTAGCAGTCAGACGGTCCCCGCCCCCTCTTTGCATTGCATCCCCTCCTCCCGAGGAAGTATAATTTTGATCGTTTCTAGGAGAAAAAAAAAAAAAAAAAAAAGAGGGGGGAGGTCTGTGCTCTCCCTGTCCTGGGGACTGGTACATCTGTTCAGGCTCTGATCCTGCAAGATCTTGTCACATGCAGAACATCCAATTTCAGGAGGAGCTGTGTATCGGCAGATTCAGGACTGCCCCCTTAATTACCTATTAGCAGATTGCCAGTTACAATTGAATCCTGCCAAGCCATTTTCTTTGGCACTGTCTCTCCCCGCAGCTTGCTACATACCCTTCCTCTCCCCTTCTGCGCTCCAAACACCAGATCTGCATCTTCTCTTACACTTCACAGCAATTTTTCAAACTGCTTTACATACACATCAGGACCTCCCTGGGTTCCAGCAAACCACAACCTGCACATTGCGCACCCCCAGTTTTAACACCTACATCTTCTCCCAAGGCTTTTCCAGTCAGTTCCTCCAAGCACATCCTGAACAGCTTCACATCTGCTCAGCCCCTCCTCCAGGGCTGGGTTCAGCACAGAAAGGAGCACCAGAGAGGTTCATAGTGGAGTACCACGCTGAGCCGAGCCTAAAGTCAGGCTGCTTAATGACCCGCTGTTTCTCAATCCCCAGAAGCGGGCCCTCTGTCAGCAGGGACCCCAAAGCATTTCACCAAAGTCTTCGTCCCCAGGCTTTGACCGGCCCTACTGTGCAGTTTGCTCAGTCCTCTGAGATGAGGACGCTTGCACCACAGACATCTACAATTTATGCTCTTCCCAAAAAGACCATGACTGAGTGCCACATACACCACCTGCTCCTTAGACTCCTGTTTTATTGAGATCCTGCTCAATTCCAATCTGAGAAGAGCCATTTACCTTGTGAAGCCAGTGCAGGTTCATTTGCTGTCCCACAGCGATGTGACATAGTGCTAGTATCTGGGAGGAAGAAATCAAGAGTCAGTCATAGGCACATCACAACCTTTAAGTGTTTGAACATGCAGGAACACATCACCATCCAAAAAGATAACCAAACAGGCGAGGGCAGAAAGCAGGGCTGGCGTGAGGATGGTCCAGCAGACACCACCTAGCTCAGTCGTACAAACAGATCCTCTCCAAAGCCAAGGATGTGAAGGGAAAGACTTTGACCTCCAAGAGGCGGGGAGTTGAGAGTCTGGCCCATGGGTGCACAGCTCCTGGGACTGCAGGAAGCAGTGCCTACATGGGGCCAGGTACCGGCATGCTACCTGAATGGACATCACCTTGAAGGTCCCAGCACCCTGGGATGAGGGGAAACAACTCGCACTTCTGACTGGCAGATACACCAAAGTGGAAACTGGGCCATACTAAGGGGAACAAGAGCTGTATTTCTCCTCAGGCCAACGGCACCACCAGTATCTAGGTTTCTGTCTTTGCTGTTGATCATCTGAGGTCAAAGACCATGCATTTTTCACTTTCTATTTATTTTAGGCAACTTAAGGCTAAGAGAGGGAGGGAGAGAGAAATCACTTCTGAAAGGAAAATTGCTCAACTCGTAGGTGGACTGAGAAGTTCATGCCCTTTTTAAAACAAACGCACAAGCCTCTAGGAAATGGCATTTTATTCTACTCACCAATAACACTGTAATGTACGTAAAGCCAGCAGCAGTTGTCACAAGTATTGGAATGGACCAGTCACTCCAATATCCCATTCGGTTATATAAAAACCTGAAAGATAAGTGTGAAGTACAGATTAAGAAGAGATTCAACACCATAGCAACTTCGCTAGGATTAGACAAAACTTTAGAAAATGGGTCTTTCCTTTCCCACTGTACAGACGAGAGATAGGCAGCAAAAAGAACAAGTCACTGACACAAAAATCCAGTGTTTGTGTTTTGATGCCCCATGGGAAATTAACTCTGCAAAGAAGAATCCAACAATTATGTCAAACACAGCAACAAAGTTACTTTGGGGGGGAAAAAATCATACAGGACTAGAACTTGAGTTTTCAGAAAAATATTCCCTACAAACAAGGGAAAAGTATCCCCATATGTGGTGGTGTTTCCCTAAACAATAGATCCAATGCTGTCCCATGTGCTCATAGACCAATAAATACAATACAGAGATAGTATTAAGGACAGGGGAAGAAAATTAATGTTGCTCTGCATAGCTGTGCTATATACTCAAGGTGCAGACTCTTTGCAGAGGGACGAGCTGATGAAATTGGCTCTCCTGTACCTATCAGAGACAGTCTCTTATTCCAACAGACTGTAGAGAAGGTCCAGTCCTGCAAGAGTGGAGACTGTCAGGAGTTGGGCTCAGGACTTCCCAAAATGGGGCTGACTAGAGGAACTGCCTCCTTCTGACCTTCTCATCTTCAACCTACTGAAGGGTTCATCTGCCCAGCCTGAAGGATGCCTGTGGGGTTTTTTGGCTCAGTGGGTTCCCTTGCCCTCGTCCTTCTGTTTACCTTAAAGCTCTAAGTAAGAGATGGGCCATTCAACGGCTCTGTGATCCAACCTTGGCAAGAGGCAGCAGCAATGTCCTCATGCACTGGACGATCAGAGCAGGGACTGAAGCAAGGTTAGAGCAGTACTGAGGTATAGATGACATCCTACAGGTGTATCTCCAAAGCACGTACCTTCAACCCAGCTTCTTTGGTTCCTCTAGGCCACCACTCACCAGTGAATTCCCCAGTTGCCCTGCACACATGCAGAACAGTTGCCGCCTCGTCAAGGCTTAGCAGCACAAAAGCACAGAAGCCAAAATGTTTTTCCTATAGCCTAGTGGTCACAGTGCTGCTCTAGGAACAGAGAAACCCACGTTCATTCCCTGCCTTAGCTTTTGGGATTGCAGTGCTCTTCCCCCACTACCTCTCCAACCAACAGGCAAAGAGGTAGGCTTCAGCCTCCTGCTGAAGCTGATTTTCTTCCCTCCTCTCCTCTATTTATCCAGGTATCCTCCTCACTCTCAGTTATCAGGTTTACCACCCCTGTATTTCAGAGGGCAGATTCAGCTCAGCATCCTGCCTCTCCTCATCGCTTTCATAAAGGCAATGGGCAACGAAAGCTTTATGAACAGGAGCACCAGGCGAAGCAGACCATTATTCCCAGCAGCAGCATGGTAAGAGACGCTGTCCCTTGTGCCTAGCAGTGGGTCTCAAATGTCAAATTTGCATTTAAATAGCAATACGCTTCCCAGTAAAACTGTCCTAGAGTTGGATTCGCCAGTCATTAAAGCACATTACAGCGAAACCACAGCAAGACACAAGATAGACTCAGTCCACTACCTTCCCTGGCCAGAAATGCAAAAGGGCACCCAGGCCCCACCACACCAGGAAAAGAGGCAGACAAATCCCAGAACCCTTCCTGGAGCTTCTGAGAGTTCAAGCTTGACCTGGATTAAAACTTTTTGTGCTGGATTTTTAGAAAAAAAAAAAAAAAACATCGCTAGGTTGACTTGGATTGGGGTTAACTTTATCTCCATGCAGATCCTCTGGTACAGCAAGGACAAGACGGTTATGGGGCGGATGATGCAGCAGTACTGCTCACACACGCCCAGCAGAAACACGAGCTCTGGAGCAGCGCCTGGCTGCTGCAATCTCCTGTGCCCCTCTGCACACAAGGACCACATGAAGCCCATCCTGACCTGCCAATCTCAGGACTGAGTCCCGCTGAAGAGGAGCACCCAGGTTCAGGACATACCTGAGCAGAGATTCCAGAAGGCTGAGTTGAGACAGACCTCACTGTATCAAAGGATCCCACAACAAAGTAGACTTCTCCAACATCTGACAATGTGGGGCTCAGGTTGAATGGTCCCACTAGCCTTCCTCAGCCCTAATCATCAGCTCATTCAATGAACTGGCCAAGGCAAGCACCCAGGTGTTTTGTTGCTTTTTTTTGGTTACAACAGACATAAATGCTGCATGCAAGCAGGGCAAAGACTCAACCTCCTCCCTACCACTCAAATCCAGCATCATTCATCAGCCACAAACTCTGGTCTGGCAATTGCCCCATCTATTCTCTCCAGGAGTAAAGCTCCCACGTAGGATCTGGAGAGCAAATCCTTGGGCTCAAACATGACCCATGTCCAGGTTCTGCTTAGGGATTCGAAGAGCCATAACACAAGGGATCTGGAAGGATTCAGACATGTTGTTAGTAAAAAAAGAGGGAAGAAAGAAAAGAGGGCTCCTCTGAAGTCTTTGCTCGTGCCACCAAGAGCTTCCTCAGCTCAGCTTCAGTGCATTTAAGTTTTTGCTCTGATGTCCCTTCAAGTGGCCCTCTGATAGCGTCAGGTCTTCACTTGATGTGAAAATGACTGTTTTAAAATGCTGTTTCCATGGTAGTTATGAACTAGATGAGCCTTCTCCAGAACTAAGGAAGAAAAAATTTGCTACACAGACTTGCATTTATAGTCCTGCTCCAGAGGGAACACAGCCAGGTTCACAAATTACAGCTTCTCCCACATCCTTCATTAACCAACGTTGAGTTTTCTGTTGCAGTACATAACTTGCACACTGGAGATATGAAGTATAATGCAATTCAGTGTAAACACCAAAAAGGGAAATGCCCGCAGCAATAAATTAAAAAAAATATTTACTGAAATTCAAGAGGCGCAAAGCCCTTTCACTGACAAGGACTTCATTGCAGATTCAGCCTCGCAGAATAAGGTTAAAAGGCTGCAGCAATACAGGCCGGGCTATAATTTTGCCTTGTCTTTCTAAAGCTCATCTCAATCCCAGAATAGTCCCTTAAGTCTTTACAAGTTTAAAGGCCAAATTCCCATCTTTATGTAGGTAAACCCTATCACTGCCACAATTTAATTAGGTCAGTTTGGTTTTACAGAGATAGGTGCATCCACTGCTGGACCCCAAAACGTGCTGCCTGAACCGCAGGCAGCATTTGCTACGCTCGTCTGTAGGTTTCTGCTACCTCTTTAAGTCACCTCTGGCAGCTGCTCAGCAGCATTTAGCAATGCTCTGCATCCCTGGGTTAAGAAACGAAGAACATCTTCATGAATCCAGGCTTCAAGTACTATTTTAACCAAAAGAACACAGAAGAGAGGTATTGCAGCACATTGCAGTTTCAGCTAGAATAATGAGGCTTTACATTAGCATGCTAATAACCCTGCCGAGAAGGACCTGGGGTTATGGAGGACATAAGGTTGAATGAGCCAACAGGGTACCTCCACTGTGAATAAGTCAAGCCACATACTGGGTGGCTTTCAGAGAAGTGTCACCAGCAGACCAAGGGAAGTTGCTCTCCGTTCTGCTCAGCACTGGTGAGGTGGCACCGGCACCACAGTACCCTGGTTTGGGCCTCCCAGTTCAAGGAGGATGTGTAGGGGGTCCAATGCGGAACTACCAAACCAAGATGGTGAGGCACCTGGGGAACATAGCTTACTAGGAAAGCTTGAGGAAGCTGGGCTTGTTTAGTCTCACAGAGACGAGGCTATGAGATGATCCTATGCTGCCTATGCTGTCCGACAGTTATGAAGACGATGAAATCAAACTCTTCAAGAGTGGCAGACACTGTCACAAGGGGAAATGGCCCTTAGAGGTTTGGGTTGGAAAATCTTCTCCTCACAGAGGGTGGTGCAGTGCTGGAACAAGTCCCAGAGAGAGGGGAAGTCTTCATCCTTGGGGTCTGAAGACTTCAGTCAACCTTGTCTACTGCTGGCAGTAGTACTCCTTTGAGGGGCTGGTTAGACAGATGCCTCCAGTGCTTCTTCACCTGCTGTGGTGGGACAGGTCAAAGAAGCTCAGTGTACTTGCCTGCACGTGACGTGAGGAAGGAGAGCTCACGAGGATGAGCTTTGGAGGGCAGGAACAAGCTCAGCAGCTCATCACACCAATGTGACAGCAATTCTTTGTCCCAGTGTCTCCAGGGAGCCCCTGCCAGTAGCTCGGTGTGCTAGGTCCTGTGCAGAGATGGCATTTGCCCCAAAGAGCCCTTCCTCTAGTCAGAGAGGTCACTGCTTGCAAATAAATCAGTGGAGCAGAGAGGAAGGCAACAGGAACAAGTATCAAAGAAACCTCGTCCACAGATACAGCCCAGAAGTGATAGCCACTGAGGAACAGCAAAGATGGTGTTTCTAAGAGCCAGGACCCCACTGTACCTCATCAGCAACAGGCTCACAGCCCTGTTGGGACCAAAATGATGCTTTCATCTCCTTTACACACAGTCTGCCTGAAAACTGCTCTGTTTTAACGGAGCCCACGCATCTGCGCTGGAGGGAAGAGGGCCAGGCTCAGCCTGAATGGACCCAGTGGAAAATGTTTCCTCTCTGCCTGGAACCAGTATGGCTGTAATCAAAACCTCACCCCATGTCATCATCCTCCGTCCCAGCCTTTCCGCAGCATTTCAGGCTGTTTTTCAGAAACCCTGCTGTTGTCCTCAACCTCTGGTGCCAGTGCGTGGAGCAGGGATCTAATTACAGCACACACACAAAGCACTGACCCATTTTAAGCACTGAATGGCAACGCTTGAACAGATGTAGCCCTGCTATTTCGCATCCAGAGAGCCTTTTCCGTGACTGTCGTGCACAAGAGGGCTTGCTTTTCCAGTGCTGTCAATCCAGAAGTGCTTCTAGCACCCTGCGCACACGGGGTTGCATGGCAGGAGAAGGGGCTTTGGTCTGCAGGTGACATGTGTAGGCATTTTAAAGCCCAAATACCTCTTGCATCCAGAGCAGACCTGCAGATCTCCTCCCATTCCTGCACGAATATTTGGGAACCCAAATACTTTGCAGCACCGTGGCTGCAATGCCCATTCACAGCGTTCCCAGGGCTTCGCTTCATCTCTGCATGATTTTTTTTTTTTTAGCCCTTTCTCAACTTTGAGCTAAGACAGATTTGGCTTTGCACTGGAGCGACTAGGAGTGTTCACATCCTTTACTGAAGGTATAAACTGAAAGAAAGAGGAGTTTCAAAATACCCTTTAAAAAAAAAAAAGGCTTTTTTTTCACGCTAGTATTATAAATAATCAAGAGCAATGGTGATGGTTTCAGTTCTCAGAGTGTGGGTCTGAGCAAAGAGAAAAACCACACTCCTGGGAGGAGACAGCTCACATCATTAAGTTAGTAAACACTCTCCCTCACACAACTTCAGCATCTAAAGCAGGTTATTTAAGGGATCAACTACCCACTGTGTTTTAAAATACAGTTTACGTATTATCTTTGACAAGACGACGATGTGAAAGCACTTTGGTTAGAAGAGCCCAAGGTACCGTCAAAATGTTAAGATGCTGCTAAGATAGTAAAAGGGAGAATGATTTCCAGCACTGCAGGGAGCTGGCAACACCCTAAACTCCCCAGCACATCCCACTGGAAAGCTTGTTTTCAGCTCCTTCCAACTTTGCAAAATTTTCCACACCCATGTCTGCTTCAGGCTGAATTTTTGTCATTTATATTTTGTGGAAAGTTGCAGCCAAATTGCTCAGCCGCTTCCAAAACCAGCCAATCATAGAAACAAACAAACAAACAACCCAACCAAAAAGCTTCCACATGATTTCAGCACCATCTTTGTTTTCGCACACTCTTCATCAGGGAGCACACCTACCCCAAGCTCCGTTACAGCCACGCAATGGAGAAGTGAGGACACATTACATCTATCAGTGAAGAGAGGCAGAAGAAGCTCTCCTTCAGTCTCACTTCTGACCTCACTTTCCCTTTGCTGTCATTAACAAGTCCATCTGAAGGACCCAAATGCACGCAACGCAGCATGAAACAGCTCTTAGAGGCATATGATGGCAGCCAAATTTGTTAAGGGTTTGCCCTTCCGCAACGGGCAAACTCTACTCACCAGTTGATTTCATTGTAGTCATTGTGAACTTCCCACCAGAAGTAAAACCAGACCAGGGTCAGGAAGAAGGACGAGGTGAGGATGAGGAACCAGAGGCGCTCCCACTGTGGATGGAAAGAAGTCAGTGTCAATACTATCCCGTTTCAGGGCCAGTACCCCATCCTGTCCCACATCTCATCTAGAAGCTGTTGAGGTTGGATGGAGTAACTCGACATTTCCAAGGGCAGATTTAAGACCTTTCTCCCCTGGGGGAGGTGGGAGATGCACCCTGGGTCCCCAGCTCTGGGCAGAGGGGTCACTTATGTAGATCTGTCTTATATAGGGCTGGGACAGCATTTCTCCAGCTCTCAGGGCATGTGGAATGATGGAGCATTTTGGGATACAGAGCTTTTTTTTTTGTTTTGTTGGGGTGTTTTTGTTTGTTTGGGTTCTTTTTGAGGCAATTGTTTAATTAACTTTTCCATTCACCTGTGAGAGATGCGACTTGGCATCTTACTCTCCCTTGGGTTCAACCTTAATGACCGAGTAGTTATTACATGGCAAAGACTACGCAGCAGGTTAGGGATGCTACTACTACACAGACATATGAACCCTTACTCCTTCCCCCAGGGCACTCAGATCCTGCAGAGCCAAACCAGCCATCCGCAATATTTATTCCCACCGCCACCACATATGCAAGTGTTTTGCAAATAATACGGCAGGAGGAGAGACCACACCAACATTGGATGAAAGAGATTTGCACTGACATTCAGTTTTGATGAATGTTTCAAATAATATTCCACATACCCACCCTCGTTGTGTCATGTCATCCCCCCCCCAAAAAAAAAATCCCTAAAACATCTGTTGAGTGCCCCGCTCCAATAGCATGGGTAAAATCCTAAACCACAAGGACATCCATGAAGAGAACAGTGTTGCAAGAAAACTGTCCCTAACCAGCACCATTTCCACATGCTCCTTGTTGGTTTTACTCTGTAAGCATTAAATAGTCCACACGTGTTTCTGTTTCAACTAGCATCCAGTCTGTTTGGAACAAAACACTGAAATAAATTCTTTATGGAAAATATTCAAATGAATCTTCTCTTCCCAGAATGAGCAAGAAGGGATGAAAACTGAAAAAGTGTATGAGCCACTCTACTACTATAATTTCCTCTAGACCCCGAGCACAACATTAATCTCTTTTGAAAATGCCCTTTTCTCTAGTGAACTGTCTCATGGCTTTTCAATTATGCAAAACAATGTAACCAATATAAACACTGTTTTGGTGATATACGAAACACTACTATTCTTTGCCTTCCCTTTCCATCTTGAGGGCTGAAGCTATTTACTTAACTGTGTATTGACTATTTTTCATCATGCATCACCCTGGATACCAGTCTTGTGATACAGCTCTTCCTTGCATGCTTCATCTTAGTAAAAGTGCCAAAAGAAAAAGAAAGCAATAAAAAAGGTTGGAATTATTTAATTTTTGCTACGCCAAAAATGATGTTTTCTGCTACAAATTCCCAATTCTTGGCTGGGGTTACGGTTAAAACTCAGCTCAAGTTGGTTAGCCAACTTCTAGCAAACCTCAGTAGCAGCAGGCACCTAAGTCCCATGAGGGGCTTGGTGTTCCAGATAAATGGGGCAAAAGGGACCAGAAGGAGGTACAAAAGGACTTCTACAGTGCAACTACTGAGTACATTCACAGGGCCAAACTGCTCCGCCATGAGCTTAGAGACTATAATCTCTCCACCTCATGCACAGAGGAAAATATACGCACAGGTGAGCTTCCCTGGAGGGAAAGCACTGAGGCTGGAACGGGGGTTTTCCCCCCAGACACCCCACCTTTGGTAGCAGGATGCCAGCCACAGCATCTGTGTCAGCTCCATAGCCAACACCAGCCTTCCCCAGTCCCAAACGCAGCAGCAAGGCTGCAACGTCTCTCCACGACGAACCTCCTCCACACCGACCACCGCTGCCCAGCCAAGCCAACCCTTTCCAACCTAGAAGTTACAGATTAAAATCCACCCATTGAACATCTGGATTATATAAACACTCAAACCAGAACCCGCTCACACCTTCACTCCATCCCACCAACATTCCCCAGGAGGAAGCGATTGCTAACCCTTTCAGCAGGCTATGACTATTTTCTCCTGGATGCCTTCCAGCCTCCAAGCTTTCAAACTTCACTTTCCCTATTGTTTGCTGTTTTTTTCCTCTCCGTTTGGGTCTAACACCTCCATGCACCTATCAGCAACACTGCTGAATCGGTTAACTGGACAGGTTTTTGCAAGGCAAGTGAGGTTTAAAGTATCTCAAGTGCTGAGGACCAACATTGCTACCAAAAAAAAAATCCTCCAGCTCTTTAAAGGTCATTACGGGATAAGCTTGGCCAGTATTCGTGCACTGGATGACACTGATTTGATAAACAAGGCAAGGAAAACATTTCAGAACATGTTTTGAGGGGTTTTTTATATATTTTTTTTTTTTCCCCTCATTTCCATGCAAGTAGCATAGCTTGTGTCAAGCTCTCCAAAAGCTATTTTTGGTCTGTCCTTGATGGTGCACTTGCCAGATATATTTGCCTGGCTGATTTTGTGAAAACTCAGTCGAATTCTTCAAGGGTTGATATACTTCAGTGAGTTCAAGCACAGTTCTGGGTGGGCTTTCAGAAGAACAGGGAACATCTTCCCAGCACCAACTGATGCTATTCGGCACGAACTGAACCAGAATCTGAACCTATGTGAATCTGACCGACATGCACAATATATTGGATTTAGCCCAGGTCCTGCACAACCTCCCTCCAACAGCCCCTCATCAGAAGAGCTTTACAGGCCCCTACTTTGCAAGCTCCCACATGCTTTAAAGCAAGGTGAAATCTGCAACGTGCAACAGCTTCGAGCCTCTACTGCCAAAAATAAAGACTTAAAATCATGACACCCCGATCACTCAATCACAGCCACAAGTAGGTGGAGGAAACAGTGCCACTTCACCTACAGAAACTCAGGCAGAACCACTAGAAAGTTTGAAGGTGCTTGAAAAAACATCCGTATTTTCAGCTCCATGAGATTTTTATAAGAATGTCAGCACTGACATTTTTGGCCGTTCTAGAAAACCTTCCCTTTCCCCCTTCTCTTTCAGTTTCTCCCTCTTCACACTGGGATAAGATGGACATGCTCACTAGTTACTAATTACTTGCGCTAAGCTTAAACATGCTCAGCTCACACAGCATTCAGTATTGTCCTGCAAATGAACCTGACCGAGCACATCTGCATTAGCATCTTCATTCCTATCAGGATGCATTTTGGAAGTAGTTCACCATTCTGTCCTGCTTTCTGTGCTCTGGTTCACATCACTAAAGGGCTTTGGGGTGAAGCTAAACCAGAAGATGTGCTCCAGGTTCCCAGAGGTGAACCCAATGCACCTCAACTACCAATGGGCAACTCAGTCCACAGGACCAGATTAGAGCTAGTCCGAAGTGACCACACCACCACCTCCAAAACGCTTGGACCATAGATGTCAGGATCTTGGCACCGAGCATCTCATTCCACAAACCTCTTCTCTTGGGCCACACTACTCGCTAATGCAGACGTAGCCATGATGTCTTACAGAATGGCACAAAACAGTATTAACCTCATTATACCAACATTTAATTTTAAAGGAAAGCAATAAATGAAGAGCCATCTTTCTCCTCCAGCTAAACGTCCTCTCTGGCCATGTACCATGCGCTCGGTTAATCTCAAAAAAAGCCAACCAGTACACGGACGAAGTCTTTGCAGAGCACATCCACTGAGATGGCCACAGCCCAAAAGAAGGATGGAGAGAGTATCAATTAAAACAAGAAAAGTGACTCTGAAGTGAGAATATTTAAAAGGGTCAGGCACAGGATGAAGATTTTGCACCGCAGAAGCACTTTCAAAAACAGGCATCTTACACATACCGCTATGCTTGTGATCTCAGGTCTATCGTGGGGCCGCTTCTAGCAATGGGAGTAAGATTTTTTTACTCCAAGAGTATCTACAGCCATAATCAGAAGAGCCCCAAAAGGAAACAAATGAAGACTGAGACATGTGACCAAGTTGCAGTTTGTCAGTGATTTTTTTTTAAGTTTTTTTTTAAAATCACAGAATCCTTAAAAAAACCCAAACGAAGAAAAAAATCAGCATTTCATCCACATTCTCCACCACTTTTGTGCATCCCCATTCCCCACCCTATGTCAGATGGGAGCATAACCAACTCCAAAGCAAGGGATGATGGCAAAAACAACAAATTAAAAGAATTTGCCACAGAGTCAGTTTGTGATTCCACTGTGAAGTTGGCTCGTGCATTTGACCTGCTCTTGTGCTGCAAGTCTTAGTCTTACTTGTTTGAAACAGCCCTGAAATTCATATCACAGAGCACGGAAGAGATTTTCCAATTTGGGGATTAGTTTTGGCTAACTGAAGTCCGCGCCGGCCTCTTTTGCTGCAACTCCCCAACCGAGACGAAGGTCACGACATTATTTACCACCTGGCACCGGTGGTGCAGGAAAGCAGAGAGACTCAGGAAGATTGTTTTATTTCCTGTAAGATCTGTAGGAGATATTATGAAGTTCATCTACATACACACTCCCACCTACCCCTCCTACAAGGACTATTTCAATTTAGTCAAACTATATTAGAAGCGATGAGATTTCTCACCCATTTCTACACTCTAGCTGATCGCACAGATGCTGGAAGACATCTCTTAGTGTGATACCATTGGTAAACCAAAGAAATTCTTCAACCAACAAATCCATGCTTTTTAAAAAGTTTCTTTAGAGGAGGTTCCCTGGCTGTCACTAGAAAGTGATCCTCTGCCAAAACTAGCCATGTGCAGAGCTAACGCACATTTGTCTGCCACAGCTACTCCCTGCTGAATTATGGGGTGAACACAACTGAACGCCGTGCCATTCTAGAGAAGGCGGAACCATGGCCATTTGATAATTTACTTGATGAACCCTTATCCAGCCTTTAGATCACCAAATTGCCCATTATCTTCCCGAAAAGCAGATCAGCACAGCATCGGGATCTAAATAGAGTGTGATTTGGACTTAGCACAGAGAAGGAACATTTAAGATCTTAAAATCAAGATTACCCAGGGTGAGACTCCATTGATCAGAAGTGGCTATCACTGCATTTACACATGCCCCTGCTCCTGAGATTTAAATATTTTTATAATTAAGCTGGGTCTATCAGAAAGTATGTCCCAAGCCCTGTCTGGGGCATGCAGGCAAAACAGAGGGGTACAACATGCGAGACCACATTAAACTGCTTATTTACTACCACGTATATTCCCAAAGGTCGCTGAAAGGCTGTGCAATGAGCTAAGCTGCCCCCCTCGCTCTTTCTTTGCGCCCAGCTGGAGGAGGCGGCTGCATTTTCAGGAGGGACAGTACGCTGTTGGCTCAAGGTCTGCTCCATTAAAGCCAAGAAAAGCCAAGGCTAGAGCCAGCTGATTTGCTGGCAGCCTATGGATGAAGCAGAGGATAAACAGTTTGCTTCGCTGAAGTTGCTGGAGTCACCCCAGTTGACACTAGCCCTGAAATGCCCTCCTCCACCTGCCATGGTTGCTGGAGACCTTGCTCATCCCAAGCGAGCAGCAGGACTTGCATCCTTAAGATGCACCTACATCTCCTGGCCTTAGGATAAAACTGCAGGAGACCCTCTAAAGCAAACCCACTGTCTCCAGCATCCTTTCTGGCACCCAGAAGCGACGTAGAGTTTCAAAATGAACTGAAAAGAGAGAAGCCTGCTTTGAACTGTGAATGGGTAAGAGGAAATGCCAGCGCTGGATGGATTAGGGCTCCATTCCTACACTGATTAGCTCAGAGCAAACAACGGTCCAGCAATCAAACGACGTGGGCGAAGTTGGGTCCCTTCCAACTTGTGCATCCCTTAAAGCTTTCCGGTGAAGGAAGTCAAATGCCACTGCTGTAATTCTGCTGCGAGCCCGCCCCAATTTATACCAGTATAGCTAATCATGGCAGCTCACAGATGGAAACAGATGGGTTTTTTTTACAGTCCCCCTTTTGATTCACATCCAACTGTGAGGATTGCACCGATGCTCGCATCAAACCCTCTGTGGCAGTAGGTCCCCAAAGCTCTCCCAGAGCAGCTGAAACCACAGCGAGCAAGATTTCACCTAAATGGCCTTAAATATAGGGGTGAGGCTGTGGTTGCTTGGAAGTGAGGAGATGCACAACAAAGCAGATTTCTTTTCCTGATTAAAAGATTTTTTTTTTTTTTAAAGACTAGAAGCCAGAAAACATTAACAACTTTACACTAAGCCACCACTGAGACCAGTCAGAGGAAACAAACTTCTTCCACAAAACAGTAGGTTAAGTCAGACGAGTGCAGCAAGTGGGGTACCATAATTTTCTTTTTCACAACACCCCATGAAAACCCTTCACAGGGAGCATAAGGGGGCTTAAAAGGAGGCAAGAATAAACCTGCATTCACAATTCAAGTGAGCTGGCTCTACAGGTGCCTTGGTCTTTTAACAACATTCAATAAAAAACACAGTTCTTTGAAAGAGGGGCTTAAACAGCAAAATGAATAAAAAAAAAAAAGAAAAATAAACAACTATTGATTCCCTTCAGACTTAAAGATCCCTTAGCCTGGAGGGCCTCAAATCAAGAAAGATCACTAATGTTTACAAAGAGAAGCCAAAAACCCTAAACCACAGAGCAAGGGGAAAAAAAAAAGCGCCCTTCACCACAGACCACTATGTAAAGACCCAACCTTCATTTGAAGAGCAAAGACAGGAAAGACGGGTAGCGTTTGCTACCAACCAGAAAGATAGCGTGATGGTGGAGAGGCTGAAAGGCAGCAAAAAGGATCAGACGAGCCTGCTAAAAATCAATAGAAAGACTCCAACTCACTTCCTGCACTCTGGCTTTGAAGCGAAAATCTTTTATTGCTAGATTCATTATTTCAGAAAAGTGGATAAACTGAGTTCCCTTTCAATTCTGCATTCCTCTTGGCTGTTAATTTATATTTCACACTGCACCAGGAAATCACTCATCGTTAAGTGTTACTGGCAGAGCGGACTCCCTCCTTGTCTCATTGCTACTTCGAGCAGAACCGAGGTTTATTCTGCCAAAACTGTTCAGAGATCCCCTTCCTCCTTTTAAACACATATTTTTCAACCTTAAAATAGTTGGCTTTCCAAATCCAAGAACTGAGTGGTCTATGGTCCCATGTTTGGAAAAAGTCAGTGCAAACCAGAGCCATAAAAACATCTGACTCACTTCTCCACATTAACACTGAGTTATAATAAACATCGTGCAGAGTAATCCAACCTAACAAGTTAGTTAAAATTATTTTGCCATTTCACCTGCTGATAGGATCTGTGTTCTGGTCAGAGGTTTCTGTGATCGGAGACATTAATCCTGTTTCTAATAAATATAACCAGCTACTGAAAAAATGTGGAAGGAAATCACTCCACACTGAAAAATAGCAAGTGTATTTATCTATAGCTACCCTGGACAAGAACTATTATCTACACATACATAAGGCTATAGTGGTCTCCATGTACAGTTAACCAGAGGTTTGCTCCAAACAAAGGTTTCAATTAAATGATCTAAATTTGCTCTGGAGGAAGCTGGCCCTCTTCGCTGGCTATATAAAGAGCCTCTGAAGCCATCTCACTTTCAACACCCTCAACTAGATCGTGTGAATATCTCCCCACCAACCAACCCGTGGGCCTCTTTCCGCCGACATTAATAGAAATACGTTGCACCTCCAGTCCCCATGACCGGAGAGGATTTGCACGATAACTTCGTGTACAAGGGGTGCTAAACAGTCTCAACTTTCAGTCTGCTCCCTCCAGCATCTCTGCAAATACCAGCATTTGAGCCAGGACCACGGCGTGCCACGCGAGGTGGTAGATGTGCCTGCGCTCCCCAGCTAGAAATGAAGGAGCGATCGGAGGGACAGACCAGTTTCTGGAATTGCCAGTCATCCGACGTGAAGAGGGCTCTTGTTCAAGTCAGAGTGCCTCTGGGAATTCAGGGCTTTCAGTCTTCGTGGCGGACCCTACCCATTCTCTGTCTCCTGAACACAGTAAACCTCCTGTTCATTCATTAAAAATAATTAAATAAGTAAATAAAAATCAAGCTAGAGCAGGAAGAAGCTTTTTGACAATGCCTTCCGCCCCTTCTTTTTTTTTTGGTCAGAAAAATTCCAGTTGTGAAAAACGGAAGCCGTTCACAGGAAATACAATATTTTAAAGCAATTTCTTGCTGAGGGGCATCTGAGCTTGAGGCTGGAATTTCTGGTCAGAGGAAACCAGAGAGAGACTGAGCCCTCCCAAAACCTGGCAGCACATCTGTCAGGACATGCACAAGCAGACAGAGAACAACAGCACGTGGATTTGACCACACATACACACGAAAAAAATCAAACGTGGGCATCTTTCTCCAGTTCCACCCATCCAGCCATGGTACTGGAACAACTGCAGCTGCAGACTGGGCAATATGGAAAACTCAAAGGGGAAAACCCAGAAGTCTGGAGGGGTGATGTGACATGCTGAGGATAGGGGCAAGTGACAGGGACAGATCTCAGCATCTCGTATGCCAGCCTGCTATCGTAACCCTAGCCACCAATCTCATTTGCTTTTTATTTGCACGCAACTCAACCTTGGGTCCATGCTCTGTTGGCTTCAGTCTTCTCCCCATCACAGGTCACATCCATAGTTGGAGAAAACCATCCTACATCAGTTCTGCCCTGCCAGCACTAGGATCTCTAGACAACAGCTATTTTAGACTGTTCGTTGATTTAATACACCCTGGTCAGATCTGCTTACAAGTCTGAGGATATCATCCAGGAGCAAACCAGGGTTACTCAATCTTGTTAGAAGTACATCAAAACCACTAGAGCAAGCAGTAATTTCAAACAAGTTACATTAGTACCTCTCCATAGCTCCACACAGATCGGATGTCCAGATGCCCACTGGCTTCCCTTGGGCTATGGGGAGGTCTCCCTGCATCCCTCCTCTGTTCTTGGCCCCATCACTATACATCTAAACACTCCTTCTCCTATCACTCCTCTTCAATTCAAGCCTTCACCCCAGAGGAAAGCACCTACCAGTTTAAATGCAGAGCTTTCAGAAGAGCTAAGCTATATTAACCAGAGCATCTAAGCGGCCTGTGGATGAATCTCATACCCATCTCCCCGCCACAAGATATTTATCATTTTCCCACAAGACACCGTAAATCTCTGTGCTGAAGGCCTTCCATTCAGACAGCATTCACAGAGACATCCAATACAACCAGGCCCTCAAACGTGCACATGCAGCAAGACAGAAAAGGTATTTTATCTTCCCGCAGTGCTCACCATCCTTGTGTCCCTAAATATCCGCCAGCCCAGGCATCTGCCTTCAGCAAATGAATGGATTTTGTTGAAGGTTGGCCTATCAAGGCCACATAGCCCTAAATAACTGCACTCTACCTCAAGAGCAAATACAAGAGCTGGAGTCAGATTGGAGCACCACCATTACTCAAGCGTGTTTTCAGGTCGTTTAAATTCACTCCCGGATACAATGAAGAGTTTACTAACGAGTCTTCAC
Organism: Gymnogyps californianus; assembly: GCF_018139145.2. Taxonomy (NCBI): domain Eukaryota; kingdom Metazoa; phylum Chordata; class Aves; order Accipitriformes; family Cathartidae; genus Gymnogyps; species Gymnogyps californianus. The sequence continues at coordinate 2,351,110 of NC_059471.1, read as the reverse complement.
TACGCTATTTTCTGACATTTTCAAGAATCAATTTCCTGCAGGCATTTATCAGTATTAGCTTAGAGCGGAAAGGAGGCGAGCTAACATTTATCCAGTGAATACAAAAGAAAAATTGACGGCATGATTCTTCATTTCCGGATTACCCAATTGGACCTCATTCTAACAAACAAAAGAAAATCTTCTTCAAACAAGTTATTAAATCATCTCTGAAGATGAAAGATGACTACATCTCCCAGCTGCGCCCATTAGAACCAGGAACTGAGGATAAACAAGAACAAATATCAGCTGGAGCATTTTGTCAATGTGCACAATACTTCAGTTCCTACAGTGAAGTTACAAAATCCCATTAATAACTCATGGTATGTGAATGTATAAGTCACTTAAAAGTGACTTGTGTACTGTAAATGTGAACAGTTTTCCATCCCAGTCGATTTTGAGCTCGTTAGCTCTGATCAACAGTGTCAAAGGTCAAATGCAGACCCGAATAAACATTTAAACATAAAGTAACTGAGGCAGCAAGGGGCCTCTGGCAGGCTCTGCTCTGAACTCCCAACTCAAAGCAAGGCCATCTCAGGTCAAGCTGCTCAGGGCAACATCCCAGCAAGGTCTGAATATCTCCAAGAATGGAAATTCCCACCCTCCTCTGGGTCCTGCTCCAGGGTTTGACCACCCTCATTGGGAGAAGCTTTCCTACTGTCTAACTGGAATTTCCCTTGATGCAGCTTGTGTCCTGCCTCTTGCCAAGAGCCATCATCTTCTCTACAGCCACTCCTTAGATAGTTGCAGAGAGCAGTAAGATCCCCGCTTCCCTTCTTCTGCTGCACAACCCTAGCTCTCAGCCTCTCCTCGTATGTCCCAGGCTCCAGCTCCAACCAGTTTGGTGGCCCCACTGGGCTCGCTTCTGTCTGTTATTGCCTGCCTGGGTTTTAGGGAGCCCCAAACCAGACTCAGTGCTCAGATGTGGTCTCTCAAGCGTCAGTAGAGAGGAAAACCCACATCCCTCAAGTTGCTGGCTGCACTGTCATTATTACAGCCCAGGATGCAATCAGCCTTCACTGCCAAAAGTACATCCAATAGCTGAATCTCGTATTGCAGACGGGTATAATAAAAGGGAAAGTACCTTGCACTCCAAGGATTTGAAGTATTTAAGTGAGTAAATCAATATACTTAACTAGCAGATGTTGACCTACCAGACCCTACGTACATCAGGAACAGAATCAAGGCGCCTGGGCTTCAATTCCCTCACCTTAAAGAGGCTGCAGAGGGATCAGGCTTTCATCTCTCTGTTGGATTTAAGACTCGTGAATCCAAGAGAGCAGGCGGCAGTCTGCAGGACTCCACAGTGCATCAGTCAGCTCGCATAGCACTTTGTAACCTGTCCAAAGGCTTCATTATCTCTCCGTCTAACAACCAAGACCATGAACATCTGGTGCAAAACTCCACTTCAACACATTCTCCAGCTCTTGCTTTTTACTCTTCATGCTCAACTTTCTCTCTTCTCCCTATCTTTGATTAGTACTTCAAATCTCATAAGGTATGGGACTTTTTCCATTTGCTACAGCCTTCTCCAGGCAGGAGATGGACTGATTGGAAGGATACATCTGTCAACACAACCGATTTGAGCCAGTCTGGCCCCTTCATAAACACTGTAAAGGTTTTGGCTGGTTCCCTACTCCTAGGTAACTCACTGTGGTCTTGCATAAGAGGCATCTGCCAATAAATAAATAAATGGGAAGAAAAAGGAAGAAATTGGGTCTAACAGACAATGGGTCTGAAGTAAGGAAGAAAAAAAATATTCCTGCCATTCTGGCTGCTGAGGCTTCAATAGCTAACCAGATGCTTCCTAAAGTAAGTCATTGCACATCTCGCACATATCTTATTTGATTATTGTAAAGACTAGGCTAATAGCTCTCTGCACACTTTGTTAGAGAAGGCCATGAATGAGATTTCTGAGCTGTGACATGCTCCATTTACAATTCAATTTAGCAGGTCAAAGAAAGTGGCAGAGAACATATTATTGAAATATGTGTTCCTGCTGGGGCTGCCGTAATTGAACTGTAGATCAACAGATGCAACAAAGACAGCCAAATCTCTAAAAATAACATTATTACACTTTGTAAAACACCTCGGCTCCCAGCCTCCAAAAACACAACCAGAAAGGGTAGTCAGGCAGGACCGCTAATTCCCTCCAGGCTTCAGGGCTTGCAGCCTTGCAAAGCTGAGGAGCAATCGGGCAGTTTTGCTTGCCCAGGTAGCAAAGGGATAAAGGTATCCGAACTAAGGGATAACCCATACCTGCCTGCCCCTCCTTCCCCCACGCTCTGCCGTTAGAGAACCAGTTTCTCTCTAGGTGTACTTCACTGAACAGAGGCAACATCTAACTGTATCCCAGCAGCTGTATTCATCACAAAAAAGTGCTGGCAACTCTCGATGGCGCTGCGACGGGAATTCCTGCACCGTTCCAGAGACGGTGCACAGCTGGAGCCAGGGCTCTTTCTGGCTATTAGTGGCCCCAGGGGACTTTCTGCAGCAATAATAATGTCCTGCACCAGCTCTGCCTCCTGCAATTACATCCTCCCTCTTTCATTCAGCGCAGAGGTAAACAAAAATCCCTTAGGGAGCCTCTGATTCATGACAAAACAGGACAGAGCGATAGGGGTTCCCCAATCTACCCCCTGCAGCATGATTTACTCTACTTTCACAGCTCCTGACAATGTGTTTTTAATCGACTGGATCTTTCCCAAAAAACATAACCAGCGATACCCAGTGCTTCTGGCCATACTAATGGAAGGATTTGAGTATTACAAACCTATTACTGATGCTAATGATGCACTATTCCCTTTCTTTTTACCAAACACTTCGCATATTTGGAGGCCAAGGGGAGGCAGCTATCTTTTCTAGTCTAAATAGGTCCAGCTTTTTCAGTCTGTACCGATGAGGCTCATCTAGGAAAAACCCAAATAATACAAAGCCCATCGCTCTTGCACAGACCAACTGGATGAGGTCCAAGCCTTGTCTGAAGTGGAGCACCTTGCTGGGCACAGCATCCCTGCTGAGCTCTCATCAGCATCAAGCAGCAGGAGGACTGCATCCTCGATGCCTCCTGAGGACGTTATTCCTGCTAACACATCCCAGTCTCACGACAGTCCTTTTCGCAGGCACATGATGTTGTTGACTTGCATCCAGCTTATGGTTCACTTTTAATTAAAGCACCAACACCCTGTGGCAATGGGGTTTAAGATTAAAAATAGGCTTAATAAAAGCAGGTTTAATAAAAAAAGGACTATGTAAGTTAACTAAGAATAGAGCCAATGAAGGCTATTAAATGTAATGGCCTCAGCACCACCTCTTACTCAAGAAATCTCAGAAAAACTGATTGCCAGAAGGAGGATCATTTTGCGCACATCCTGGGGGTTTTTGGAAGCTCTTTCCCTAGCTGCCTGCTTCTGGCCCTGGTTGGAAAGAGAACATTTGGCTAGATGGGTCCTATACCAGGCCTAGAAAAGGTTGTAGTCATTAAAAACCCCAGACACCTTCAGCAAAGCTGTGGCCCAACCACCCTGCATCTCAACAGATCACTCATGCCAGAGGAAAAAGCTCTGCATTAGCCTTTGCTGATCCTATTTCTGTCCTGGCCCCAGACTGCTTTTGTAGTTTGTCCAGCTCAGTCTAATCCCAGGCTCTGACGTGCCTCCAGCTCTTTCCTCTTTGGTGTTTATGAGTTTAATAAGCATGGCTTTCATTAGGAAGAATGACGGATAGGATAAATACTGAATATTTATCCCTATTTAAAGAGAATTACTGTATTGCAGGAGGTGTTTACAGGAATTCTGTTGTAAAATGCTCTGGTTCAGAGCAAATAGTCCTATCCCAAATAGTCTGATACAGATGTCAAATGGATTCAAGGGCAAAGGACTGCACTGGGAGAAGAAACAGCCAGTAAGCTGATTCCTTAGACAATTTCTTTCCCTTGCTGCGTCTTACTCATGGCAGCAAAGGTCTGCAAACCAAACGCTAAATATGCTACTTCATCATGATGCTTGGCCCAAAAACCCCCCCAAGGATTTCTTTGCTGGTTGAAAGGGTGAGAGCATCACCAGCCAGTGCTGGAAGATGACAACCTGACAGTAAAAGAGGCAATGGATGCCATTCTTGATATCAATATGAGGTCTTCCGCCTTCCCTCCAAAGGAAAGACAAATAGCCTTCAACTTGAAAGGAGAAGGAGTCAAAGGAGAGATGCACAGAAAGCAGAACCAGATGCTCAGAATGACCAGGAAGCTCACCCTGGCAGTGGCAACCTGAAAGGACTCCTGTATTACACCCCAGATTATACTCCATTTGGGTCTAGGAAAAGCCTGCTTGGCTCCCTGCTTCATATGAACGACAGGTACCAACATGTTGTACCTCCAGACAAGGTGACAGGCTATGCATGTGAAATCCGCCATCCCCAAAGCCAAGCTTGTCTCACAGCGGTCATTTTGGTCCGCCTGCAGAGAGGGCCATGCCTGCACCAGCAGATGCAGAAGTAGAAAGCTAAACCGGGAGCATCAACAAAAGTGGTGCCAAAAGGCAAGCACGAACATTTCCCCACGCGGAAGTCCACTAAGCTCTTTCTTCTCTTTCCATCAGGGTCACAAGTAACAGGCAACGACAGATTAAAAAGGCATTTGCAAGGACAGACTAGCCAGCTATCCCGCCTGGTGGGTCAGCTGGACTCCAGCTGAGGACAGCAGTGAGGAAAGCTATAAAGCAGTAGATATCTAAATGCTTGTGTTATTCAGAAATCACTGTCTGGAAGGCACAAAAATGACGATGACAATAAGCAAAAATTATTGGCTAATAAAAGCTGCAGCAAAGAAGCTGAAGATCTGACTTACACAAGGTCCCCTTTCCACTCTCCAGCATCTCTGACAAATCACACATCACTGTTCTTGCAATCGGGCATTTTCTGTGATGTTTATAATTCTGGCATAGCAAAGTCGAATTATATAACAACTGCCACGCTTGTCTAGAGGGAAGCCAACGAGATTCGCCTGCAGCTATTTCCTTTCAGTATCCATCACCATGTCTAAAATGCAAGCAGCCAACGTGCAGACGAGAGAAGTAAGTCGCTTCCATCCTGTTTTAAGCAGGAGCGAGAGCCCGATTGCTCTGTGCAATGCCTTTTTTCAACACATGCAACTGCTTTGTCTCCTGGTGCTTCCCAATGGCAGGCCGGCACATGAACGGTTCAAATCCCAAAATAATAGCGCTGCCCGATTAAATCTACTTTTCTTCTCTTCATTTACCGTACGACTATCTGCAGCAAAAGCACAAAGACAGGCAATGAGCAGGGTACACCGCAAGCGAGACGAGGTACAGAGCCCCAGGGGAGGGACATTCCTGACCCACCTTTCCAGAATCAGAGCAAACTTAACATTTCTGCTGGGATGCCCAGTGGGAGCCCCTGGAGACAAGCAAAGCACGCTGGGAGGATGCTCTTTGGAGAGAAAGCTCAGTTCATTTCCTTGCCATAAAATTGTTTGCAATTTCAGAAAAAGCATTTTAATCTCTCTCATATTCTCACTCTGTAAAAAATGGGAATAATTATCCCTCTCATCAAGAGCTGCACATTGATTAAAGTACTTCAATTCCTCCAATGGAAGGTGTTACAGAAATAGCAAGTCTGCCATATCCCTGTTTCTGTACCTTGCTGTACTCGAGAGGTTTTTTTCAAAGCAGCATCACAGCCAGCCTGACTTTCCACTCTCCTTTAAGAAGCTAACCTGACGAGGACATTTCCTGGAAGTTCAAAAGAGCTCGCACTGAAAATAACCCAGACAGTCAAAGTTCAAGATTTTTCCTGGTTCACCGCTCATTGGTTGTAAAACATGCCAGGCAAAAGTGCTAATCTTGCAGCTCTCCTACGTGACACCGGACATTTTGCATGAGCAACCTGCTGTCACACAATCTCTTTGCACAACCCAATGTAGGTATTTAGCAAGTTGGAGATAAAGCCACTGTTCTGGCCAGGAGACAGATGGACCAGACAGATACCATGCACGGGGAAAAAACAGCTCGGGAAAGTATGCAGGGAAAGAATTCCCAAAGCATCACTGTTTTGCAGCCTGGGATTTTATAGACAAACAAACAACATGGCTTTTGGCTTCATATCTAGGATACATGCTAATAAAAAATATTTCCAAGCACAAGAATAGATCATGACACAGGCACTGCCCACAGTGTCAACAGTACCATCCCAAAAGATACTCTTATCAAAACCACGCACAACCTCTCTCCTGCTGTGGAAGAGACTAAGGCAGTCATTTGGGCTTCAGCCCAAAATTAGGCACAACCTGCATCGTACCAAGGTATAAAGCCTGCATTCAATGATCCTTCACCAACATTCTCATGGAGCAAAGGAATGTCTTTCCTTGACATAGGTCAAGTCACAATCCACCCTCCGTGACAAATAAGAGCAGAGTTTGAGCTCTCCCCCACACTACCAGAGATTTAACGTCCAGAGGACTAATACATATAAATATTCATTACTCACTTCCTCAACTGTCCACAAGTTTTAGAAAAAATTAACTGCTCACAAAGTTGCTGTTATTGGCATAAAAACGGGCTCCTTTATAGAGGAGCCAAAAATGCCGTGAGCACCAGAGCGTGACAAACGGCTCAGTGAGAGCAGGACTGGTCTCCTTGGGTGCAAATGTTGATTTTTTGCCGCTAAGGGAGAAAGGGGGCGATTGCAGAGGCAGACAGCTGCAGGGCTCTGCGCGCACCAGCGTTCCGTGGATGCGCTGCCTCCTCCCTGCACAGAGCGGGGTGGGAAAGCAGATCGGTTATTTCCACTTTATGCCGGTTTTCATCAACTAGGCACTGTGTTGCAACCCATAAAACCCAATTCCAATTCATGGATGATCCAGGCAGGCAGGCAACGGCGCTTTCCCGACAGTTTAGCCCCTTGCTGTGAATCAGAGATGCAGGAGGAGAACCCAACCCATGAAGCTATGCAAAGGACAGGGGGAAAAGGAGATGAGGAGATCACAGCAACATCCCACCTCTACAGCTCAGATCCTGGTATACCATCTTCTCTCACATCTTTTAGAAAGCCGTACCAGGCAATCTATCTGGCTCATCTTTCATTAGCGCTCCCCATGATGATTAATGGGAATAAAGTTGTTTCCCCATAGGCTGTTTCTCCTATGGCATTAATTTATTCTCATATCTTACTGGACATCAGGAGAGACAGGGCGATGATCTGAACAGTGGGGATATCAGCCCAGCCGTCCCAGCACAGCCTCCTGTAATGGCCACGGGCTGCCACATCCATCGGAGGGTACTGCTCCCTTTCCATCCCAATTAATCCGCAGTAAGTTATGGTCTGTATGAAGCTCCTTAAGGCACAAGGTAACCTGGCAGACAGGCCAATAATATCCTAGACATACAAGCGTAGGAGCTGGAGCACCAGGGCAAGGGATAGGACTCGGTATCTAGACTTTCCAGAGATCAGCTCAAGCCTTTGCATCCAGCAATCCTTCCCAGGTAGGCATTAGAACAGCCAAAAGAAGCCCTCATTGAGTATCTCGTCCTTAAAAACTTCAGTGGAAGTGGCAGGAGAGAAGCAGGGAGGTGAAATCCATCCAGGCATTAACAGTTCAATATGCGGACACCCTTCAAGGTACTTTCCTCAAGTGAAAGAGCCTTGCAGAGAGGCCGAGCAGCCCGCTTGGGCACGCAGGTTGCCACAGGCATTTTTTTCCACTTCTGAAGTTTAAAAGCAGCTCTTCAATCTATTTCTTGTTACACGATGGAAGGGAACCTTGGCAAACAGTCAAGATGCTCTATGGGCTGCTGACCACATTGCTATCAGAAGCAATTTTTTCTCCTCCTACTCTGTTCAGACCATGACAAATATCTTGGACTTGAAGGAATAATGAGGGGAGATAAATGCATGGTAAATAGAAAAAAAAAAATTTGATTTTACATTAATTTAATTTTTACCTCCCCCCAAAAAAGCTTTCTAAACCATTTCTCTCCCTGCAAGAGTATAATTGCTTGTGCAACAAAACCCACAGCAGGAAAGTTATCTGCACAGTCACTGAAAAGGCATCTGTCATCTCTGCGGGCTTTGACATCATAATCCCTAAGTAGAAGATTGTATTGTTGAGGCAGATGTTTTGGGGGATGAATAGTCTACAAGGGGCCATAGTTCTGGCTTTACTTGTTAGCTGGGCTTTTTCATGCTCTGAGCTCTTCAGTGCATCTTGGAGCATCCAGGTTTTTCCAGCGAGAAACAGCTGGTGAGGAAAGGATGCCAAACATTTCAATTAATAGCTACAGCAGTCATGGTTCATAATTACGACTCGTTATATCAAGGCATGTTAGGTATAAGATACCTGCTTATGGCCTGCTCATTGTTCAGACTGACAATACAGTCAACGTTGCCTACACAAAGTGCAGGGCAATGGAAAAGCAAAGCCTGATTTATAAATCCACAGCCAAGCACGAGGCTGTCAACTGTCTGCCTGCAGGATGCCCGTCCAAACAATCCAGGTTTCTTTGTCTCAGGAAATACCCAAATTATCTACGGCACCTCGGCTCCCATTTCAGTGGGACCGATGGAACTTCTAAATATAGCACGTGCAAAGCCATATTTCCGATTTTTTTATAGACGTGATAAAAAACACTCTTCAGCAGTCAGGTTATTAACGCTTCAAATCCGCTAAGAGAATATCACACGTATTTTGCAGAGATGCATAAGGACTCATTGCTCCTTCCTATCCAAAAACAGGCAAGGAAGCTCAGAGGTAGGAGGTGCATCTGCTGTTTAAGTCTACGAGCTCAAGAGCAGACTTGCCTTGGATTTACTCCAGCACCAAACATGCTGCAGCTATTAGGCAAATAAAAGGAAAAGGAACAGCTCTAAAGCTAAGTACAAGCAGTAGCTCCCGACTCCCTAAGGTATGCATTTTCTTGTCACATTTAATACCAAACTGGTTATGTTTTATTAGGAAGCTCATGCCAAAGAAAAGACAAAGATAGATTTGACTGTGAGCTTTGGTCACTGAAGGAAGGTGGCCCCAAGCCCCATCTCCTTGATGGGCACAGCTATCCAGCACTCACATGCACACAGACTGTGATTTCCAGTAACACAGGATTATTCCCCACTGGTCTTCATTCAGACTCTGCCTGAATTATTCAAGCAAAGGCTCTTCCATCATCTCCCTCGACATTCTAGCTCCACATGATCTCCATTAGATGCTGAAAGTTCAAGGACTGCTAGCACCATCAACCCATGCCTGAAAGACAGCTGAATTTTCAATTACCTGTCTCATATCACAGAGGGCATTTCCCAAAGCATTTGCTGGCTGTGGCCAGTAGCCCTGGGAGTAACACAAAGGACTGAGAGGATAAAAAGATGGAGCCAGTTCCTGCCTGGCATTAGAAACATTTTTTCCCCACCAGCAAAAGGGCATGAATCTTTGATGAGCAAAGCTTTTCTGCCGATTGTTAAGCCATTAAGGAAACAACGTCAGAACTGATTTCTCCAGCCCAGGATCCCCACAAAAGTCCTGCCTAATGCAACGATTGCATTATGCCAGACAAAAAAAAAAGTGTTAATAAATCATATGGCAGCAGCCTGGAAGCAGGCCATGACCACAGCCCAACCTAATTTATAGTTGAGCTTGCAGGAGGTGAGAGACAGGACAAAGGTGGAACGTGACCCCCTGCCCCCCCAACCTCAAATTAGGAAGCCACAGGGAGAACCGCATACAGATGTTGGTATTTCCAGCAAGAGAATTGTTGCCAGAGATGGGCGCTAAAACATCCAGCTTCGCCAAGTCTCCAATATAACAGATGCTGGACCATTTAAACGAGCAGATCAAGCTTGCTGGTCCCTTATACGATTCCTATCACGTTCTTGGGTACGTTTTGGAGTACACCACCTCCCTTCGGCTTGATACGCCCATGCCTGAAAAATGCAACAAGGGAATGGAAAGGTCTTTCTCCGCTTGGAAATACCCAAAGGCATAGGTTGCATGAATGGGAAGCTATGAGTCAAGTTCACTCGCCTCTCAGCCAAAGCCCATGGGTTAATTCAGTTTTAAGAACAGAACTAGCCCAGACCAATTTGGCACTCAGTTCTGCTCAGTGCCAGTTGACTATTCACTGAAAGTATTTATTCAGCAATCGTTTGCATGGCTGGGAAGATGGTGTCCCGGTGCTTTCTCCTCACTGGTGGTGGTCCTCCAACTCTTGTGCTCGAGAAGTCTGGGTTGTACTCATTAGACAGACTGAAGCTCTCTCCTTGCATGTCGCCTGCATTAGGTCTCCAGCGAACTATCTGGACTTCAGAGGAATTGGTAGATTTCCTCTTGTGGCCAAATCTTTTTCTTCTTGATATGCTTAATGCTGTCTGTAAAACTGAGTTATTAGCATGCAGTGTTCCCCAGTGATTGCCGTTTCACACAGCAGATGTATATGTAGGAAATGGCAAGACAGATGCGGTAGCTGCCTGGGGTCATGCAAGAAAGAGTATGAAATAAATGTGCCAGAATCACCCAATAGCTTGGAGAAGAAGGTTGAACTCTGAGTTTTCTGCTGGCAGGTATTTAAAAAAAAAGAACAAACTCCACCTTATCGAAACTAAGTTCTGTGGTACACAAAAAATGCTTTATGCATACGCTTGGGTAATAAATGGAGTATACAAGTCAGTACTGAATGAAATCACATCTCCTCTGCTTTGTCACAGGGCTTGATGCAGCAAAAAATAAGGCGATTTCTTCTTTAACCTGTTGCTTGCACTGGTGGAGTAAAGAGTTGAGCATCCCACTACTCCACTGTCATATGGAGGGAGGTCAAGGCACACAGTTAAATGTGAAATCTTCCAACTGAGATGGAGCATCCCTTAGATGGAGGAGGAAGGGCTCGGTATGATGAGCTCATCTTTCTTTCAAGTATTTCAGCTTCACCCTTTCAATAGGCACCACTATGTATATACCTCAAACAACCATCGCTTGGGAGATTTCCTAAGTTAGAGTCACTAAATACTTGTTAAAGAAGGAGAGCCAGATGTTCCATTTGGTGCAAAGCAGCCTCTAAAAAACCACCATCCCTGCACCGGCTGTGGACTTGGGATCTGCAGGACTCACACAGATACTCTGCACAAACCTTGGCTGCAAGGGCTAAACATCCCCAACCAGCTTTGAAAGCAACAGGATATTACTTCAGAGCGAAGTTCATGCCTTCGTTCATCAAGGCTCAGGCAAACTGGTCCCATCCTTCTCTGGATTTCAGATCATTCAAGGGCTGTATTCCTCAAGCATAATGCAGACATCTCCACTGCACTGGATTGTGGATAACACAAGCATCTTGACCATTTCCAGACTCTCAACTCATATTAGAGCTATGCGGTCTGGGTGACTAAAAGCTTTGGCCATGCTTCCTATGGAGCATGAGGACTCCTGTCCTACTTTTCTCTCACTTCAACAGAAAAATTCCCAGGAGTTTCTTCCACCAAGCTGCTTCCCAGAAAGCATTCGAGAGCAACGAAGGAAGTTCTGCTCTGTCAGCCAGCGAACTTACCGAGCAAAAGGATCTACAAAAGCTATAAATCAAGGCAGAAGTAAGCCCACTCTGAAGAGTCCTCAAGCATCCCTTTCATCACTGTCATTTCACATCTATTCCTAAGAGCCTCCTCTCAGAGAGTCACCTCTCTCCAGCACAGAGATGTTGGAAAGTAAGTCGTATCACCACATGGACAGGTTCATTTCCCGTCCCCGCATCAAGAGAAATTAGGCAAGCTATTCTTGGGTTGCGGCAATAAATTCAGAAAACAGTAGCACACTAGAAATAAAACAAGGTAGTGCCAAATGGGATAAACCAGCCCATAAAAGCAATTGCACCATAGATGTTACTGAGCTTACTAAACTGCCTCTAAATTATTAGGTTTGGCCTGCTATAACATGCCTGCCTGCCTTGAGCAACAATCTATAGGTTTATTGGATTATAAATTAAAGTCAACAACTCTAGCAGGGTACAAATTAAAAATCTGCTTTGGAAGCATAATTATCATGATGCCATAAATAGTGATACATGGCACCTCCCTTCTTCTATTCTTTATCACATTTAGGATTCGCTTTAATTTTACGATAAAAATTCTGTAGCATGAGCATCTCTCTTCAACAGCATCTTTTTAACCAAATAATCTTTCTGTACTGGCTAAGGAAATACCCCACAAACCAGAACATTTACTCATCTATGCAGGGAGATACAGAGAAGTGGGAGGCAAAAGATCCACTCTGCATGATGATAAATAAGGAAGCAATGACAGCTCAGATTGAGATCCAAGGGATGTATCTCCCTGGATCCCATTTGGCTGGTTGATGGAGAAGACAGGAGAGAAAGGGGAGAAACTTCTCCAAACCGTAATTCAGGAGCGCGGCCAAATTTCACTGAAACACACCAGCTTTCCTTGCTACAACACAGCCCAAGCTGATCTAGTTAAATCAGGAAAAAAAGATTTTGCCTTAGCAAATCCTGCTTTTATTGGGCTCTTCGAAGGAGCAAACCTGTCTCAATGGGCTAGACCAGCACGAATAGGTGCTGGAAGTTGCCTAGACGTTTTGTTGATTAGAGTGAGTACCTCAGAGATGTCTAATGAGTCAGAAAAGTTATATGGAAGGGACAGGCAAGCAAAGAAGGGCAAACCTACTGTAGTTTCCACCCTCTTCTTCCTCAGGGTTGGACCAGCATCTGCCAAGACTCAGGTGGTCGTGCAGGACGTAGGGTTTCCATTTCCCCTTCCACATCTCTTGTGGACCCAACGCAGTGTCTACAGCTTCCCACAATCCTGACTCTGGTTCATGTTACCCAAACATTGGGACTATTTGGCCAGCCAGAGCACACTGCAAGCCTTTGAAGTTTCCAAACTTTGAAAAGTTGCACCAGCCTTGCTCCTCAGCTGAGGTCTGTCCAGCCACTGCTGCCAGGGACAGACAGATGTGAAAACCACAGGCCTGAAGATACGTGTTTGGAGGCTTTTCATTATGGTCCTAGTTTGCTGACCAGAACATGACAAATGCTGCTTCGTAGCCTTGAAAGTACCCATGGTAGAAAATAAAAAAAAATTAATAATAATAAAAATGCAATGTAACAGCTGGAGGGACTCCCCTGAATTTGGAACTTCCCCCCAAAAGTTGTCCTCTGGGGCAGAGATACAGCTTTATCTGTCTTCTGAGGACACAAGGCAGCGTTGGAACACACGGCAGATACTGGAAGGAGATTTACTGCTTGCTTAGTCCATAACCCAGCCAGCTCTCCACCTTCCATCAGCCCCGTAATTTTACAAGCCCCTCCAAGAATTCAGTTCATCTAATTTCCCACCACTGTGGATAGCTGCTCTAGCCCAGTTTTGTACTCTTCAACCGCAGGTTTTTTAGCGTAATGTATTTAAAAAAAAAAAAAAACAACAATTCAGCCTTTTCCAAGGATGAACCGTCATCAGATGCTCCATAGGGAAAGTCACAGAAAGGCCAAAAGGAATCGATAGATCTGTATCAAGGTTCAAATAGCAGCTAATAAGTAATAAGAGCATCTTGAAAACAACTGTATTGAACATCCTTGTACACCAAGCGAGGCAAGGGAAAACCAGCATGCCAGTAAAACACTGAACTGATCTCCTCCAGCAGGGCAGACTGGCCTGGAGCAATACCTTGATGACGTTTTGCTTGGACCACGTGCAAGTCCTAGACGTGTAAACTCTCCCCACTTTCTGCAGAAGATCTTATCCTTTCTTTCCCTGTTTCATGGGCGTGTGAAAGGCGATCACACCTGCCTGTAGCCACGAAGAAGAAATGCTGCTCAACAGCCAAGAAAAAGGCGGTGCCTGCAACAAGGAAGTCCAGCAAACCTCCCAAAATGCAACCTGACCCCTTTGCACTTCGTTTCTCTTCCTCGTCCACAAACGAGGAGGACTGTACTACAAGGATTCATTCCCGGACAGAAAAATTACTTTAACGAGTGCAGTAAACAGAGCACATGCAGCTTTAGGACCAAGTAAAAAGGAAGAACTACAATGAGATGAAGGGAGCACGGATAAAATAGCACAACTGATTCATAGAAATATGGCCCATTTTCCCTAAAAACCAATACCAGGAAAGCTTTTCCAGAGGAATCGTAACAATCAAAAACTTCACGCAACAGCCAAGCAGATCTCTGCTACACCTGTATTTTATTTTTGCCCCTCCCTGCAGTTCAGAAACAGGGAAACAAGAGGTTAAATCTTGACTTTTTCAGGAGTCCACCACTCGGACATCTCTTTGCTTGTAAAAGGCACAATACTTTTTGTGAGCCCTGAAAACAATTTAAAATATTTGCTTCTCTCATCAAGCCCATCACAGGATGCCTGCACTTGTTTGGCTCTGAGATGACAGCAGTAGGTACATTTTATAGGCACAAGCAGTTGCATCAGGATAACCCAACCTACTGCATTTTCCCCACAAGCCTTCTCAATGCCTCTACAGGAAAAGTAACATTTTCAAGAGGAGACTGATCTGGATAATTTTGTTTTCAATATTCGCAAAGCCTACAAAAAGGTACACGGTGGCCCTGAAGTTGTCTTTCAAGTTCAGAGCCCACAAAAGTCTCTATTCACAGACAGCAAATCGATCCCGACACCCTCTCTAGACCTCTGAGAAAATTAAAATCATTTTTAAAACCCAGCAAACTCTGACATCTGGAATTTGACTGCAACAGGACCCCGAGGAGGATAAATAGCTGCAATTTTGCAGACAGGAATGACAGAGCATGCAGCTATGGAGGACTCCTTCCCTACTACTTAAAATAATTAGATTCATATGTATATAACCCTCCCCCCATCAAATTATATGAAAGCAAATCTCCTGTAGAAAGCTATAACAAATATAAAGCAGTAGCCAAACACACAAGCAGCACATGAGTTATTTCACAAGCTTTCATCATCGGTGTTAGTGTCCTTACATAGTACATATGGCTTAATAAGAGAGCTAAAGTCCTCCTTAAGCAAAATGTCGGGAAGCCAAGAAAAACAAACCATAATCCCATTTCAAGCCAGCACTATGATCATAGACAAAAGTGTTTAAACAAAGCTCAAGATGTTGATACGTGAATTACCAAGCTCAAAGCCTCTTTTTCACCAATTCAGAAGACACACAAGAAGCATTTCATCACAGTCCCACAAGCAAGCCAACAGTCCGAAAATTTCCCAGTACGTTTGTTCAATGATCTTTTCCCCAAAGCATATCCACATATTTATTTTTTTCTCCACTTACTAATTCCTTTCTGGTCATCTTTTGTCTCTGACCACCCAGGTAAGAGAGTGTAAGCTCTGCATTTTGGGACAGGTTGACCTCTTCTCTATACGCAGCACTCTCCAGGAGGATGGGCATCAGCTCATCCTCCCAGCACTATGCAAAGCCATCCAAAAAGGCAAGTTCTGTTTCTAGCAATAACAATTCTTTAAAAAAAAAAAAGCAACAAACTCAGAGGTTGGGTTGGAAAACAAAACTCCAAGTTCCCAAGTCCCTTTTTCAAAGCAGATAATTCCTAGAGCCCCACAGTAAAGTATCTTTCGCACTTTGTTTTCTTTTCTCTGAACTTGAGAAACGCATTTATTTCACTTTTCCAGAGTTGCCAGAATGACCGCTATTGCACAAAATATTCAAGAGGCAAGAAGAATAGACAGCTACTTTGTCATGATGAATTCTTGTCTAAACATCCACCGTTTCTCTCTGCCAACTCTCAAAAATAGAATATTTTTTGATATTTAGCTGCATTTTCCCACTAATGAAGACCTGGTGGGAAGGTGGACACAATGCAGGATGCTACACAAGAATTCGTTTCCAATTAGAAGATACCAGCACTTTGCATTTTGAACAGCTACATCCGAAGTTAAGAGGCTTGCAAGCCATTTCTGCACTTCCCCTAATGTACTCAATTTTGACCCATCATAGTATAAAGCAGCCCTATTTGAGACTAAAATGCAGCACAGCGATTTGCAGTTACAGGTACATTTACCACAGCTGCCTTCATGCGTTTGTCAAACTACCATGATCCCTACTTCAAAAGAGAAAGGATTTTGATCTTCATCAGATGGGAAATGATTAAATTATTCTTTGCAACTATTTACTGCCCTGACTCAGAAGGCTGCCCGATTATTTTAAGTGCACCTTAATCCGGGTGCTCCAGCAAGCTGCACCCGGCTGGTCGCATGCCAATCCACCCAGCAGCTGCAGCACCGGGTGCATGGTGACAAGTCAAGGGCACCCCTTTTATTCGGGGTCGCCTCTGTTTTTGCAGGTGTCTTTGCACCTCTCTGCATATTTGGACCACCCCGATTTGGCCCAGCACCCAGGCGGGCTCTGCCCAAGTGTTTCCACTGAATACGCAGCACCAACTGGAGGCAGGTGCATTCGCACTTGTAGTTTTAAGCAAAAAAGTTGGCACACCTCTAGTTATCATCTTGTCTTCCAGACACCTAGCCCCAGTCTGCAACATGTCATTTGCCCAGCCCAATCTGACGCGTGGCTCTCCAGCCGATGACCGTAACTGGTATCCCATGAAGATAAGCCATATACAAAAAGCAGCAGTTCTGCAACCGTGATTTGCTCAATACAGAATAAAAATCCCAGTAAATTTAGGCTACTTGCCTCTTAGTTTGTCCCTGATACTGAGATCAGGACTTTAGACTTTTGACTTTTTCCCCCTAATACTTGGAACCCATTTACTTATACCTAGCCAAGAAATTGCGATAGATGCTTCTTTATAAAGTTAGGCTCAAAGACCACATCTTTCTCTGTAGATAACTGGAAGAAGGAAGAAAAAAAAAAGTCCAAAATAAGAGCTAGGATTCTTCTTTAAAGCTGTGTATTAATGCAACTTTCACTGTATCTCTTCTGAGGGAAGTTTTACCCCACAGCACAGAAGTGTGAACAGTGGGAGCTGTTTTCACATATGGAAGTGAAACCATCATCCAAATCTATACAAGTAGCAACCTACTTTTCAGAAGCAAGCAGGCATCCTAACATCCTCTTAACATCCTCCTGAAGCCAACAGGAGCTGTGGGTTACCTTAAAGGAGGAGGTAATTTGAGACTTTTGGGAATGCCCCAGTGTCCTTGCAGTACGAGAATCTAGTTTTAGAACCAATCCTTGAAAACAGTGTCATCTTGTGCCATGCTAGGGTGAGAAACTTACGTTCCCCAGTCTCCAATCTGGTATCCAGAGTACATCTCACGTCTCCTAGCAGAGGCTGTTGGCATGGCCAACCAAGCCTACATCCAGACAACCCAGGAGCATAACCTACCACAGTTCCTCCTACACATGCTACTTCTCTTCAGCCAAATGATCTTAGAGTTGGCTTTGAAGGGTTGAGTCATTCCTCACTGCTCAATTCATCTGAAAAATAACTTATTACTGTCTTGTCTTTTGAGACGTTAGAGAAGACAGCCCATGCATGATCAAAAACTTGCCCTCATAACCTTTCAAGCATGCATCGGTGATATCCAACGAAGGACAAGGCACGGTCTGTACGGAGCAACAAGCTACTTAATAGTGCTGCTCAGCTGAGACAGCCTAGCAGTCTTACATCAGGAGAGGGAGAAGTGTCTATACAGGGAAAAGCCAGAAAGTGCAAAAAAACACCGGGATCCTTTGTGCCCTTCCTTCTTCACACGCAATACACAGGCCAGCGTTCACATTGCTAGAGACTGCTCTTTGCTAAGCCCAGACCACCCTGTTATCTTAAAACACTGCAAAGTCAATCAACTAGGCAGAAGACAGAAGTGCTTTTGCAGAATGAGACAGTCCACAGGAAGAAGCAAATTCAGAATATTCTCTTTTAGATTTTTTTGCCTTCATAAATCCGTAAAGGTAAAAATTGTTGATTGAGAGCCTTTTATCTTGAACATTTTTTACTTCAAGGGTTTCTCACAGGCCTGTCAGATCAGCTCCTGGGCACTCAAAGGGTGACACTGGATACATCAACCTTGGAGCCATAGGAAAAGCAGGAATCCTCAGAGCAAACACCAACAAAGGGTGCGAAAGCTGCACTTCCAAAAGCCGTGGCCTCCCATCAGATGAGAAATGCTGTAGAAGAGATGTCCTAAAGCCTTTACAGACCACCATCTCATTCATGCTTCCTCCCAGAGCACAGAGACTACAGAAAAGGAGAAGTTCGGTAAAGAAAGAGGAAGGAAGGAGGGAGGGGAAAAAAAAAAAGCAGACTCTAGACCCATCCCCTTACAACTAAAATAAGGGCAGGCTGGACATATAGACATAAGCATTAATTGAGGCACATCACCAAGATGCTACAGAGAAACAGAAGGTATGTCCCCTTTGAAGACAAGAGTAGTGGCAAACCAGGAGCTAAGGACCGTGTTTTCATGATGCTCATCAGCCCTTTTCCAGAAAGGCCAGAGCTTTAAGCAACCAAAACATGTGTCAGTCAACACGTTACTGAGCATAAGCCTATTTGGCAGAAGACACGGGATAGGCAGGGCCAGGATGTAGAGAACAGCACAGAATAGAGTTTATTTAAGCCTGGGATTTTGAACCTAGCCGTCGTGGGCTGGGACAACACTCAATCCCTGTTCATATAAAGGATGGAAAAGAGCGCAGCTTTTACCTAGATGTTATTGTGGATCAGCCCAGGAGATGTGTTTTGCACAGCTGCATGCCAAGACCACATTATCCTAGGACAGAATAGGACAAAACCTCTGGTATTGCCCATCCAGCCCCATGTCTGAGGTCTGAACACCGCTGTATTTGACAGGCAAATGAAGAAATTCAGTTTTCCTCTTGCACACGTGGTTGCATAGTTATCATCGTCACAGCAAAAAGCAGCAGCTTTAGGTTAAATAAACAAACCAGTACATTTTCAGAGCTGGTTTTGCAACACCATCCTTCCTTGAGGATTGCATTCCCTGGGGCTCCAAAGCTCTCCAAAAAAACCAAACCCAAACCAACCTTCCCAGCTAGCAACATTCCCATTTTCTCATGCTGAGCCAGACCCTGGGCTCTCCATCCAGGCATGTGGCCCCAGCCTCCTCCCTGGACAGGGGCACACACCTCAGACACCCAAGAAACAGGAAGCACACTACAATTCCTCTCTATATGTTCATCAGCAGCCATATAGTACCAAAGACTATAGGTACTACAGGCAGTCTCAAACCAGACATCTCTCTCATAACCCTGCAAACAGTCCTAGCAGCCTGTAAACCAGCCTGAACCACAGGGTGCTTCTAGAAGGAGCTATCAGAGGAACCTGCCAAGATCAAGGCCTCCATAACAAAGGCATCATCGTTTCCATCCCCCAAAAGACACCAATTTCTCACCTAGGAACCGACTTTCCAGAGATAATTGGGTGGCATTTAATGCATCTGCTGATCTTGCATCTTTAAGGCCTCCTCCGTCTACAGGAGAGACATGATTTTGAAGACCATCACTTGCAAATTTTTCCTTTCAGATCCGTGTTTAGAGTCCTCTCCTGATCCCAAATCCCTCTCCTTTTCAAAGATTGCCTTAAATGTACTGTTTTGTCACCACTCTCTATAGTCTCAGCCGTTCCAGCATAGAGAAGAGGTGATTTTAAAAGGTCCAACTGACATTTGTAAAATTAACTTGATACTCCGCTCTGCTGGGTGGTCAGCCTTGTTTTTACAAGCTTTTTACTCCCCGTACAAGCATTTCAGCACACAGACCTCGCTCCCCCATCCCCTCGGAAACCTCCAAGGCTCTTTTGGCAAGTGCAGCCATCCAAACGTGCCAGCTCAGACCGCAGGTGACACGGGACACCCCGTGCCCTTGACCTCTCTGCATGCAGCGATGGATCAGTTCACTCTCCCGGGTCTCCTGCGTGGGAAGCAGGAGCACTTCTCAAATGACAGTCCCACATTTAAGCAGGAGGAAAAAGGGGAATTTCCTCTGTGGGCGCTGGTTTGGGGGTGGTATCACAAGGAGGGACGCGCTCATCGTTAGATATCGCTGCTATAATTAAAGTTGGGCACAAACAGCAGCTGCAGAGACGAGCCTGGAAGTGATGGGGGTGGCAATATTCACTCTGTAACACCAACGGCTGGACTCGTCCCTACCCCAGGGTGATGAAACAGCCCCGATTTGGCACAGCTACCTCTGACCCTGACTCCTTGCCAAACGCACAGCTGGCCAAAGCCAGCCCCTACGTTTTCTGCAACAGCACAGCCCTCACCAGGAACAACCCAACCTCTGTGCCCTGCAGCTTCATTTGTGCAAGGGCTCGGGATGTCTCATATCTATACAAGCCTAACACCATATTAATCGCTTCAGTTCACTTGTACCCCTCGAGCTGTATTCGCTAAATCTTGTCTTTCCTCTGGTCTCTGACGCAGGTTTGTACGCTGTTAGTATCAGCATCTCCCTTCACCATGGACAAAGAGACACACGGGGCACTGCGGATCAGTAGAGAGGGGAAACTGGAGCTGCAGAGCTCAGATAGGTTTTAACTTACTCCAAGGAGGACACAAACATACACAGAAGAAACAATGACAGCCTGTACTTTTTTTCCCCCCCCTCCAGGAGTTTCCATCCAATTTTAACACCTACTGCCCAGCAGCATCTGAGCAAGTTGGTGCTGAAAAAGTTGCTCACACACTTTTAAAAAAAAGTAGAAAAACATGAATAGCCCTGCCCAGCAGAAGGAACATACTCTGCCTGCTTCTGAGAAGTGCCACGAATGTCACCTAGCTCTTTTCTTTATAGATCTCAAAGCAGGGGAAAAACAATCTCTTAGTCTGGTGTCGTTTGAAAATCAGCATCATCAGGAACAAGAGTACAAGAACTCACTGTCCTCAGAGAGCTCTAGTGCAAATGAGATATCCGAGTTAAAAGGAGTTTGTATTTGAACAGTCTGATGTTACTTCCATTGCAGCTCTTAGGAGAGAGATTTTGGCCACTTCTCTCCTTGCAAGCAAAAAAAAAAAAGAGATCACAGAAAGAGGGAGAAAAACAGAATGGGGAAGAAGGGAGGGGAAGAAGCAGCGTGCACTAATTAAATAAAAAACACAAAGCAACACATGTAATTTTGCTGCCAAGGAAAGGAAAAAAAAAGGAGTTAATTCAGGGCAACATTAGATGTTGAACAAGCCTGTGTCGCTGGAAGCAGTGCAGAAATGGAGAAACTGGAGCCTTTCTTTTCCCCCTGTTGCTTTTTCTGACCTCAAATCCTCTGGAGGTTTCAAAGGGATTGCTCCCACCAGGGACACCGACCCCTCATCCGCAGCCATCCTTAGAGAGGATACCTCCGAGCATCAGCACCAGCGCTGGGAGACCTTTTTCCCTGGACCACATTCACCCTCCATTCACTTCACTGCAGCCTTCTGAAGAAGGAAAGTCCAGAAGCTGCTTCAAAAACCATTACAGCACATCATTGCTTTTTGTTTGCTTTATGAAGCACTTAAGTTCAGCGTTACAAGGCACCTTTGAAAAACACTTCAATCAGTGGTAACAATTATAATGGGGGCTTTAGCAGTCATTTCACCCTCTTCTAACGCTCTAATAGCTTTAAACATTGGTTGCAAGTGTTGAAAACCTCAAATTTAATTTGTTTTCAAGCCACAGAGGCACTGGACTAATAAGAAGTTGAGTGCTGGCCTCTCATAAAGCAGTTTTAGCACTAACTGCTCATAAACCAGTTAATGTGCAAACACCAGCAGATATTTCCAAAATTCCCCCTCCGGTATGATACCCTGTGTTGCTGATGGGAGTTATTTATAAAGCAGAGATAGAGCAACGCCCTGAAGAGCAGCATCGTAAGGGTAAGATGACTATTCTCATTTGCAGACAAGTCAGAGGGAGTGAAGGGAGGAGAGGAAGACGGGTCTTCACCTCCAAAGATGTCCCGTAGTGCTTCACAAGACAGCCCTCAGTAAGAAGAAGGGGTGCGAGTCAGGTACCCCTGAGAACAAAATGGGTCCAACAGCATCTCACACACGGCAGAGAAACAAGCCCTAAAAGGCCACAGAAAAGCAACCAGCAATTTGCTCCAGCAGCCGTTGTGGGTTGCTGCAAACCACGTCACCCTGACACCTGCAGTGACAGATTGCCACCATCCATCAGGTTTTATATGCTTGCCCAGCAGTATTTTGAAGGAAGCAGCAGGAGCATTTCTAGCCCACACCCGACTGCAGATGAACCCATCCATCACTGCTGGCAGCCTTGGAGGCAAATATATTCCCCTAGGGAAGCCGGGGTGCCCAGCTTCCAACCGCATGTAATGACAGGCTGGAGAACAAGTGATAATTGATAAGGAAGACAATTCGGGAGCACAGGGAGTGAATTATCTCATGAATCACACCTAGACAGGGAGGGCGGAGCACTCTGCTAAACCTTAACCCTGTTGCAAATGATCCAAACACACCCTTTAGCAATGGTCCAAGATTAAAAAAAAGAACATCCCCCCAACTTGTTTCACACTGAAATTGCTGAAACACAAGGAGGATGCAACACTGGGAGCAAAACTGAAAAAGAAACATGCTAACTGGATGCAGAACTAGTTAAAAACACTCAGCAAAAGGAAGATCTGAACCAAGACAGCGGTATGGAGCCTCAGCCAGAGCTTCCATCCCAGACCCTGCTCTAGCAGGCAGACAACTGCCACAGATTTGCAATTGAAATGTTAATGAGGACAAGCTCTCTGCAATCAGGGACTCTGTAATTTAGACTGGAGTGCTTGCGTTTCGCCAAAGAGACAAGAAATGTAATTAGAGCATCCGTTCTCCAAGGCTGGTGCGGATTTGCAAGCGAGTCACAAGATGCTTTTGCCTCCAGGGAGCATCTGCCTCCCAGCGCCTCAAACCAAGCCATGAGCTTGGTGCAGCCCATGCACCAGGCACCTTGCTCCTAACCAGAGTTCCCAATCCAACTCCTTCCCTGCAAAGCCAGGCTAGAAAAATAACTGAAGATTTGACCGATGGGAAAGAGGGAGAGAAAAGGGAGAGATGGTCACTTCATCACTCTTCCCCAGCCGTAACTGCTGAGATGCTCTCACATAGGTCTGCTTTTAAGTAAAAAGATCAGCACGGGAAAGTTTTGTTTCCTAGAGCAGGAAAAAGTGTTGTCTTGAATTTTGCAAAAGTTTCTAAGAAAAGGGAGAAAAGAATAACTTTAAATAATTTAGCCTGGCTGTTCCACAGAGAAGCTTATCCACTGATCCCTATATTTGAGCACAGCAATGCATGTTCAACCACAGCATCTCCCCAGAGGGCATTTAGTCTCAGTGTGAAGACATCAGACCAGGAGAACTGCTCCAAGACATATTGCAGCCCTTTAGGACACTGTATCCCATATGTCACACAAATGCCTGTATACATCAGCGTCCTCCTGCAGCCACTCCGCTCTCCAACAGCCTTTGAAGAGTCTTTGCAGAATCATTGCATTGCTGTCACGTTCAGAGACCAAAAAATATCACCTCTTCCTGCCACTCCGTATCCTCCACTCGACTTATATATGCCAGGAAGGTTTTAAACACTTCCATTACAAGATCTCAGGAGGAAAAGGTTTATACCAGCTATTTGGCCACACACTACAGGAGGCGGCAGAAAGAATCCTAATAAACTCATATGTATGCAAATATCCAATGAGACAGATTCTACTTAAAATGCTAGAAAAGCAGGGAGAAATCGATACGTATTGCCTACCAAGGGTTAGATGTGTTACATGCATTCCTAATTTATTTTCCAACCTCATCATGGGTGGCCGAGCCCACAGGCAGTTACAACTTGAATTCACATCGCCTCGGTACGGGCAAAAGCACATCTTTCTGGCCACTGCAACATTTGGTCCCCAAGCAACGGTACACGCACACGTTAACCAGCTCACCACCACGTCAGCACTTTCACACATATTATTTTCAGAGCACTGAAAGTGTTAAACACCTCTTCATTGATACCAGGCTAGCGCTCCCCATCAGCAGATGAAGAAGAAAGATTAAATCGACCCCTTGAAAGCCAAAGACTGGTAAGACAAGGGGCAGATCCTAGGCCTACATTTAATTCACCAGCCCCCATCATATCCATCATTCAGGGCTTTTATTGCAATAAAAAAAAACCCCAGAGGAAAGACAGAATATTAAAGGCAAGAAGCACAAACACAGTCCAGGCTCCTTAGAAAGATACGATTACAAAAAACCCTAACCTTAGGACCAAGCACAATTTTTATCGTTCAATGAATTCTAGTCATCTCACACAATGAAACGCACTGAATCACAGTTTATTAGCATAACGCAGAGCTCCGCCATCAATACTCCACATCTCGGCTAGGAAAACTCCTGCACAAAACAAGCAGCTCCCTGTGCCCTGAAGAATTAGCAGTTTATGGAGGAGGCTGAAGATTTAGCAATAGCATCGAAGGAAACACCTTGCAGTCTGAGCTGGGGACGTTCTTGGCAAACCAGGGGAAAAGTTGGTAAGGTTTTTGGTAAACATCAAAGCAAACACACCATTATTTTATTTTATTCAAAAAGACAGATCAGAAGCAGCAATAAAGAGCAGCAGCTCCTGATAGTGCTCCGGCTTCCCCAAGCAGGAATAAGCTCGTTAGCAACAACTTCTGGGTGGTTTTGTTTCATAGCAATCCATTTACTTTCTGAAATACACCCACTTCAGTTAGACACAACATCCAGGCAGAGGAGAGATGCTTCCGAGACGAATGGCACCTCTCTAGCCCAATAATCAGCTCAACATCACCACCGCTCTGCTGGTGTAAAGGAATCTGATCAAACCTTGAAGGACACATTGATTTTGGAAAACTGGTGAGCCAGATGCGTTTATATTTCACATTAATAAGTCCACTGTTAAGTCAACTCTTTCCTCACCTCAGGCTCCAGCAGACAAACCAAGCTATGTAAGGCAAATTACTTTGGTGATAATTATTTTTCTGCCCATCTGTAATGCACTGGGGAGAGGACAGAGCGATGGAGTTGTTATTCAAGTGGTACTGAGATACCACCAAACCTCCCAGCAGAAACAAGCTCCCGATCACGCAATGGCCTGGATAATAAACATTGCAAAAAACAGGGCACCAAAGACAGATGCCAAACCCAACCAGAAAGTCAAATAAGGAACTGAGGTTGAAAGGAACCACCAAATGTAAATGCTTGGCTTAACATTATCCAACAAGCGGTGACAGTCCAGCATGTGGGCTGTTGATTATAAGAGTCACCCAAATCAGACCTTGGTGGCTTGAAGTCAGAATAAATCCATTGCATCACCTCTACGTACAGCCTAGAAGCAGGGAAAGTAAAGGCAAAGCCCTCACGCATGCATTCGCAGCGGTTGGCATCCCTTTCACATCCATGATCCTATTTGCAATAGAGGCTTGGACAGTCTCAGAGATGACGGGCTGAGCTGCACATCCTACGATATGGTCCAGGCTGTATCTCCTCCAACAGTCCCTGCGTGATCTGCGGCACAGCCACCACCTACCTCCTACGAGAGAGGGTGCATCTGCCTGGGCTGTGCCCCTGTACGGCACCGCAACCCACACGGACAGGCTTTAGGCTGGAAATTCAGGCAGTAAAACAGTAAGAGTGTCTGAATTACAATGCTATCAATAGGCTTCCAGATGTCACACAGTGCTGAATTACAAACCCTTTTTCCCAGCACACATTTATCTCCAAGGAGGGAGTGCTTGTACAGAATCCTAAGGGAAATAACCCCCTCTCATTAGTTTCTTTGACCCCAAATGAACCACCTTTGTTAAATCAGGTAACAAGACACAGCTCCATGACTGCACATCCTCCATTTAGGCAGGCACAACACAGAGCTGGGGCCAGAACCCACCTCTCGGTTCCTTCTTCCACCAGTTCCCCCCAGTTCAGGCCAGTTTTGTGTTGCTCTGCTGCACAACACCTCTTACAGCAGGTCTGAGATTGGAGCAGGACCCTACACCAAACGAAGAGGAACGGAGATGAGGGGGAAAAAATGAGAAGGGGGAAAAAATCTGAAGAAAAACAAAGAAAAAACACCTTGAGATTACCATTTTCTTTTTAATTAAGAACTGTTGCAAACCCAAAACTTGTGAAAGCAAGTACCAGACCTACACATCAATCTATTCACTAGCTATTCTCACTAAACACAATTAAAACCCTTAAGTGTAGCTAGAGGATCACTGTCTCTGCACTGAGTAACTATTTAAGAGACAACTCTGTTCAGAGTTTGTCATCAATCCCAAAGAAACTAATTTTCCAGCTATCTCTTCGCTCAGCCCTCCGGGTTCATCCGAATGAAAACGCAATAGGATGCTGACATAAAAGTACCGGTTGCTTTAAGGGTATTTGCTGTCACTTCAGCCCAGGGTGGGCAGCAGGACTATTTTTATTTGATTTTCTCAGTTGCTTTTTATAGGAAACAGCAGGCCACCTCCCATTTGCTTTAATATATTTGCAGAGGGCAGGCTGGCCCCATCACTAAACCTTCCCATCACAAGACCAGTAATAAAGTTTGAAATACCAGCAACTCCAGTTGTCAACAACTGCTGGTGAAAACTAACTGTAACTTCAGAAATACTTTCTTTCAAACGAATTTCCATATTCCACAGTCATGAGCAGTCCAACTCAAAGAAAACAGGGAAAGCAATTTTTTACTTTTATTGGAATAATAATAAAACACAACCACATATGAAATGGATAACTTTTTCCTCCGGCTCTAACTTAAACAACTGAATATATAAAATTCCTCCCAGATCTCTGCTTGAAGGCTCATACATACGCAAAGAAAACCTTTCACAGATTTATCTGCTGCCCATAAATATTGCGGTTTATTATGGAAACAGTGACAGGCTTTCGGCGAGGAACTGATGCTAGAGCTGATGAAATTAAACCCAGCCAGAATATCCACCGAATTATAGAGCAGGGAGTTGCTCAAAACCCTGTTCCAGGCAGCCAGGGAAGATGGGGAAGGAAAAAATAATGACTATTTCCCAGGCTGGCTGAAAGTTTTAAAGGGATATTGCTGACACTTAGAGTTGTATTCCAGAATCAGCAACAGAGATTAAAGAGGAATAACCAAGTCTGTTACTTTTGGGGGAATTTTTACTCCAAGGGAGAAATGGGCTAGTTGTTCTCAGAGGAGCCAAGCTCCCCACATCACACGTTTGATGGTGGATAAATGGTGCCCTGTGATGTTTTTTCATGCCAAGCATTACATAGACGACCCAGGCTGGCAGACACCGCTCATCTCTCTCCTTCTAAATGTGTTTACGCTATCAGCCTCTTGGGAACTATTCAGCTACCAAATTCTCCAGCGTGATCCAAGCTGTTGCTGTTATTAACCAGCATTTCCATTGAAAACAGACCTATAAATACTCAGAACCTCTTGGTGCCTCTGCATTGGTCATGCCCTGGCATCAGCCTCTCCCACTGTAGCAAAAATGTCGTGACGCTTTCCCTCAAGACAACTGCCTCACACCAGACCTGCCATGGCATCCCTAAGGAATCAGGATGAATGAAAAAGCAGCCTTCCCCTACACTTGTACAACCTGGGAAAAATCTCTATATATAGTCTCAGGACATTATATAGTTATTATATATAGTTATATATTATTTTATATATATTATATAATCTCCAAGCATTATGTTCTTTGGGTACGGACAGATGCGGGTTTACTACTGTAGAGCACAGGTCAAAAGGACAACTGGTCAAGACCCAAAATCTCAACCAGCTGGGCAAGTTCATCGTGAAATAAACATTTTGGGTTTATTTCACATAATTCACACATTACAGCATCCCCCAACCTTATCCTCTTTCCCTACGCCATCTCTCTCAGAACATGAAGTCAAATCATTCATGAGCAGCTCGCAACTTGGGTCTAGGTCAGATGCGAACAAACTGCACTGATTTAGATGAGGTCTCCTGCATTTCGGGTGCCCAGTTCGTGCTTCTGAGCAGCGAAGATGCAAAGCTCAGACTGAGCCATATGTGAACAAGAAGTTGGAAGAAAAAGCACTTTATTCACAAGTTCAGACCCAATAAGACATATGCTCCCTAGAAGCATTATGAAGATGTTATTTTAGCATGGCACCCCTGAGCAGAGCTAAAAACTACCTTGGGGAAGGAAAAAAAAAAGAACAAAAATCTTTAAACAGCAACAGCAGAAATCCAGCAAAAATACAGCCAAGAGGTGATGATCCTGAATTTGTTTCTACTCCCATGCAGGTAAGCTCTGCCTGAGTCCTGCAGTACAAGGAAAGGCTCAGAGCAGCAGAACAATATCCTAGATTAAGTAGTATGTGAAAATACAATATATAGAAGGAGGTCCCTGGGACCATCTCCAACCACTCACCCAATTCACCAGTCTTCAGAGGCAGTGTGCTCAAAAATTACCCTAATGCCATTTTATTACTCTAAGAAGTCCGTGTGTCCATCCACAGCAATTTTCCCAGTTGTAAGATACTGTCAAGCAATATCTATTAAAGTGGAAATGTTTTTCTGCTCACTTCCCAGGCAAGTTGATAGACATCAGATAATTAAAATCAAAAAGTGCAGCCAACTATTGGATCAGAGTCACATTCCTCCTCACTGCTGTTTTATTTCCTTGCCCTTCATTCTCCCCCTCTTCCTCAGGCTTTGTCTTGAGGTTTTACAAGTCTCGGTGCATCAGGACAGCAAGCACATATAAAAAACTCCATCTCATAAGCACAAGAAAAAGGATTGGAAGTTCAGTCCATCCGTATAGCTAAAAACTGCTATAAAGGAGCAAAAAGGGCAAGATAGGATGACAGCCACAAAGGAAAGGAAGGAGTGAAACTTCACACCAGTACTCATTCCCCTATCAGACATAGCACCACACACTTCATGTTCCCTTAGCCAACTGCCCATGCCTCCGTTGCAAAATTCACCGTAAGGACTACATGGTGCAAGGCTGATGGTCAGCTGTATGTGGACAGCCTGTAGCTCCTTCATCCTTTTGTGATTCATTACTTCAAGTAGCTGTCAAATAGAAGACTTCCTTGCTAAGGACGCGTATTAGCCAAGCGAATTTCCCATCACCTGCACCCAAACTTCTATCCCTCTCTTGCTGTATTCTGGGGGGTTTTGTTTCCTTTTTGGGGGTGGTTTTTTTGGTTGGTTTGGTTTTTTAGGTCAATGGATCTCCAGGTGTATTTTAATCAGTATTTTTGTTGAAGGCTGTCCCTTGGGCTGCTCATAATCCCCTTAAAACAAAGGTGCCAGGCACGTTGCAGTCCCTTTATAGTCCTCCTCTTTGAAATGGGGGTGGGGGGTGGGGTGAGCAATGATAATATTTATGGCAGAAGAGCACTTTTTCTCAGCCCATTCTGGGCCAGACCAAAAGCTTGATCCACCATCTTGTTCCACACCACCTCTCCACTATCACATCCCCCCCCCCAAAGTAGGGACCTCCTACCGCCAGATACACTGACCTGCTTCCACTGTTCCTGGGGATTTAGTGCTAGACAACCATCCATAGGGAAGGTCAAGGGTTCCCAAGCACATGGATCTCCTCTACCAGAATGAAGAGCCCAGCACACGGGTGCACAGCCAGCATCGCCTCTTCTAGCACCTCCAAAAGCTCTTGCTGAGACTCTATATGCACTTCCCTACCCCTGTTTATCCCTCCCCTTCCCATCCAAGGCCCTGCCTGTCTTGCTTTCATCTTCCTCTTGGCCAAATTGACCATCCACTGCACCAGGAAGAGGAATATACCCAAGGTTCATGTTTCAACCCATGTATTCATCCCTGGGTGGCGTCCCTGACTCTTGGTGAACCTAAAGGGAGCAGTGGGTAATGACAGATGCTTTACTTGCGTCCCCTTCCAGTTACCCTGAAAGCAGTTACGGTCTGTCCGCCAGCAGGAGAAGAGGCATTGAGCCCTTGCTGCCCTATTACAGGAGGCCTGGGCTCTCCCTCACCTGCCTGACCTCTGCTTCTACTGCTTGCCGTTCAGGAAACGCTTCTCTGGACAGAAATACCAGGCTGGAAAGCAACAGCCCAGTCCCTTGCAAGCCCTATGAGATGAAACACATCCTCCGACAAAGACCCCAATGTAGATGCAAGCCAGCTTCCGATTTCCCAGGGATTCCTCAAAGCGATTCAAGGATCATTTTTCAGATCACGAGCCGTTTTCTATTTTACAGCATTTCTGGAGCAAGCTGTTGGCACAAGGTCACTCCAGATGAGCACAGGCAGCTTCACGGAGCAACGCTATGTTTTGCATTCAACCATTGCTTGCTAGAAGCCAGGAGAGAGAAGGGAGCACAGAGCACAAACAGGATGATCTCTTGCTCCTCTCAAACACCATTGCTGGGCCCTTGCAGAGACAGGATGCGGGCAAGACGACCTTTTGTCTGACCCAGTTGGCAAGTCCTATGTGCTTGCACTTTGCTCCACGAGACATTGCCCCATCAAGACACAGACAGACTTATTTATCCCACGTGATGAGATCCAGAGGGCAATGACATTCTGTTAACAAAAGCCATTGAACAGGCTAATATGCAAAATGCTTTCTCCCCTATCTTTGGGGGCAACCCAGTGACCTGAAGGACTACAATAAGAAAGATTTAGAGCAGGGAAAAACTGAAGTCTTTCTCTTTTAAGGGGAAAATCGATAAGATCAGGGCCCTCCCCAGCCTCCACATGCCCAGCTAATGTGAACAGAGACTATCTGAAACAGTGGACACTGACATATCAGATTTACCAGCATGAGGTTAGAGCTCGGCTTCCCAGAAACAAGGGTGCACTTGTTTCTGTATCTGCCAGACAACGGGACGCTTTGTGCAAGTCAAAGAAATCATGTATTTTTTCTAATACTTGACATATGGAAGGGATTTACCTATTTTCCCTGTAAGAGATTTAAATGGGTTCAGCGCGCTGCCAGAGGGAAACCAAATGAAGTCACAAGCTTCAGCAGCAGCTGAGTACCCAATGCCAGCACCTGTCTGGAGAGAAGGCAGAAGCTTTGCTTCTGGGATTTATTTTTTTTACCTCTTAAGGGCTAAATGTTAGGGAAAAAAAAAGAAATCAGCCATCATGGGAATAACTTAAGTACTGCTCATCTCCCAACAGCCCATTCAAGGCCTTATATCCACAGCAGTGCCACACTTACACAGCACAGATAAAATGCACTGGAGCATAATACAGCAGCATCAAGGCAGGTTTCACTTTGTGTTGTGCCATTTATCATTCACTTCTTGCTGAAGAAGCAGGAACACCTGATGGCTGCAGACAATTGCAGTAAAATAGCTTGGTCAGACTCAGGCACATTGCTAATAACTCTTGCAAGCACATGCACACACTAATTCACATCGAGCTCAGGAAGAAGAGCAATGAAATGAGATCTCCTTTCCAGATATCACTCAGCTAAAAGCTACACCACCCCACCCGATTCAGCTTCGGGCTCCTGACCTTACTGGGGAAGGAAAACACCAAGACAATAAGGCGTAGCTCACAGCAGTGTGGTTTGCTCGAGATCTGCAGTGGTTTAGGTGGTTACAAACTAGGCTTGTTAAGCAAACCCTAAAGCAAGGCATAGCAGCGTGTTCTGAATTAGAGGAACCAGGAGGTGGTTTGTTTTTCCAGAAAGGCCAGCATAGCTGCGTCAAAAAATGTAGAACATGAAGAGACAGCAGCTAGCAAGAATGAAAGAGCAGTCTTGCGGTGAAACCAGCAGTCTGGGAGAGCGGAAAAGCCAACACATGCTCTTCCTCCGACGTTAACTTGCGGTCCTCAGCCTGGCAACAGGGCTGACGTCACCGGAGTCTTGGACAACACCGATAAAAAAAAAAAAGCGTCACCCCAAGCATCACCATCAAGACAAGGGTTGGTTTCTCCTGGGAGGGATGAGAAGAGAAGCTGGGTCTCTCTCCCTTTGCTAAGCATTCAACTGACTTGATCCCATTGAGACAGTTGAGTTTTTAATCCCCTTGGGAATTTCAGCCCAGCAAGGAGACTTTCACACAAGGTGAGGTTAAAGGCACGAGGCTTCTGCCAGTCACATCACCCTCAAGTCAAGAGCTGTCTATCACAGCATGGTCCCTGCCCACCAGCCTCAGACACCCAACCGATGGGTAGGGAGGTAAGAGCTGCTCTCCTTAGAGCGGGGCCATCTTTGGCACATGTAAAGTGATTTGAACAACCATCCAAGCTTTATTGGATGGTCATTGGTGCTGCTTTTTGTCACCCAAAAGTCAACTTCAACTTTGCAACTGGCCAACGAGGCTTCAGGAAAGCACACAAGGAAGTTGATTCAGTTTTTAAGAGTCAGAATGCTCCAAGTTTAGAAGACTTCAAACAAGGCCTTAATTGTTTCATTTTTTTCCATAATTGTCCCTGAAAAAGGGCCTCTCTTGACTGCACTGAAGTCAATTGATTCTCAAGTGCTGGCTGACATCATCTGCAAATAAGCATGCTGCCAAATAAAGGCTCAAAAGCACATGTCAAGGAGAACATGACAAATCATGGGTCCAGACCAGTTCATCAGCTCTTCTCGTTTAACAGCTCACTGTGGAGATGGCACAAAGGAAAATAATAATTTTCAAGGTTGAGATGAGCTAGAAATACTAGCCACCAAAAAAAACCCCACTAAAACCTCCAGCCACAGACCAGCACAGCTTCTCTTTGCACATCTCCAGCTGCTGCTTATACCCTTGACATGACACTTTGGAGCTCAGCAGTAGTTTTCCTGGAAACAACCTGGAGAAAGAGGTTGAACCTGCAATCAAACACCCCTAAATGCAAGGCCCCTTTTCAAGAGGGACTCACGAAACAGTAAAGACAGTCAAAAATCGTAGATCAACTTCACAGCCAACACTGAAGAACAGTCATTATATTTTGAAGCTTTGCTAATCAATGTTGTTAATAAGCCAACACATTAGTGTAGAGGTTCCCAAATCATAAAAAAACCCACAAGCGTTTGTGGCATCCTAGTTAAGCACCTCAGTGTTGAGGCAGTCTGGGTCCCCACCTAGATCCCACAGGCAGCCAAGTCATCTCTAAAACAACAAACTGGCAGATTACTGAAATGTCTTGTGACGGATGCCAGAAAAACCACACCTCTACGTATCTTCAAGTTCTTCTCCACTAACCACACAACGCTGTAGAGCTACCTACCAGAAACCAAACCACCCACGTGCACGTGGTCACGGTGCACGGCCTCATTTTACCCACACCCCAACAACACTTTTGAAAGCATCGGAAACCTGCATGCACCACAGGACACCCAAGCACCCACACAAGGTGTAACTCAGACGTCCGTGAGCTCTCAGGCTTTTCCACCACGTTGGCAAGCCGAGGCTACTACCATGGTACAGCCAGCTCAAATCTTATTTGCAGGATTACACAAAGGACCTTACTACAGGTCAAGGATTTAACTTCATTAGTCAGTTTAGTCCCATTTGCACAGCAATGTTTCCCCTCCTCACCCAACTAATGCATTTATTGGGCTGAGAATTGAATTGCAGATGGCACCTCGGGGAACAGGCAGCCAGCAGCACTGCACAGCATTGTGGCAGCGCAGTTTCCTAGCAGAGTCCAGCAGGAACGAGGTCGCAGCAACTACAGCCAAGCTCTAACGTTAGTAACATCTAGTATCAAGATTTCACACATGCGTGCACACACACCCCCCCGAGTGCACGGGCCTTTGGGTCAAGAGGCAGAGCTGGTCTGGCAGCCACTCTGCGTGTTTGCTCAACGTCCATCAAGAGCAGCTTGAAAGCACAACCCCCAGAAACATCATCGTAACCCATCTGTGCTCCCTAGTCCTCGCTATGAGCTTTCCAGCTTCAACCAGCCTTTGCTCAAAGAGGAGGAGTCTGGCCTTCAACTGCAGGTCAGGATCCGGCCACCTGCCTGCACGTTCTGGAGGGCTTTTTCCTTGGCTCCACCACGCAACCAGCACAAGGGAAAGCATTACGAGAAGTCTGGTGGGGCTGGCTATGACCGCATCGCTGCTGAGACCTGAAGGGGATTCAGAGCAGGCATTACGAGCGAAAGTTCAGGAGAATTAAGCGTGTACTGTTTGGCCTAGCTGCTTGTTCACATATGCTAAGAGCACAGGAGAGATTTTGCTGCCAACTCCTCCTGTTTATTACATGTCTCACAATCTTTGGTGATGCTCTTGAGCTTCAGCTGCTGAAGAGCCAGACTTTACAGGAGACACCCAGCTCCCGCTGCAATGGTGTTCGTCTCGGACGTGGCTTCTCTGCCCTTGTGTGCACGACAGGGTGGGAGAGGGGTCAGGAATGCAATTCAGATGATACATCCTGGAGGTTTAGAAAAATCCCATGGTAAGTAATCCCATCACTGAACTCCCAGAGGACAGAAATTTTGCAGTCATCTCCATGTTTCATAGGACCCAAACTGTAGCTTTCTGAAAACCTGGGCCAGAGTACACAGCCTGGAAGAGAAGGTGTCTGCTCCGGTCCTAAACAATACAGCCACAATGAAAAAAGTGCAATCAATCAATCACGACACCTTTCTAGACGCCAAAACTCTTTGCTTGAGCAGTAAGCTACGTGGGGAATAGAGAGTCTTCTGATGCAGAGCTTTGCTTCCTAAAAATGCTTGCAGTAAGCATGCATACAAAAAAAATATATCAATCTGCTGAGCTGCTACAGCCTTTTCCTGGTAAAGGGGGAGGAAGAAACAGCCACAATCATCAGATTCAATCCCCTGAATGAGCATTGCTGCCATAACCCACACACTGCAAGAAAGCTGCAGAGTTTCAGTTCGTGGTGGCTTTTTTAATTTAACAGGACTAGCTTGCAAACTATGAAAAGCAATTGCCCTGTAGGGAAATATGCTCTGTCTACCCCTTTAATGCAAAAACCAACCATGTGTCTGAAACAGCGCATTGTTTGATTTATTAATAAACGGATTGGAAACTCCAGCAAGGAAATTAATCTCAGGCTGTACCTGTTCTGGGATGACGTTGGGGTGAAGGACAGGACCAGGAACTGTGTGCAGTTCCTCTATGCAGAAACTTGGCCAGACTCCCAGAATAGGAGGCATGAATGTGAACATCTGTATTAAAAGGCAGGAAGATATTATTATTCAAAAGCATTTCAGCTTCCAAGCCTTTCTGTTCCAGGACTTCTAGCAGCCTCTCTGTCCAAATTAGGATGAACAGCTGCGATGTATTTGGCAAGCTAACCTCTGCCCTCAACTTAGAAGCTTTTTACATCACGAAATAAAACACGTACATTTTAAAAACCAAAGGGTCCATTAAATCGTCTAGCTTGACTTCTGTACTAGAAAGGCCACTGAATGTCACCCACTTACTCGAATATTGTGCTACAGCTAAACATGGTTTCTAGGCACGCTTTCCAAAAAGGCATCCGATGGTTTTGGAGACTGAGAATCCTCAACGTTACCCGCAGTAAAACAGGGAGAAATAGATCTGAGTAACCCACTTCTGTGAATTGTTAGAGCCTGTTCAAGCAAAATTCTGTCAATGCAAATGAAGATGGTCAGTGCAGACTTTAAACCATCCCTGCAGTATTTCCTAAGGCCACAGAGGACATGTGACAATTCAAAATAGTGCAACCCACTCTCCAAAACAGCAGGCCAAACACAGCGTAAGACGATGCTGTTTTGCAAAATAGCATCAAAACCATTGAAGAATACTCAGAACATAGCACCAGAACCTACAAGTTAACCCTTAATACGGCCACATGTCTGTAGCATGATGCAATTAACACTCATCATCTTTAGACATGGCAATATGTGCCTCATTTAGAGCTACATCCCACAAATACCTTGTGAGGAGAGCCTGCACACTCAACTGCCAAGAAATTCAGTTTAACAAAAAATAAAAATCAGCTTAAAAGAAAGCAGCACATCAGGATTTTTCAGTGTAACCTCCCAAAAAAGTGCCAGTTATGGAAGTCTTCCAGGCAACCACAAGATCTTTCATCAGGAGATTTCTTAAATCCAGGATGCAACTTCTGGTCTAAGCCAGAGACCACTGAGATAGACCCGTCCTTATGCTGAACAAGGGGAGGAAAAGCCAACGACTATTTGGGAATAGTGTTTGGATTGGATGAGCGTGTATCTACCCCATGCTAGCTGGGTTCATGCTCATGGGTCAATTGGCAAGCCAGGCAGAAGAGAATTCTTAGCTGCAGGCTTTCCCATGGGGGTACAATATATTGCCCTCTTCCCAGATGCTCATTTTCAGCATCTGTAGGAACTTAGGAGCTCCAAAACCCGCCGCCTCTGCCAAGATTTCTGCACAAGGCTTATTGCCTGGCTCCATTAATCACGACTTACCAGTCCTGTAAGAAGGACTTGGTTTTTCCCGGCCATTTTTAGCCAGAAGGATCTTCCCACAGGCAAACCACCACGTTCTGCAAAGGAGCACGGAGCTGTCGCAGTACAGTGGTGTGTAGTGAGGCCGGGGGAACCACAGCGTGACAAACACTTGCTCTTTCACATAGCAGTGTCTCTCTGTGGCTTTCACCAAAGCAGTAGGATGTGTCACCCAAGGAAAATAAAAGCAGATGATACACACGCAATCAAAATTACATCAGTAGTGGAAAAAAGTGCATGAGAGCATCCCACTCCCCAGCCTACCTTGCCCTCCTCCTGACCTCCACATCAGTTGTCGGCAGCACAGAGGTAGGACTTTTATGAAAGCAATGGGAGAGAAGAGAGTATTGGTGTAGGCCTTCTGTTTCCCATTATATCGACATTTCTCCCCTTTCACAAACACATAGGATGGCAGCAGCTGTTAAAAGCAACTGCCTATTTAACTGCACTTCACTCAAAATTTACTCTTCCCAAGTCTTTTATTCTCAATTCTACGTTAATCTGATACCAAAGGGATGAGGCTGAAGGACAACGTATGTCTTTGGGCAGAGGAATTAGTAGAAATAAAGAAACACTGGGCAGGCTCAGCTCTGTGCCTGGCTGAAGCCTACAGCAAATATTTCAATCCCTCACTCGAGCACCCCTGTACTGAGTTGCGCAGAGCTTCCAAAAAGCTCTTCAGCACAGCAGACACCTAGATAGGTTTCTCCCAGATGATGCAGGACATGGGAATGTCTCTCCCAGCTCAAGCCTCACTTTCTCCCTCCAATTCTCCCTTTTCACTCCCCCAAAGCATGCTCTCCTCCCCAACATTTGGCAGCGTATCACTGTTTTGAAGCCTTCCCATCCTTACCTTGCTCCGTCCCCCCACAGCAGCAACCTATACATCAGCTTATGCCCCACCATCTGCACAGCAGCATCTCCCACCCATCACGTCTGGCAAGAACTGGGCTCTCCATCACCGCATCTTTCCTCCTGCTGGCAAAGTACCAGCATCCTCACGGAGCACTCAAACCCACTCCCACATCTGCCCTGGAAACTGATACACATCTCTGAGAAGGGCTACAGCTGCAGGACACCACTGTCTTGGACCATCTGTGCTCCATGCATGGCTTCACAGAAAGTTCAACCTCTTCAGCAGAGAGATCTCTACTTTCTTTTTTCCCTTCCCTGAGGCTGCTAGTCACAGCCACTTAAAATTAATGCTAAAGCGGTGCCAAGTTTAAATTGTTCTTACAAATATCTAATCCACTGCTGAAAATAAAGAGAGGACACCAACAGGAGGCTGTTTGCAAAGCGCAGCTCATCAGCAGTCCCCAAGCAGGGCCCTGTGGGAACGCAGCCTCTTAGTTTCCATCAACACCTTGCACGATTATTTTCAGCCGTTCACAGTTTCGGTGGGAACGGCTGGCTGCGAGCCGGGATGGGGCCAAGCAGTAGTGAAAAAGGAGAAGGAGGCTGCGTCCCAGGTGACAGGACACATGCTGGGGAAGGCAGGAGACCTCATCTACTCTCAGACTGTGGCTTGCGTAACTTCCACCTCTGTCCCTCCGCAGACGCTTAGCAAGGGAACATCATCACAAGCTAATCCTGCTCCTTTTTATTGCCTCCATTTCATTCATTTACTCCCACTGGTGCCAGGTTTCCTTCTCATCTAGCTAATTTTTGCGGTCATTTTGGACCCGCAAGCATCCTCGATCAACTTCCACAAAGTCTACTTTTGTGAGAGGCAGAGAAATTTCTTCTGTTTGGGGGGGAAATAAAAGAAAAGGGAAAAAGCCTTCTCCATTGGCCAATACACCCTCCCAGGGCATCCAGCCACCCAGCAAGGATATGCTGCAAAGCTGTTCTCCAATGTTTTATGCTCTGTCACAGCACAACTGTCCTTGGATCTCTTCCAGGACACCTGGGAATTGGGGAAAGGTGCTGGGAAAGCGGACTCAGTGGATCAGGAGACTGACAAATTCAATACCAAAAGTAAAGCCAATCACTCTAGTCCAACTGACGGGCAGCAAGGTCACACTCGCTTCCCTCTGGGTGAGGAAAATAAAGGTCCTTTCCTCTCCTCTAGAAAAGGACCCCAATTTTTCACCATCCTTGTTGATATTAGAGAG
The DNA here is from genome assembly GCF_018139145.2 of Gymnogyps californianus. Classification (NCBI taxonomy): domain Eukaryota; kingdom Metazoa; phylum Chordata; class Aves; order Accipitriformes; family Cathartidae; genus Gymnogyps; species Gymnogyps californianus. The sequence continues at coordinate 2,312,672 of NC_059471.1, read as the reverse complement.
AGGGCTTCAGACACCAAACCAGACCAACAAGTCAAACTTCCATGATGTTAATATCATTTTGCTTCTATCATTTGCTCTCTTCAAAATTCACACACTTCAGGCTCTACACACGGGAAAGGACTAAATATCTAAGTAAATAGCAACACATTGAATTAGCCTGTGTTAGTGTAGCTACCAACAACGAAGTTTGCACTGGCAGGAGTACAGGTTCCCATTGCCTCTTTTGAAAAAAGGAGTTCTCCAATTCAATTCAAAAAGTCTAACCCTAGTGCTAACAGCAACTACACAGCCGAGAGAAAAAACATTTGTTTTGGAAAGCAAGCAGAAGAACCACCTCATTTTTTTCCCCCCTTTTAGAAGGAATTCAGTAAATTTTCTACCTTGATGCTGTGTAAGCACTCTTCAGCAATAGCTAAAACATCCTTCTGTTATCAACACTGTTTTGGTCACAAATCCAAAACATAGCACCATACCAGCTGCTATGCAGAAAATTAACTCTATCCCAGCCAAAACCAGTACAGAGGACTCACAGGGACAGCCTGGAAAGGCTCTCCCATATGGGGTGATAGGTTAAACCATGAGTTGATCGAGCATCCAAGTCTCACCTCTCACCCAGCATCTTTCAGACTGGTAAAGATTTTGCAAGAGTGGTTGCACACCACTCTTTAGACTGGAAGGACATTGGTGTACCCAGATGTCCAGGAAAAAGCCCTGGAAAAACCCAACTGACAGAGCCGCCAGCTCTTGTTTGCAAAAGCGTAGGCCTGGCTCTAAGGGACCATGGCCCCAAAATCCCTCTTTTCCCCCCTCTTTTTCCATGTCTCCCACCTGCCTGCCTGCCTCCCCCCTTTCTCCAGATGCAGCTCCTCCAGTTCCGCGCTGGCTGTTTATAGCCTGAAACACATTTTGCAGATGCTCTGCAGTAAAAACCTTTTGACACCTATAAAGCGTTATAAATCATGGGCACGTTAATCACCCAGTCTGAGCCCATAATCCTAACCCAGGCACAACAGTCAATGGGTTTTGCAGACTCCCTCCCACAGGCATTTCGCCTACATCAGGACTAAGCCAGAGATTTAGCATTAATCAAACATCCTCACCCTGACAGTGTTAGGCCGCACCAGGCAGCAAGTTATCAAACACTGTGGCTTTCCTGGGGTTTCAAGGACTTGGGACTTCCCATCCTTCAAACAAGCATTACTGAAACGCCTTTCACATGGAACAAGCAGGAATTTACAGAGGCTGCAGTATCTGCGGTCAATGGCCGACTATTTATATTGAAGAATGGCTTTGGAGGAAAAACACAACCCAAATCCATTAAGCCTGAAATGGTATTTATTGAGTAGACTGGAATTTATAATGCTGCCCAACAGCCTGGCCTTTTGGTCAAGCAGTCATGAATACACCAGCTTTCCAGGCTTGTACCTCCATGGTAGGATCTAGAGGTGACCAGCAATGGTCTTCTGCAGGCTTACCTGTCTAAGCAGGCAATGGCTTCAGCATCAGCCTTGCCCTGTGGCAGGTTCATCCTAACCTTTCTAGGAGCTGCCTGAGGATGTGGGTCTCAACGATAAGCAAGCTCCTGGCAGGTTAAGCCCAGTTTTTGAGGCTAGCACACCTCTCTGCTCCTTGCCAGTCTACCATGGGACTCCTGCCCAGCCTAAGAGAGGTCTTGCTCCTTCGTGAAGACCAAAACATGCCATTCCCAGATAGACCCAGTAACACTCCTTGCAGAGTCTGGTCTGATGGCACCACGCACAGCAAATGCGATTCCTGCCTGGCTCAGCTGACCACAAACCTGCCTTAGGGAACATGCAATGAAGAGACAATGAGATAGGGGATAGAAAAACCACATTATAATATGACAGCACGATGCCCTGTGTAAATTCAGTTCAGCCTCGAAGGCTGGCTGCGGTCACACTTCAGACAAGATCTTCTTTGGCAGATGGCCTTGGGAAAAACTCGGAGAAATCACGCCTTTTCATCTTCCCCACTGTGGAAGGAAATTTCCACCACTGCTGACGCTTGAATGCGTTTCAGCATTCAAACGTCACTGAGCAAGACAACACTTGAATGGCACCCGTGCTCCCAGGAGAACCGCCTGCAACCCCAGACACAAGGGGAGGTCTGCACTTTTCCCTGACTCCCAGGCATCTCCCAGAGCCAAGAGAAACAGATTTCATGATGGAGCAAGACTGCAAACACAGACAGCACAATTCCTGCAAGGCAGCGCAACCGCAACGATGACAAACCTGAGGGAGTTCAGCAAAACCTGCAGCAGGAGCCGGAGGCTGGGCAGGGTGAGGTGTCCACACGCAGCTACGAGCACCTCAAACCCCTTCCCTGCACAACCATCCACCCTGTATCATCTCACAGCCTCCCTGTAAAATGAAGGTCTCAAAGGTGAAGTTAAAGGATGTTTAAGTGATATCTACAGCCCTGAAAACAGGGTGGGTTTGCTTTCAATTCCAAGCATTGGGGAAAATTAAAAAGATTAAGGAAAAAAAAAAAATCAATATTTAATCCAATGATTGGATTTTCCTGCATTTATCGCATCACTCCAACATAGTCAGACACATCCATTCATGGGGATTCAGCTCTGAATCACTGGTCACATCCAACGTGCAGCATCCAACGCCTTGGTGCCCAACCTCAAATCAAAGAGGCTTGAAAGAGCCTCTTTCCATCAAAAACTCCCGTGTCCTCAGGCCTGCGGTCATGAACATTAACAAAGTGAAACAGCATGGAAAAGGGCAAATTCATCCATCCTGTAATAGTGGTTTTCAGCAAAGCAAGCAATTTCTGTGACCAGTGACCTTTGGTCGTCTCAGGGATTAGCACTGAAGACCCAGCAAAGTCCCAGCTCCACAAGCCTATAGTCACACAGATATATCACCCCAACGTGGCTTAGATCATCTGTTCAGGTCATTTAACAGCTCTTGCCAAATGGGAATTACAAGACTATTTCACTATAAAGTGAATTAATACACATATCGCAGACAGCACGGCAATCCATTATGTCGATGGATCACAACCCTCATTCGTCTTTTCACAAAAGGACCCAAAAAAGCCATCAGAAGCCTCAGTTCAAGGCCACACGATGGTTTTAACCAGATGGACCATCTTGAATCATTCACATTTCACTTTAAGGGAATAAATTTTAACAACAAATGCCCAATTCATTAGGAAGAGTTTGATATCTCATTTATGCTGGCTTGCAGCTACACGAGCAGCAATAGATACTTTAAAGGCAGGGAGAGGCATTACAAGTATTAGACATTCCCCCCCATCTCTCCTCCCATATCTACACAGTTCAGACACCTTGCATGTATTTCAACAGAGGATTAGGAGATGCGCGATATAAAAACACTATCTCTGAAAGAAAGGCGGCAGCGCAGCTCCTCTAATGCTGCTTTCTAGCGAGCGTGTTCAGCTGCCCCACGGGCCATAACAAACCCACTGCCTTCACCTCTCACACCACATGCCAACCAGGGCATCTGCATGAAGCATTTATTTAAATCATAAAGGGCAATTTGGTTTCTAACCTCCATTACAGCGTCTCTCCAATTTTTCCTGCTAAGTGAGCACCGCTGACGTTTAAATGATGCTGCTTGCGGAAAGGGCAGGGAGATGCATCCGGCTCTGGGCATTTCTGTATTTCTCCACTGCTCTTACACATGCCCCGGCAGTCCCCATCTCTTTGCTGTGACCACAACATGCCCATACGAGAGCACGTTTTGATAGCTCAGCAGCAGCCGACGCATGCCATAACGCCCGGCATTTATAACGTACCAGTTTATGCCGGTGTTGTCACCCTCTATAACACAGCAGCAGTATTGTGAGCAGAAATTGGGGGTAGCTGTGCTCCTTGCTGGCTTGCTTTAACTGCTCTGTGCAACCACTTGTCAGGTGGTAGGAAGGGGTAGACGGATGCATCAGCTAATGGATCTTCTGCCTTAAACACGTCTGTAGCTGGTCAGTGGACTGAGAGCACCTTTGTATTATCCAGATTTAAAAAAAAAGCTACAAAGCAAACACACGTGCTCAGTAACTCTTGCAGTGCGGTATCCCAGATGGGACATGCTACATCAGGAAGCAATAGATCCATGGAGCCTTTTCTTATCCAAGTACCAAAGTCTGGATTATTGTCATGGAAACACTGGCATAGTCATAAATGTCCAAGGAGGAATTCAGAGAAAGAAACCTCAAGGGAAATGATCAGGGTGAACATCTCTCGATGTAAAGCAGAGCACCTGAGGTCATTTTTGGTTCCTGTTTTGGCGACAGCCACAACTTCCAAGTCTCAGATCAGCTTGCCCAGCACAAGGCACAACGTGATGGGCTGCAGCTTCCTCCCCTCTCTTCCGTCAGCCACCCCTGGAAACTCTCAAACTCTCGCCCCATCTCTCTCTCAAGCAGCTCACTCCAGTAATAGGTCAGAAATCAGTGCCCACACAGCCAACTACCTCAGCCTTTAAAGTTTCCTCCTTTAGCAGTGCTTATCTTCAAGAGCTTCAAGGCATCAACCATATCTGCTCTCAGCCTTTCTTCTTCCCCAAGCTGAGCACAGCAAGTTTGAAGTCATCGCTTTCCGAATACTTTCTAGGAAAGGCTTGGCTAAACCCCCTGCTAACATGTAATGGATTTCCTGGGAAGCACAGGCAGCCTAGGCTTCTGTCTGGAAACCAAAGATAAAGGGCAAAAAAAAAAAAAAAAGAAAAATACAAGAGCCATCTCCTCAGGCTGCTGCTGCTGGAGTAAGGACAAAAGAAACATGGAGGGATGTCTTGAATATCAGAAACAGGACAAGTCCAGTTTTGTCCTGGCTTGCCTGAGGATCTTTAAAGGGTTTGAAGGTCCCTTTTATCCCTACATCCTTCCCTAACTTTAAGGTGTTGTTCCCATCTTTCTTCCCTCATCCCCTCCCCAACAGCCCAAAGCCTTTTTCCTGCGCAGACAGCACTTGGCCATCAGTCCTCAGATCTACTTGCCTACAAAGATTACAGACACACTCATTATTCAGCCCTGTTTTAAGCTATTAATTCAAGGTTGGTTTTCACTGCAACCCAGGATGAAAACTAGGGGTGGTAAAGGTCCATCCCTACAATCTTCTTTTCATTTGCTATTCTGTTTTTGGAGCTCCACCGGCCACTTAGGGACTTTCTGGTGCATCTTAAGTGGGTTTCTTTAGGCAAACAACCTACTGGCATTCAGTAATGCTGAGCTCACCTTCCCCAGTTACACTTGAAGGCAACAAATGCACACAGTTGCTTCAAGGAGGACAAGAGAAGCAGCATCTGCTATATCCTCCTGAAAAGCTGCAAGAGCAAACAGGAGGAAGGAGGGCTGATGGGCTCCAATGATGTAATTTTTCACCCAGATAATTAGAACAATGCATAAAGAAAAATAAAAAAACAGTTGGAGGGAGCACATCTGGCAGCTATAACAAGGAAACGCCACAATCTGAATAAAACCCTGGAGGCCCATAACGTTGGAAAAGTCACAAGGCACCTTTGTGTATCCAAGGGAGGCTGGCCTGGCCGTTTATCACAGGGAGCTTGCGCATGGATCGCTTCAAAAGTTTCTGAATAAAGTAGTAATGACAAAGTATTAGAAATTCTGTGCGGCATTGCTATATGAGCTAATCAATCACCTATAAAAAGGTCAGCCCTGCCCAGGGACCACTTATAATATTACCCAGAGCCTGAATTCTCAGGCAGACAAGTTAAAGCTGCAGAGAACACAACTGCGACCCACCAAGTTAGCTATGATTCCTGGTGGCATTGGCCACAGTGCCACACAAGATACTGTTCCCAGCTCCTCACCTCCAAACCAACGGGCAACAGCCGGTGCCATCAGGAAGCCCTTAAGCGCATTCACAGGTACTGGGGAGAGGCATCCATGTTAGGATGATTCCTGGGATTCAAAACTCATCAACGGTGGCCACCACCAAGTCATCTCAACAGCTTGACTTCTGCGCCTCAGTTTACCCAGTGACAGAAAAAACCACCCCAAGCTGGCAGAGGGACTTATGCCACTTCACACACTGCAAGATAAATACGGGAGGTTGTGTTGATTACAGGCTTTCGTATTTTGCCTAAATATTAGCCGTTCCGTTATTAGCACTGGAAAATCGTAGTGGGGAGGGCAGGGGGGTACCTGGAGAGTGCTGAGCAAGAACTTGTTGGCTTGGGAATTCTCAATTCCCTCCCACTTCCACATGCCCGCCTGCTGCGGAGGCCTCAGGTCAGGAAGGTCGAGGCACTCTGCCAAGCCCTATTAAGTTTTTATTGCACTAAATCAGAGCAGACCCAGGAAGGTGTTCATAACACTTCTCAGTATTTTCCCGCAAAGATCTAAAAGCCTGTTTGTCAAGAAGGATGGCGAACGAAGCAACACTCCTGGCCCAAGGTGCTTCCAGGGAGCCTGTAATATCTAGCTAGCGCTGCCTTTTTGTTGATCAGGTACCAAAGACCCTCAAAGTGCGATCCATCAGCACATAACACAGCAGCTCCGGAACTCCACAAACTGCGGAGCATCTGCTGCTGGGTTCAGAAGAGCTGACGCACTACAAGGCGTTGCTCGAGGCTTGACAGCTTGTCGTGGTTTAACCCCAGCCGGCAGCTAAGCACCACGCAGCCGCTCGCTCGCTGTCCCCCCACCCCTGGGATGGGGGAGAGAATCAGGGGAAAAAAAAACCTCGTGAGTTGAGATAAAGACAGTTTAATAGGACAGAAAGGAATGAAAAACAATGATAATAATAATAATGACAATAGTAATACTAAAAGAATTAAACTATACAAAGCAAGTGGTGCACAATGCAATTGCTCACCACTCGTTGACCGATGCCCAGTTAGTTCCCGAGCCACGATCCCCCCTCCCAGCCAACTCCCCCCAGTTTATATACTGGGCATGATGTCATATGGTATGGAATAGCTCTTTGGCCAGTTTGGGTCAGCTGTCCTGGCTGTGTCCCCTCCCAGCTTCTTGTGCCCCTCCAGCCTTCTTGCTGGCTGGGCAGGAGAAGCTGAAAAATCCTTGACTTAGTAGAAACACTACTTAGCTACAACTAAAAACATCAGTGCGTTATCAACATTATTTTCCTACTAAATCCAAAACACAGCACTATACCAGCTACTAGGAAGAAAATTAACTCTGTCCTAGCCGAAACCAGGACACAGCTCTTCACTGATGGGAGCAGCAAGCCTACAAAGCAACAGCAACGAGGAAACATCTCTGCCACAATTACTGAATATTACTGTCAGAAGAGGATGGAGGCAGAAAGGGAAAGGTTGCAGCAGCTACCAATAGAACAGAGGAGCCATGTACCTGGTGGGGAAAAGATGACCTGCAAGGACACGTGTTCAGGGAGGGGACAACAAAAAAAAAAGCAAGGACACTTGCTGGCACATAGAAATGGAGTCTAAATACAGCAGCAGGGAAATGCCACCCAACAGCAGCGCTGGGAGCAAGGGCTGCAGGAGTAGCTCTCCCAACACCAGAAGCTAGTGGGTACAAGCAACCAGCATTTCCAGCTCTTGGACCAGGTCCCTGTGCTGCTCCCATCAGCAACTAATGGGGATCTCTGAGAAAGGAGAGGGGCTGTGCCTTGGACGTGCAAAAACAAGCTTTAAAAATATGAGGTTTCTGGGAGGCACAGGCACTTTAAACAGGCTATGTTCATATATGCATCAGCCCTACAAAGCCACACTGAAAGATGATAAGAGGGATTTTAAGCTGGATTCTGAACAAGTTGTGTTTTTAAGGACAACAAAATATTAGTTATACCCAAAAATCCAACCCTGCAAACCCATGTTTCATTGACCATCAGTCCTGACATCCCCCCCCGCCCCGAAGCTTTCAAAGAAATCCACTCCTGAGCTTGGATGTGCATCTCATTAGCTCCAGTTTCACCATCTTTCCAGGTTCTTAACGAGGGTTTGGTTTATTAGATGCTCAGGTGGGCTTAGAGCGTTCAGAAAGCAGTGGGATTTCTGTATGTACGAGATTTCATCACTAATGCTGCTCCTTTCTGTCACGACATCTCAGGGGTGTTTACAAGAGAAATGGGAGGAAGAAAAGAGATGGTACAAGTACCATGAAGTGCACCATTCACAGAAAGCTCATGAAGAGACCTCCATCTAAATGCTGTAGGTGCCACTGAAGAGCAGAAAAATCACAGGGATCTTGCAATTTCAGTCACCTGGGATCCAAAGCTGCCAATTTTGGGTTCATTCCCAGGTGATGATGGCCCTTCCTACTGTACGTAACCAAACCAGGCACCTATCCTTGCCTATTCTTGGCAGTTTTCTGGAGGAAAAGACAGTTTTGTAAACATGGAAAGCTTCCAAGGGAAATGGGGGTGACAAGAAGAGTTCCCAGTTACAAGTTGAGGCAGACAAAGTGTATCTCAGAAGGGCTCGTGGTTGGGAAGCACAGTATCAGCCGTGCCTGCCGCTAAGTGGAGAAGCCAAAGCCCTTTGCAAATGGTGATAGTATTTTATCCTATTTGACAGGGAACTAAATAAGATAAATAAAGAACCCAAGATTTTTCGATACATAGTAACTGCAAAAAAAACCCAAGCCAGCCAATAAAAGTGGCTGCTTCTGTTTGTTGGACAGATAAAAAATTATCATTGCAGTTTCCTTCTGCAGAGTATCTCTTTCCCCACTCCCACCTAGGATGATTTCCCAGGTGTGATATTTGCCATGTACAGACGACGTGGTTTTGGAAGCAATAAAAAAAAAAAAAAACCTGAACAAAACCAGTTGATAGATTTAACTTTCTGTTTATACAATGCAACCCATCAACATCTCCCACGTGGATACTGATCCTGCAACATCTCTGGATGATTTTAAAAGATGCTGCAGCCAGCCCTGGACTCCACCGCAGGAGCAAGAGCTATTCTGGTGTTGTAATACCCAGCAGCAGTTCATTTCAGGTGAAGCACACAAGCTGCGCCCAGAGCATTGTGTTTATACACTGCAATAGTGCCGCTCGCCGTGTTTAATTGCTGGCAATCCATCACCAGGATTGTGCTATCTGGGAGCTACCTTGAAAGCTGCCATCTGAACTTCAGACCTTTAAAAGCACACACAGCAACTACAAGCCAAAGCTTATTTACCCACAGTTTCTGTGTTCAGGGTGATAGAGCCCTGTTAAGATGATGCACTGACTTCATGAGAACTTCCTTGGTTGAATACCTGATGAACAAGCTGCAGTTAGATCAGAAATTGCTTCCTCACACCAGCTACAGAGATTATAATGGTCTGAATCTCAGCAAGACCATTTCTTCTCTTTTATATGCCTTGCATTAAAAAAAACATTAAAAATTTAAAAAATGTGAAAGGGGATCCTGCCGTTAAAGCTGAAGGCACACAATAGAAAAAAGGAATTTTGCAGCTGTTCAAAATTTAAAAAGGAGCCCAAGCGTGCAGGTTGGGTGCCTTCAGCCCCCCTCCTCCATTCTCAAAAGGTCAGAGGAAAGCAAGAGATAATTACAAGTCTAGCAAGCAGTCTCCCAAAAAACTTAGAACTCAAGCTTACCATTAAAATTCTGATTTTCATGTAAATTTTTAGTGTGTAGTAGGAAGCCTGATCTGTGTACATTTGGGGGAAAAGGAGAGGAATCATTAAAACTCTGGCTGTTGAGCTGCAGCACAATTCAGAAAAACAGTCATCAGCAAAAGATTTCAAGGACACAAGGTTGGGTCGTAACCCAAATTTAGGTGAAGGCCTTTTATTCTAGAAAGTTTGATCTTTTAAAAAGAAAGCAGGTAACCATGCTGTAGCCTACACTAAAAAAAGTTGCTTTTTGAATACATGCCTTTCTTTCTAATAATTACAGAGCATAAACATAACATGTAGATACCCTATTCCTTCCTTCCCAGATAGCTCCAGATTTTTGCAAGACTTAGGACCTCTCAAGTATGCCATACCCCTTTTTATCGAAGCCATGCTCAGGAAAACATGTATTATACTACAATTGCCTCTACTCTGGGCTTGCAGTGGCTGAGTTACTATAAGGGCAGATACAGGGCAACACAATAGGTATTATCATCAATATGCCACTGCCTCTGTGTAAAGCAAATAGGCACTTCAGTTGGGGTATGGTATTTTCCTGGTTAAGCCTTCGCAGATACACCTAAATACTGTGGCTGGATATACATCAGCTGGAGGCAGTTAGCATATGTAAAACTTCCTATCCCCATCCAATACCTCGGGATCTTGGCAAGTTTTCCCACACGTCCCAAAAATCCTCTCGTGCAAACCAGAGATCACTAAACCCCAATGCTGGGAGTACCCTGTACGTTGGGGTAAGTCCAACAACAGCAGAGACGGGAGTTTGCCGTACGAGTGGTCCTGAATTTGAGTGATACCATGAAACGCTCTCCACCCCATCCAGAGAGGCAGAGGGATGCTAATACTGCTTTGCAGCCCACAGAAGTTACCCGCTTGCTCAAACAGCCGAGGACTATTTTGCAACTAAAAAAAACCAACAGGTTTCTCACTCGTCTTACACATATCTTAAAGGTCACACCCATTCTCTGCAGTACTCAAGCACATGCAAATAGATCTGTCCAACAGAGGACAATTAGCCTTCATTTGCGTCTTCCCCCCTCCAAATACAGTGCTACTGGAATCGCTCATTCCAGCACTAACACCTGCGAGGCACTTTATTGACAGCAAGATGGGAACAGATTCTTCAAGCCTTGGTTTTGCACAGCCTGTAGCTAATTTTAGACTTTCTTCTCTTGCTCCTGCAATAGCTATTGCCTCCATTTCTCTATTCAACAAAGTGAAAATTGAGGCCTCATGTAGACCTTAAAAAGACCAACTCAGACTGGACGTATTTTTAAGCCTAGCTCAGGTACCTTTAAACACAACAAATTCCTTTCTAGCACTAGAAAAACAATTGAAATTCCAAGTAGAATTGGAAGGCTGCCACTGATATTTTTTGGTAAAATAAATCAGTGCAAGAGCAGCCAGCTTTCACTGAAAAATTAAGTCAATAGCAATTTTTCCACGGATTTTTTAGCTAAGAAGTGTAACGTTCTGGTTCATAAGGCATGCAGAATTAGGCATTTTGAGTATTTAAGTTAGTACACGCACAGATGCCAAGACATTACATCCCACTGTTTTCCTGACAAAGTCTTAAAAACCCACCTACACCCTCTGCTACGGATGTGCCCGGGTATTTGCTCAAAGGAAGCTTTTGCTGGCTCAGAAGCGGTCACTCAGACTAAGCTGGCCAGACTGAAAGCAGAGGAAAAACAGCACAAACATTTCTCCTTTGCAAAAGGAAATTTGTTTTACGCCGCGCAAACGCAAGCCATGACTTTTCAATTCACATGGGAGCTCCCGGCCAAGCTGCACCACCAACAATCGATGCAATTCAGAACCAGGAGCATTTTTGGCATGGGATCTGCTGCCCAGAAGTGTTTTCTCCTTAACAGCCTCTTTTCCAGAGGAAAAGCACTCCACAGCCAGGAAGATCCCTGGTTATAGACTTAAAAATAAAACAGAGAAGCTAACTGTCACCAGAGCAAAACTAAGCCCTCAAAAAGCAGTGAAAGAATCTCCTGGGAGCATTGCCAGAAGAAACGAGATTTAAGTTTTGGTTTTTCTTCTTCTTTAAGTAGTAAGCACACTAAAAAAAAAAAACCCAGACAACATGAGAGCACAGAAGAGCAGTAATACACAACCATTAGCCAGAAGATGTAACAGGGTGGCTTTGACAGCAGTTTTTTCACACTTCTTCCTATAAACACATCAGGTCTCACGAGCCCCCATCTTGCAGCTCCAAACGACAGGGAAGGTGCGACTCCAGCCCCGCTGCCTGGATTCCCTCTGCCAGAGCTCTTAAAAAAACCTGTATTTATCCAGGGAAGGGAAAAGTCACCTCTAACAGCTCCTCCGTTTATCCCCAGCTAGTTCTCACCTCCTGCTGCCTTTCCCTACCTAGAAACTTATTTTCACATGCACAGAAGCTAGAGACCATGCAGAAATGCAGGTCCTACATATTCAGCCAAAGAAACTGCAAGCACACCAGTAAGGCACAGAGCAAGGAGGAAAACAGAAGTCTCCCCCAGTACCAGAAGGAAAATACAGACAGATTTGGCCAAACCCATACCACTCAATCCCTTGGAGAACCATGACCAGCTAACCGTGCCCATCTGCTACATCAACCACATGGCGAGAACGTCTCGCAGACCTCCACGCCACGGGGCCAGTGGTTTCCATGGTCTATCCAAGCCAACAACAACAACAAAAATCAAGTATCCAGCACTTTCAACCAAGATCCACACCCATCCGAAAGTCACCGGGAAGAGGCAACGCGGCCAACTACCCACCTTGGTGGTGTCATCATGTGACCGCTGGTACCGTTTCCAGCGGCAGCCGTAGATCCCCGTCAGACAGGACAAACATAGCTGCGGCTCGTAGTACTGCAGCGGTTGGTGTTTAACCATGCTCCTTCCAGCCCCTCAGGAGCGAGGTATCAGAAATCCATCAGGTCCTGGGAGCGCCCTTCAGCAAGAGGAGAAAATAAAAGGGGGTAAAAAAAAAAGGAAATTAAAAATGCCAAGCAGTATTTCAATACATTAACAAGCAATTTAATAATTAACCATGTCCTCTGGCTATTAAGAGAGAAGGAGTGATAACAAGATCTATTCCCAGCCCTGCCAACATCTCTGGCTTGTTACTCAACAAGACTGAGAAGTTTAATTAGTTTGCAAGTTTTATTTCCTTGTGCAGTTTCTCCCACACCAATGAAAGCAAATGTATTCACAGGAGTTATCAGTAAGAAAAGCCACACAAGGACAAGAGCAGTAGATAGATTATTTGCAGCCAAGATGATTAGATTATTACGAATGATTGAAATGTAAAGAACCATACCCTCCGCAAGCAGAACCTTAAAATTGATTCAGAGACCTCTGCAAAGTTGAAACCCAGCCAAGCTAAATCAGTTTATCTCGAGCATCCTATGGAGTCTGCAAAACAGTCCCAGACAAGGAGCTAACACTTCTGCGCACGCTGGAAGAGGCAGATATTACCCTCTCCCTTTATATACATCTCCAACAAGCGCTCACAGGGATGCAAAGCTGGTTGCAGCCTTCACCCAGGAGAAAGATCCCCTCTCCACCAAACGGCATTCACTCCCAAAGGACCAGACTGACTCCGATGCAACTGCTCTATTTGCCATGCGTGGGAACACCGCTGTTTTGAGGGAAAGTACTCCGCTCCATCGATTACAAGCTTTGTGCGTCACAGAGCTTTTTCTTTTTATATTTAGATGCTTGCTTTTGTCTCTGGTGAGATTTGTATCAAGAACAGACCAAGTAATCGTACGCTCTTACTAATTCATAGAGTCAACGTTCGGGGATGGGAACCTCAAAGCAAATATTTGCCGGTCTGGTGGCGTCATGCTGCTCTCAGCTGTACTTAACTCCCACCCAGGGGTTTTCCACAGGTTCCTGGTGCACAAGCGTACACCCACAGCCCCACACATTGCTGTCGCGTGGATAGTCAGTGCACTGCGAGTGATGCTCAACAGCAGTTGAGCTCGCAAAGTGCTTGGCTACCTTTCCAGAGCGTGCACAGTTGCGTGCATGATACGTGGGCAGTAAGGAAATCGCACCCTCTCTAGGGGAAACGCTTCATTTCCTTATACGCAGGATCCCCAGGGCTTGCAAAAAGCTATGACAGCTGTGTAGCAACAGCCCCACCGGCATCAAAGCATGACAGGGCTTAAGGAGATAACCTAGCCACCTAAGAGTCTTTCATTGCCACATCCCATGGAAGGAAGCCGCCAAGAATGGAGTTGACTGTATTTTTCATTATAGCCGATGCATAAGGGGATGCTACAGGCATTGCAAACACTGTGGCAGAGTGTAGAAAGGTCAACAAGGACACAGACAGGTCAGCCCTTCCAGCTTCTGTCCTTCTTTGTGTCCATTTACACTCTGTGCTTCACGCTGACAGCCTAGGACAGCCCTGTCCTGACTTTCTCTAATCAGGACTCAGCATCCTGGAGGCAGACAGATCTTGCTAGTTGGTGGTTATGGTTTCAAAGCCCACCAGACCGTTACCATGCTGTCTCCAGAGCCCACAACCCATAGGTCCTCTGCCTTCCTCTTATACAGACACACAAAATGTAGCTTTGTCCTTTCAGCAAACCTCTCTATAATGCTCTGGGCACTGCTCGAGGCATTGACCCAGGCAGAGGACATGAGATGTGCAGGACTTGCGTATCAGTTCGTAGCTGGCGCAGATCCCCACATGGTTTTGTTCATCCCCTCAGGGAGGACATGCAGGACAGAGGCACAAACACATCCAGTCTGAAACGGGAGCTCTTTGTCACCCCGTGCTCTCCCAGCTCATCTGCCCCTAAGCGCTGCTGTACCACCTCCATGGCCTCACGCTTGAGGTCACCTCCCTGCCTGCATTTCCTCTCTTCTCATGCTATTTATAAAGCTCAGCATTAGTCACTGCACAAGTTGCCTCCTATCTTCAGCTTTTGTCTGCTTCAAGGTTGTCCCTACAAAATGAGTTTCCCGGTTTGCCTTCCCCACGCGCCAGCAGCACGCCACGGGCAGAAACAACTGCCAGTTAGAATAGGACAGAATCACTGAGGACGTGCAAAGTTAGATGCTATTTAAGGGTCTTGGACAAAGCCATCATCTCTGCCCTGAAGATCCTAAGCAGCAAGTGATGTACAAGATGTCGTGGGACATAAGCAGGATGTAAAAATTATGCACAGCCTATTAACAACTCCACTACCAAGCCCCATATTACCATCCTGGAAAACCTAGCAGGCTACAGTCATTACAAGAAATCCTTCACAAATTAATCTCCAAAGGACAGCATCTCTCCTGATTTCCACCTCTTCCTGCTTTAGTCACGCAAGGCGAGAGGGCAGACAGACCACCTCTGTTGTGAAAGCTTTGATCTCATATTTTATTTGCTAGCTTACAAGAATTGCATTGCAAACTCAAACACAAGCAGTACACTCAAGCATTTCATCATTCCATTCTTCTGGGAAGCCCCGAGCTGTTCTCCAGCCCAGACACCTGGAGAAGTGGTGCTGTACACCAGCCACACACATATAATGTCAAAGCTGGCAAACCCTGACTTTTCAGAGAGAAATCCAATTCATCTGAAGTGGCAGGAGCCTAGGAGCAGAGGCTGCCCTTCGGAAATAACGTAACTTGTGTCATGGATCCATCATTCCATTAACAAAGTTGAAGCTCAAGCACTTATCATGAAGTCCTTAGCTGAAACTTCACAGCACAACTCACAGGAGGCAACTGATAAGGCTGGGAAGGGAACAGGGTGAGTTTAGGCAAGCACCACAAGTTAACAGGTACATGAAGAGTTCTCCTCTCAGGGCTATCACCAGGATCCCTGATTCAACCTGTTCGAGATACAAACATCCCTCTCGTGACTGCATATCCAAAGCTATCAGTTAAAGGCACGAACTTTGCGGCACAACCAGAGATAGTGGAGGCACAAAAGCCTTTTCAAACAGCATTGCTTTCATAAGGTACGAGTGCACTTCAGAGATGGAGAGGGATCAGCAACCAACCCTTCTCCCTGAAGAAAAATCCTACCAGGAACACCAACAACCAGGGTAGATGCAAAAGCTTTGAGTTTATTGTCCAGTTCTGAAGAGCATCTCCCAACCTCCTGCAGCAGCATCTCACCCAGCATCTCCCAATCTCCTGGCAGAATTCAGGAGGGACACAAGTGTTTTCAGTACAAAAGGGCAACCCAAAAGCACACCTGCCCACCATCACCATCAGGCACTGCTGGAAGGTTTTCAGAGCAGCAGAATCCACTAAAAACAACCAAGAGGATAAAAATTACAAGCAAGGAAAAATACAGCTGAGAAGGCTCCATAAGCCACCAAGTGAAGCTCCCACCCTGGTTCCTCTCGCTGAACCCCAGCACAGGCAGATGCTATGGGAGCCCATAGATTCCAGCTGCTTGCCATAAAAGCAAGCAAGAGAAGCATGAAGAGAAGAAATCCAACACGAATTTCAAAAAGGCCATTCCGAAATGCAGTTGAATTGCATGAGGCACAACCTACAAGCCTAAAATCATTCCCTCTTCTCCATGAATCTCATAAGCAGATGCACAAAAGCCCACAACAGAACGGAAAACACAAAACACAGCACCCATCCTCCCCACCACACACGCAGACACCTGAGTAGTAACAAGAAATGCAGAAAGAGACTGAAGCACAGCAAGCAAGATGCTGCTCGAGAGAAACCACACTGATACCATCTGTCTGGAGATCCTTGCTTGGCTGAGATCATGGACTGAAGACTTACTTCTCCTGCTTCCAGAAAAGGATTTAATGGAGAGAAGCAGGAAGTCCGTACCTTACAATCACTGTTCCCATGACATCTACAGCTCTGAGGTGGAGAAAGCAGGCTATGAATGATTCAAACCTCTGCTGGTTAGCATTACATACAGAAATGAAAACAGGAAGCAAGACAACATACATTAATTATTCAAATTCAGCAACGCGCACCAGAAGGGGGGGGGAATAAAACGGAGAACACAAACCCACATAAGCTATCAACCTTGACTTTAAAGATGCATCATCTGCCAACAGCTACAAACTTCTTAGAGCTGAATAACGGAGTTCGCCAGCCAGCTTGCCCAAAAAGGGGGAGCAGGGAAGAGTCCATCTGCAAATACAGCGGGAGCATTTTCTGAAGGTTCCGGGATGCCTAATTAGCACACAGTGCATTCCTGAGATACTGGACTGTAGGTATCCGTTACAG
This sequence comes from Gymnogyps californianus, assembly GCF_018139145.2. Lineage (NCBI taxonomy): Eukaryota > Metazoa > Chordata > Aves > Accipitriformes > Cathartidae > Gymnogyps > Gymnogyps californianus. Next base: position 2,295,878 of record NC_059471.1, on the reverse strand, counting down.
CCTGTGACACATTATTCCTTTCCAAACAGCTTTGGAGGAAAAAAAAAGCGCAAGAGAGAATTCAAGTTGCAAATTTGAAAGGGAAGCTCTCTGGGGAGATCTGGCCTAAAAATTTGGATTTTTGTCTGTATGAGTTAACTCCTCCATCCCTGTAGCCTTAGAGCAATACTCAAACCTGGAGCGGAGAGGGGACAGAGCAATCAGGACCAATTGTTAAACCATCTCAATGCTATCATTTTAGCAAAGGGAAGAGCAACAGCACGAGTCCTGAAGTGCACCGAGTAAATAATGTGAATGAAGCCATGGAATAACAGGTTTAATAGCATCTAACCCTTTCACAAGGCTTGGTACAGTCCAAGCCCTCCCCTCTAATCCCCTTTCAAGTTTTTTTTCTTCTATCAACCCAGTTTCACACAGGTCACACTGATCTCATCTAGCACCTTGGGACAAATCTTTTAATAGCCCAGAGACAAGCAGCTTACCGCACATCCAGCGACACTACCGACAGCACTGTTCTGAATACCCGTGTGGTTTGGGGGAGCTGGGGGGAGAGATGAGAGCTATGGGTTCCTGCCTGCCTTACCTTGACCTGCTACCTCCAGCCTTCTTCCAAATACCCTAGGCTGGTTCAGTACGACAAGCACATGTCTTCTTGCTTGAGCCTGCCAAGGGCTCCTAAATTGGATCAGCACATCCAAAAAAGAACCAAAACATAGCCAAGGATGCTTTGATGCATGCTTATGAATCCTGAAGTCTAAGGAGATGCTGGAGTCTGCAAATCCAAGTGCTTGGGGAGAGGAGGACACCCATGGTCTTCTAAAACGTCTCCATCCACCAAGATGTGGCTGGAAAGACCCAGCAAGTGGAAAGTGTAGGCTTTCCATGAGGAAGCTCCTGTGGTTTCAGAGAGGCAGATTTGTTGCAGGGGACAGCACAGAGATGCCACCACCACCACAGCTGTACCTCCATGTACTCCCTCCATATCTGGAGAGGCCAAAAGGCCATCGCAGCAGTGGGACACTCAAAAGCCAAGCAGGCCCCAAGCACACAAGGTGCAGTCTCTAAAAAATCAGGCCCAAGGAAACGTGCCTCACTTGCAATGCAAATAAATGCAGAAAATATAGACTCCAAGGCTGCTTGAGGTTTTTTTTTTTTAGCTAACCCATTTTAAGAGAGCTTTGACAGATTCTACCGATTTCCACATTAAAAGAAGTGTTTTTCCTCTCATTGGTGACTCATGGGATCACTGTTTATCAAGAATCTCTGTGTAATTTCACCATCTCCATCTCTTATTAAAATTGCTATCAAGCTAGTTACACTTAAAACCTTGCGAAGCAAATAATTACCTATACCGATTCGGTGAGAACATCACTGATAACCAATTATCCCTGTCGATATTCCTGTGAGTGTTCTTGTCAATTGTTTCCCTAATTATACTGGAAACTCCTGATTTTCCATAAATACTTTCTAAACAATACAAGTTAAGCTCTTCCAGAGCAAACTCTCCAGTTCTATGTGCAAAAAAGAATTCCCTTCTATTGCCCAGCCACGACTGAAATGATTTAAAGCATTAGAAGGAACTGATCTAAATTCTTGTGACTTTCACAGACTCCGCATGGTTTTCATAACAATCTTTTCTTTAATATACTGAACTCCTCCAAACCAAAAGTAATGCAATTTCACTTTCCCCACTTGGAAGATGGAAATGGAAGAGGGACAATATCCCCATCTGTTTAATAACAGAACGACTCTTACAGAGAGATGTTTGCCACAGCCATTCCCACAGGAGGAAATCTATATGTACACACACACTGAGCAGTACTTTCCACATTTTGTTGGCCCAGACCCAGGACATCTCAACTTGCAAGGATCAAGATTTAATTTCAAGGCAGGAATGGTGAGAGAACACCCCAAAGCCATAAACAGCCTCAACTGCTGAGATGATGCATTTCGGTGGTGGAAGGTGCCCAAGTAACGGCTGTGATGATCCCGCTGAAGACCTCTTGATGACCCAGTAGGGTTATTCTTTCCAACACATTGTTTATGCCCCGCTCTGGAAATTGGGTTGGGTTAGGACTCCCACCCAACTTTTCCCAGCCTACAAACATTCAGTTTTATACAGATAACACTGAGGAGTCCCTGCAAAAATAAAAGCAGCAGATGCGTTAAAATGCCAGTTACCATCTAAAATTTTTCCCTGGCAAACAACAACAACAAAAAAAAGATAATCTGAAGCAAAGTGTTCCTTGCTGTGTGCATTTGTACATGTAAGTGGAGTCTTTTGGATGAGAATCGAGGCAGGAAAGCACACATTGGCAAAACACTCTTGTCCTAAAAGCCAAGTGCTGCTGCCCCAGTGACAGAAAATAAGAGGGGGAAAAAATAAAGTAAAGAAAAATTAAAAAATTGAAAGAGGTCTACAGGCCATGTCTTGATCTATCAGAGAACTCTTACACCTCTGAAGTGGAACATCACTGTCTCCCTGATGCCTGGTGATGCCAAAACCCTATGAGTACATCCTAATCCAGGGAGACAGCCCGCAGAGCCACTTTGATTCACAAAGTGGCAAGTGATGACCCAAATAGTCAGGATCTGGCTGACGTGTAGCCCCTATGGGTCTGACCTGTTGTTTATTGTTCTTAAATTTTTTAAAGAATTAACGCTTTGAAACTAGGGCAGCATGTAGTTTGGGGGTTGTACACTTCCAGTTAATGAAAATTCAGACTTCAAAAGATAAACACTTCAAAGGGATTATAAAATAAAAGCTTAGACTTTAATCTCACTAAATAAATAAGCACTGTATGTACTAACGCCCTCTGCATTCTAGCTTCTTAACGTTTTCCACAAACTAAGGGCACATTGGGCGCTTAGCATTTTAAAAGAGTCGAAGAAGCGGAACAGGACACCGGAAAAACCTGTACAAACTTCTTGCAGAGCAAAACCAATCTCTGCTTTCTGCACAAGCTCTTGCAATAAAACCTTGCAAGTCAAGGCCTCGGCACAGCTCTGAAAACCCAACATCTGTTACAGTCAAAACCATTGAGAAGAGCCAGGTTCTCTCCTCCCCTCAAGCTGGGAAGCAACCAATACTCATTACACAGATCTTTTTAATATTAGTAGGACTGCGCTGCATTTTTGTCCGCGATGGCAGTCACACATTGCCTGACTTCAGGTTGTACCTGCACTGGCACATCACAGCAGAGTCCTTTCCCACAAGCATGCCCTCAAGGAGATCACATGTTGCAACCTTAGTCCCAGTAAGAGAATTCCCCAGTCAGTTCAATTTCTATCTAAACAACGGTTTGCATCTGTATATCCTCAAAAGACAGCAGGAATAAGGTTCTGCAATAAGGTGCCAGCTATGATGTCCAAGACAAAGATCAACCTACCTTCTTTGCCTGGGCAAAGACCACTAGGGATGGACAAGGCACAAACAATCTAGTTCATGGTCGGTTCAGATCCTTCTTAGAGAGATATTCAGAAACGGAGACATAATTGATAACAGATGAGAGTCGACAAATACATGTGAGGAACCCCACGAGCTGTGCCTGCCTGTTTTCTAAGCGACTGTTCACTGGAAACCAGTGCAACCAGTTCAAATGAGTTCTGCTTCCTGCTCAGAAATTAGAAAGCCAACAGAAAGTTGGACGTAGATAGAAAAGCCATGAGGACACTCCACATACTTACCTGGGATGCTGTCTTGCCTAGACAGCTCCAGAATCAGAGAAACAAGAAGTAATGCAGACCAAAGATTTCTGCGCAAAGGAGACTAAAGTCACTTCAGACTATGACATAACAGGTGATAAATAAGACGTCCAACATCTCCCAGGCTTCCCTAGTTGGAAAAGTCCAAAGAGTACATATTGCTTGCTTTGGAGTTTAATGGTTAATTTTCTGAAGCACAACAGCTCTGAGAGCAGGCTAATGCAGCAGAGACCATCTTCCCAAGCCTCTGCTTCATGGTTAGATCCGAGTGGCCAAAACACAAACTCTGCTCAAAGCTTTTCCTGCCGTAGGGGGTAGTTTCTGTGCAATAAACCTCTGTGGCTCACCAAGAGAGACCTCAAAACACAACTTCCCTCTTGCCTCGCTCATCTCCTCTATGCTACTCCTTATTTTCAACAAGCCCCATGAGCCCTATCGCCCACGTCGCCACTATTCTTAAAAATAAATAAATAAATAAAAATCCAGTGAAACCACAAACAGGTTCTGAAGTTATTGGAAGAACCAGGCAAAACACAGATGGGACATGAGGACTTTTCATTAAGAGGAAACACGGATACTTTTGGTCCCCTCTGCCAAAGACTTCCTAGCAACCCAAGTATGATAAGAGTTGGTTCTTCTGAGTGCTGGTGGAGAGAGGGGCAACAAATCATGAATTGCTCACATCTGCAAGTCTAATGAGATTCTTGGCTTTTAGAATTAGCAAAGAGAAGTTTTAAGCAGCCCAAGAGGTGTAAAACCCCATTCTTCCTGGCAGAGAAAGTCAACTGTTAGCCACTCCAGAGACAGATAAGCTGGGGGGAGTCAAAAGTACCCAAACAAGCTAGAAAAATGCATTAAGTGACATGGATAGAGCTGATCCCACCTCAGGGTAGCTGGAGGATCTGTCAAAAGTCTGCTTCCATCTCTCCGAGTCCATGTCATAGGGGAGGCCCAAGTTGGGGTGCCTATAGGAGGACATCTCCTGTGCTTGACAAGAAAGGCCAGCAAATGTCAGGCAAGATAGGCTAGTGTTCAGCAGGCACAGAAACATTTATGTTACAGCAACATAGTGAATTCAGCAGCACAGAAACATTTATGTTACAGCAACGGAATAATGATTAATTCAGTTGTAAGCAAAGCTGAAAGGGAGTTCCCCCCCAAAAAAAAAAAGAGTAGAAGAAAGATTGATAAAGGCAGTAACAGGAACACCCTGAATTCCCACACTAAGGAGTTATTTAGTCCTATAAGCACATTTCCTTTATATAGTACTTTCTGGCTGAGAAAAGCTAGGAGTCTGAGTGTTGCATCACGGTCACTGACCATGATTAGAAATGCAAACAGTTTTATGTGAGAAGCTACAGCAGCCCAACTGCTGCATGTTCTTTACACTGTGAGAGAGTATACCCCAACGCTACTGAGCCAACACCCTGCTAACTTCCAAGCTAGAAACTGCCAAGAAACCAGTGGACTTTAGCAGACACCAAGTTTCAGTTTTACCATCCAAGAACAAGCCAACTAGACTTTCCAAGAGAGCCTTGCCAGTATTGCCTTGAAGGAGCTGCTCAGTGGCATCCAGGAGAACCAAATAAAAAGGTCACAGTGTGTGCTCTTTTGTCCTTCAGAAAGATGGGCTTGACACATTGAGAAGTTCAGTTGGGCACCAGGAGGTGCTGACATGTTAAATAGTAAGAGCGATGAGAACATCCTAGTGCTGCTCAAAATGAGGGCTCCGAAACCCTTAGCCAGATCAACCAGAAGAGATCCCAGTCACTTTGCTAGCTTTCCTGTATTCAAGTAGTGCTCCAGCTAGTGGGAACGGTGGTGTTTGGGAAGAGGGAGGGCAGCAACCAGGAGGCAGTCGGGAGTTTCCATGTTACAACAGCCAACTGTTTATGCCACTGCCGGTAAACGGTGAGAGACCACAGGGAGGAACCTCTGGGTTACAGCCAGTACCAACGACAGAAATAGGCTGGGTGCAGAGGGTTTTTAACTAGGCACGGTCCTAAATGCACACAAGTGCCTCTGACTTCCCCAGACGCGTACAGGCACAGCGAGTCCAGTACGTGTCTGGTCTTGGACCATCAGCTCTGCCAGGGAGGAGGATGTGAGCATCACGCTAAAAGTCACCGCAGCACATCACTTTGGAGCAGTGGTGAGCACTGCCTTGGCACCACGCCTGGTGGAGTCACCTTGGGACAGCACACCAGAAACGTTCAGACCAGCACAAGAGCGCAGCAGTTCAACAGTTAAAAACCCCCAAAATAACAGCTCAACAGTTAAACTGGGGTGAGACAACACAAGGACCCAGACAGCACCAGGAGTGGCTGTTGATCTTGGCAGAAGACATGGAAGAGGAGGTATCTGAGCCACAAAACCAAAGAAACATTCAAGAATGCACCAAACAGGTCTGGGAGAAGTTGGAAGGGGAGGGAGGCTGTGTCTTGACTAAGAGACCCCGCGTTCAACCTCTGTTGCCTAAAGATCATCTGCAAGAGAATGCACTGTGATGCCGGCTTGGTCTGTGCGATGAAACCACATCAGCAGGGCTGAGCACAGAGACAGCCAAGGTGAGAGAAGAGAGGAAAAGCCATCAGTGGAAGAAGACAACAAGACCTAGGAAGGCACAGCTAGATGCTGAAGAAAACTCTGTAGGGGCTCAAGCACAGACAAGGAATCAAAAAATATTTAAGAAACTAAAGAGATTGCATAATATTTTTCCTCTCCACAGACTCCAAGAGTTTTGCCATCTTCACCAAGCTGCAGAACAAAAGTTTACATCAAGCCTTATCCATTTTCAGCATGTGTTTTTGCTGAGGAATCAAGTGGAAACAGAACTGGTTTTGAACATGCACACCCTGACAAGCAGTTTCCTTCACAGACAAGCTTTTCTCCCCCCTCCCTGCTTACCCTTTCCTACACACACCCCTGAAGAGTTCACCGTAATCACACGTGAATTGTATTAGCTGGCCCTCCAAGGGGCAGTTTTAATTTTCTCTGGAAGGTGTTAGCAGCTAAAGCAGAAGCCTGTCCAACACGTTGCTGTAGAGGGCTTGTCGTCTGCTTTCCCTAAGACACGTTCCCTGCTGCACTGCTGAAAATTTGGTTCACGCCAGCAGGAAAAAGAAGAGAACTGCATGAACCATGCCAATAGCACTCATCTGAGAATGAGCAAAATGCCTCCACACCCACTGCACGCACTTTAATTGAAACAGTAAGGGGGGGGGGGGAAACCCAGCAAGATTCATTTTACAATCAATACTCTACATGTCTGCTGTGCAACTGCTATCTAGAGAATTAAGCATGAATGTCTCTGGCTTAATGAGAGGTGGAAAGTCCTAGTTAAATGGATTACAAGCTCTTTATTTCCTATGATTGATTCCTTCCATACGGCTGCAAGAAACATTCTTCAAAAAAAAAATGTTCTTAAGCAGCAGAGAAGCTAAATTAGGGAAGGAGCAAACTTGCTTTCACATACGTGCTGCTCCTTGCCTCCCATTCTGCACACAGCCAACACGTGCAGCACAGCACTGAAATACCCTCACTGATCACATCAGCAACAAAACCTGCACGCACAAGACCTATTCCCTCCGCATCTTCCAAGATGTCGTTTCTACTTCCATTTCCAAAGCAAATATTCACTGATCCATAGCAGTTAGCTGCTCCTCTGTAGCTCCCTTGTTCTGCAAGCCGGATACTGTTTTGGCTTCCTACACCAAGAGCACATAAGTTAATTTGATAAGACTCTAATCACACAGCAAACTCCTTCCCACTACAAACACACTGGTGTGCTGTGGCCAAAGTAATCAGAAAGGAAGATAGTCAGTAGGACCTGGTGACGTGAAAGGCTCAGAGAAGTCAACTCCGTCTCCCTGATTTTGGAGAGCTTCTGGCTCTAGCACTTTTTGTTTCCTTCTCATTGCAACTGGACTGATTTGGAGCGATCAAGACAGACCATCTGACACTGGAAAGGCCTTATAGGTATTCACTTTTGGATAGAACACTCTAAGAAGCCATGAGGTAACTGTTGAAGTCCAGGAGAGTTCAACAAGCAAAGCAGGGCTGGATTAGGAGACGAACACAGGAGGATTGTTGACCGATCTTTATAATATAGGCGTGGGGTGGGAAATACCAAAGTTCTCAGCAAAAACAAGAGCATGAATGCATGTGATATGAAGAAACAATGGGAGCTGCTGCCTCATGCCCAGGAATGCCAGATGTGACATGAGCTCTGAAAGCAGGTTGAAAGGTTCATGGCAGACACATGCACCATATCTCTCAAACCTGAAGATAACCACTTCTGACTCAGGAAGGCTCTCAATGCTATAAGTATCTCCGAAAGGTTGCAGAAGGTCCATCCTTGGAAGTTTTCAAGAGCTGACTGAACAAAGCTCTGAGCAACCTGGTCTGAGCTCAGCATTGACCCTGCTTTGAGCAGGGTGAGATGGAGTAGAGCCCTCCCTGAGGTCCCCTCCCATCCGAGCAACCTGTCTGATCGAAGATTAAATGAAATATCAAGTGGCACCCCTCACAGGAGCCTCAACTTCCAGAATGACACACACATGCAGGTTTTTCAAGCAAGCAGCTACAGCACATCCTGGAAGCCCTTCTCATAAAGCGACTCCAAATTTAACATGTTGCCCCCCACAGCTATTCCAGTCTGTGAGAAGATAATCTCCTTCTCACGAGTTGTCAGGGCAGACTCGCACAATTGGCTGTTTCCATTTCATCACCTCCACTACAGCTGTCTGATCACTTGAAAAACATGGAAACAAAAACAATGTCAGAAAAATGAGATATACACAACGCCCATCCCCTCCTCCATCCCTATTGCGCAGCAGATACTTTGACTTCTGACAGACGAAGGGCTAACATCCAGTTTACCCCTCTTCTGTTCCAAAGATGCTCAATAAAGCACAGGTTTGCCTCACGTTCCTAAAGCCTCCTTCCAGTTATTACTGAATTCTTTCCAGTTCTGTATAAATCAGTCTCTGTTCAATGCAAAGAGACAGACGTGAGAGTTTCCCTCCCAGAGGATTTACAAGCTCAACCTAGACACTGCGCGGTGAATGAAAATCGCATCTAAGGAAACAAGTGGGTAATGAGAGACAGATTACAACCACCCCATCACACAGTTACTTAACGTCAGGTAAATATTGTCTTGACTGCTGATGTGTGTATTCTTTCAAAACCCGGGAGTTGATCTTTAGGAAGACATGAATAAGGATGAGGTGATTTTACTCTGTTTGCGGCAGCATAAATCTTTCAGGAGAAGGGAATTTTCTCAATTGACTTGGCAAGCGGTTGCAATATTCTCAAACGCCCCGCGCTTTCCAAAGAGCATCTCAAAATGCTGGTCAAGGTCATTCTGACTCTGACATTAGAAGTGACACGTCAAGGGAAGGGGAGAGAGGGTGAAGTCAGGAAGGAAACCACCCCTCCATCCACAGGGTGACTCCCAGAGTGAACAGAGGAGGTTCACAGTCATTTCCAACCCATGCCTGGAGAGTCTTGTTCTAATAAAAACAAACACAAAACTCCATCTGCCAGTTACATCAGCTACTATCTTGTTTTCCTTATGGAAAGGACCAGTCATGAGGGATTCATAAACTCATTTACTGATGCAAATCCAAGAGCCATTAGTCAAAGTGCTTTCAATCATTTTTGAGGACTTTGAATACAATGAGCATTAACCCACTCCATTCCAGCGCCCTCCCCAGCATCAGTGACACTCTTCCAGACAGTTACCAATGGCACCACCACTCAGCACATTATCACAGTGATGAGCAAGTTGGCGTATTCAAGATAATCATCACTAGAGTGAAACAATGACATCTGCAGCAAACTGCCTTCACAGCAAGACAGCTGTCTTCCCTCCACTCCACCTCCAGTGAAACTCTACGCAAAGCTAAACAGGAGTTATTTGGGTAGCCAGTAAATCCTAAAGAATAGGGGTACCCTGTAAGTTGTGAAATGCTGAGCATTGCTGCCCATCCTTACAGCCTTTTCTACATCTTTCCCCCTCCTTGTTCACAACTGTCAGGTGATTGATATCAGTCAGGCAAAGGTATCCAAAGCAAACGTGCGGCCAGGTTACGATGAGCCTGGGGGTTTGGGGATGCTGGCACAACGCTCTCCATCTGGCATGCCTCAAAGCACTAATGCCCATTTAGGTCATTGCTTATGATCCTCAGCCTCATGCTACAGAGAAGATGGTCTTGAGGCAAGACCCCAAGGGGTCCATTAATACGTGGCTATGTAGTTTGGTGGGAATTGCTTCCAGCCCAGAGCAGCTTATCCAAACATCTGGAGCAGCTAAGCAGCAAGTCCCACAGGAGCCCAGAGGCCAGGATGCAACAGCACCAGTATTTCTCTTCCCTCCCCTGTAAAACCCTAAGCTTTCTAGGAAAAGGCCTCAGAAAAAGCAGAGGCTGAAAGTTCATTTTTCTTAAGTAGCTCTGCGACATTGCAGTAGTGAAAAGAAAATAAAAAATACCCAACAGATTTTTACCAGGGCAGAGTGCTCAGCATCACGGACTAAAGATCAGTTATGCAAACATTCAGTCAGTGCTAATAAGACTGACCACGGGAAACGTGTTCATTCAACAAGATGACCTTTCCTTTCCTACCTAGGAAGACACAGATGTCACCACAAAGACAAGGGCACTCTGAGGCAGACCTTTGAGCACCAGACAAGAAAAAAATAAAATAAAAAAGGCTTCCTGCACATCTTTTGATGAGCCATCCTTACGCAAGCGTCAAGGAAACAAGAGAAACACATGCTAGTCTTCAAGGCTATGCTTGCTCTGAAGACAGAAGCACCTACCTAGGTGGGTCAGGCACCTCACACATCTGGAACACAGACCAAAAAGCAGCCACATCCCAGGAAAACAGAGAAGGACCTTCTGGAGCACAGAGCTCCCACAGAAAAGCTTTTTTTTTTTTTATTCTCACACACACCCTCCCCCGTTTACTTATTAAGAGGTTCCCAGGAAAGTTAGCCTATGTAACTTGAAACGGCAAGCCAGCTGCACACAAACACAGCATTTCCAGGATTAAATGGCTTTTCATTCAGCCTAATTCACTTCACTTCCAGTAAGCCACTTTGGGTTTTCATCTTAAGTCAATTCAGATTAAGAGCCTGCCTTGACAGGAACATTGGGGGAAGCTACTGTCTGCTTAGGAAAACAGGCAGCTTTCCTTACCCTAGCCAAGAGCTAATAATATCTTTGTTTTCAGCTTATTTTCCTAAGAAAACAGAGTGTGATTGCGTAAGTGTCTCTGTTCCTGTTCTCCTCTGCTCTCCCCTACCTTTCCTTCCCTCCCCAAGCAACAATGCCCTTGGAGCATCAGCCTCTCCCAACCCACGAAGCGGTTACGCACTGGCAAGCTCTCCAAGAGGAGTTGCTGCTGGGTGGGAAAGGATCAAGTGAACCTCCCCCCGCCCAAGAGAAGAGCAGTTCTAGTCCAGACCGCTGTCAAAGACTAGTCAGCACGTACAGCTGGAGACACAAAAGGATGGAAGTGGGAAGATTAAAGATTTGAAATAAGTCCCAAGGAAACTAGGCTTCGTTTGCTCTTGGGTCAACATTTTTTGGTTAATTAGTAAAGCATTGAGAGCACCTCACATTAAATAACTTGCTGGATGGATGGGCAAGCCAGTTTCTGCCACCATCCTGAACGTACTGAAAAGGTCCTGAAAAAAATACTGGCCTATTCATCAAATTAAGACAAAGCACCAAGTACCCAAAACAGCATCTCTGCAAGTGTGAATTCAGCAAGAAATTTCAGGATTAGGCTTTATAAGCACTGGAAGCAAGCAAAAGAAACACCAAACAAAAAAGACCATCAGCAATACTTCTCTTTTTGTTGGAATGGTTCTTACATGTTACTGAAACTCAAGGGGAAATCAACATAAAAATTACTGTGCTCCCTGGATGAGCACACCTGAGTTCAAAACCACCAGTATCCAGACTGGATAAACCAGAAGATTCTTAATTCCAAAGGAAAAGAGCTGGCCAAGAAAGAAAACTATAGAACTGGAGGGGTTTTTTTCCTGCAAAAATGGTAACAAAAGTGGTAACTTCCAGACTAGAGGAGCATATTTGGAAAGTACATCTTGAGAGTGGAAGAAAGGAGGTATTTATCTCTTTGCCATTATGAGAGACTGTAGTGGAAGCCTGCAGAGAGCGTTTCTCAGCTGGGTGACTGGTCAGACTGGAGAATAAGAGAGACAAATGGGGGGGGCGGGGATCAAGTGTGCTTCATGTCTTTGTTCCCAAATCTGGCAATCTAGCTGTTTCTCCATGTCTTAAGAACTATTTTCAACTGAAAACACGGAATCTGACATGAATGCTCGGTCTGCTTTACCACTGCAGGAGTTTCAGACCTCCTGTTTCCCCTGCATCCGTGAGATGTGAGCATCATGGTCTAGGTAAGGCATGGGACATACAAGAGCTTCCACACTGCTTTGCTTGCCAGAACTAGAAGACTTTGCTTTCCCAGCTAGGACACAATTTAGAAACCAACACAGGTATCTTCACATCAAGATTACAGTCCAGCTGACATGTGACAGCAGGTCCATCTGGCTCATGGTTGATTTGACAGTCGCTTGAATTTCTCTGTCAATCTCCAGCAGACCATTACCTCCAACAGGTCCTTCTTCATTCCCAGTAGCATGACCCTATTTTCAGATTCTGTGGGCTTATCAGCAATATGTTTGACTACGGGTTTTTTTCCCCCCATCTCAACTGTTCTTAAACCAGCTTAAGAGATAGTCATGTAAGAGTCCTTCTGGGTCAAAGGGAAGGAAGCACTTTCTTCTCTGACCTGAATTCTGGCATTATTAGCACATCTTCCAGATCTCTATCAGCCCCAGCCTTACTGAAACTACTCATTTCAGATGTAAAACAAACCACTCAGCTCCCCCAAATTTATGTATTATGTATTTTATTTATGTATTTTAGGTGTTAGACCACAGAGCACTTTCCTAACCAGACAGTGATTGTTTCTCCTGAAACGGCACTGAATGGAATGACTGAGAAACAACACCTGAAGCAGTGCCTTACCTTTTCCAACAGTCAAACCACAGCTCAGCTATCATGTAAATCTAGTTTCAGAAGCTCTTAAGCCAAGAAAGCTGGGAAGAAACAAACAGATGCATCTTCAAGTCAGCAAGAAGCTGATCAAGAAGTCCCAAGGGTGGATGAGAGAGAAGATGCCTCACACATGGGAAAAAAAAAAGTAATTCTAATCTCTGCACCTGCTAAAGCCAATTGAGTTCAACTAGTTACCTTCCTCAGCTCTTCTAAGCCCATGGGTGTCAAGTGAGAGACACGAATCAAACTTTGCACATTCTTCCTGCCCTCTCCAGTTGAGCCAATGATTTTATTGGATCTCAAAGGCAGCCAGAAAAAAAAAAATCTAAGCAACAGCTACAAGGCACCTCCTTTTCTAGCCAGTTCAAAGGGGAACTCCTAATTTCTTTTTTTTTTTTTTTGGTGAATTCTGTTGTGAATTGCGTATCAGTCAAAAAAAAAAAAACCAGCAGACTTAGACCCCTTGGCTCACACTCGTCTGTGTGATACAGGGTGGGGTTGTGCTGGTTCCCGCTCATCTAGCAGTGCTTTTGGAGTCAGCCTACGCATCCTGCAACACCACACCAGGCTCTGGCAACCCACAAGATTCAGCTGTCAGGGTTATTTGATCAACTTGCTCTTCAGATAATTTCATAGCTGACCTGAGCAGGTGGTTGGACTAGATGACTTCCTGAGCTCCCTCCCAAGCTGAACTATTTATTCTATGATTTTATATTTATGTACAGGAATCACTTTCTTCAAGGAATGTAAGGCTCTGCCCCAAAACCCAAGCTTTGCATTCCAGTAAGTTCTCACAAATTGCTTGACAGCAAATTACAGAGGAACACTTTCTATTCTGCAGACTGCTTGATCAGAGCCAGGCTTGAGCTCAGAGGAGCATCTAGCTCTCAGCACCCAAAATCTGCCCTTACAAGGTAGCCACAATCCACATTCTCCAAGCTGGGTTAACTTATAGGAAAAGCATTCACCCAGAAGAGAAGTTGTTGAGCCAAAGGCATTTTCTAACTCTTTTAGAGCATGAATGGGGAACACTGATGCCCTATCGCTCTGGATAAATGCTTGTGAGCCTTCATTTCCCTATCAAGCAAGGTAAAAACATGGTCCTGTGCTGCAGACAATACAGCTGGACTCTTGCCCATTGCACCAGTAGGACCAATGTGACCGGTCCTAGGCTGCCTCCTGCCTAGAGCTGTCACTGACACACTGGTATCAACCACATTGTACAAGAATACTGATGAGCAAGGCAGGTCCGCGTTTGAGTGATGCCATCTCGAAGTATCATAAGAAAACACAGGAAGAAAATAGAACAGACTACTGCTAACTAGCCAAGGTAAAAAAAAAAAAAAAAGGCTTTTTCAGGAACTTGAAAGCCCAGAGATGTTGCATTTCCTTCACAGACCCACGCCAATTTTTCTCCCATGCATCAAGGCACTGTAGAGAAGCAAGGAAGGCAGGGCTCAGGCAGCTTCCATACAGGAAAGAAGTTTTGGAGAGCTGTCTCCGTCTCCTGGCCAGGGAGAGCACAACCCAGTGGCCTGGGAAAAAGTGACCACCGCTCACACTGTGTTCAGAAGTGACTTGGAAAGAAGGCTCAGAAGAATTTAGTATTTTCCCTTTTTTCCTCCTTGTCTAAATGGATGTTTCCATTAGAGAAACTAAGCGCTTTACCAACTTTGAAAACAGCCTGAGGTTTACAGCCAACATATAAACTCCACGAGAGTGCGGCTGGTCAGGATGGAAACATCTTTTCCAGCATAAACCCCTCAAGCTAGCAATGTTGGCCAAACTGCTGTAAATCACCATCTTCTCCCTCTTTAATCCTGGCTATTAACTTTTAGCTTTCTAAGCAATTTCACATATTCCAGTAAACTGGGTTTTTGGATCATGCTGCTTTCCAAGAACATCCATTTCGCTCTTCAGCAGCACAGCAATTGCAAGCTATTGAGTAGGCTGTGAGACTTTAGTTAAGAAAGTCCTCATCCCTTTAGCTTGGATCTTCCTCAGTAGTATCTAAAAAAGGGCGATAACATTTTCACTGGGCTAGAAAACACGCTGTCCCAATATTACTAATATCCCGTAAAATCAACTTGAATTCTAGGCATTTTCAAATGGAGTTGTTTGCTGTTCAATCGTCTGCCAAGCCCTTGAGAACTTCACATTTTCTCCTTTTTTGTTCCATTTGACTGACCGAAGCCTGTTAAAACCTTCCCTTTTTTTGCAGCAGCTGATACCACCTGCTTCCAGCAGCAGGGACAAGAGCAGAGCATCACGCACCCGTTTCTATTCCCGTGACATTACGCAAGTGCCTTCTTCACACACCACCCACGCATCAGTCCTCAATCTGTTTGGCTTCACAGCATCCTCTAGAATGAAAACATGGAGGCAGCTCCATATCTCGTCTAGCTCCATCTTTCGATGGGCTGCTCGTGTTTCTTTTCACAGCTTAATAAGGTTTTGTTCCCCGTGTTGGAGAAGCGTCTTTGCCACCTAGCACTTGTTCAGCCCACAGGTTTGAACCCAGCATATGCAGCTTGCTCAGCACACCCCAGCTCAAGAGCCCTCTCTCTGCAACAGGAGGCTCAGTTTTTGTGGGGATGTAAGCGTGATTTCTCTTAAATCTCTCCTTGAGCTCAAAGCAGGCATTTTAAACATAAGCTCCTGAAAGCTCTTGGGTTTTCTCTTTAACTAAACTGACGTGTCAAAGCTGTTGTTTTTCAAACCTGCAGATGAAAACCCAGGCTATTTACTATGACAGATCTGCAAATTTGACAAGCCCAACTTTGGTGGTTGGCCACTACGTACGAAGACATAATCGCAGACACACGTTTTCGAAATAGCTGAGAGGTGCAGAGCCAGCTGGTTTTTGGTAATGGGGTGCTCAGTAAGCAGCACCTTTCCCTAGCATGGGATCTTTCCCAATAGGGTTCAGGGGAAGTTTCTTCTCAAGTTCTTAAGCTTCACAGAAAGTCGTAACAGTCTCACCCGAAACACTTCGACCACATGACAGGAGATAATCCTGCTGGCACTTTGGTCAGGGCTGCAAAGAGCTCCACGTGGTCCACAGCCAGCACATAACTAGATTGCACCCGGCTTCAAGATAATGAGTGCAACTCAACACTACACTGCTGTCTGCAGACCGGACCCAGGGTAAACCCAGCCTTATGTCCAGCCAACACAAAACAGGCTGCTTGAGGCCCCATTATAAAGTCCCTGCACAGGCAGTTCTTTGCCATGCGCTGGAAGAAGGCCAACCAGTCCAACTATCCCACTATTGCAGCAGAGGTCAAAACACAGCTGGATGCCATAGGATGTGTTTAAAGCTCACAACGTTGGTTTAGTCTCTCCCCACCATGAACCACCCATTGCCTCCACATATATCTATGAAAAAGTTTCCAAAATATAAGGCTGCTTGGCTTTCAGATAGGAACAGACTCAGTGGCTGTGCCACTAAGGTCACACCACCCTGTTAAGGAAAGCAGCATGAGGTGAACATACTGTATTTCAGACACCCTTTCATACGGGGAAACAGTTTTCCTTTCTTCTGTAGCGAGATCAAAAGAGTTGAGATGACCCTCAGTTGGTAAACCACAACCCTATGCCACCAGCTTTCCCATTAGTTTCCCCAGTTCCTGGTCCCTTGTTCGGAGACTTCAGGAACCAGACAAGATGCAAAGTAATGGGATCTCCCAGGCTTGCTTGGAAAGGATGCAAAGGCTTCACTTACTATATTACCACCACAACTGAATTCCCTGCAGCTTGTTTTGTCTGTTCCAAGAGACCTCTTCTACAGAGCAAACGACATCAAGACACATCCATCCCGTAGCAGCACAGTTAGGCTCTCGCAGAAAGTGTTGAGGGTTTTATGCACAGATGGCAGCATCTGAATTCTTTGCTGTCAAGATGAGGAGAGAAGAATGGAGACTTGGGGGATTTTTTTTTTTTTTTTTTTTAAGGGGAGTGAGCTAAGTGGCTACAACTTATGCATCTTGCAAGGGCCAATATCCCGAATCTTCAGAGCTTCCTCCTGTTACCAACATTACTTTAGGATGAGCAAAAACACCCAAACAGTGGCATCCTCAGAGCATCAGCTCCAACCCCCTACCAGAATCCATGGGTATCACTGGAGGAAGGAGCAGAGCACACAGAGCAGATCAGAGAACAAACAAGACAACAAATCACCGACTCTTTCATTACAGCCAGAGTGTATTTAAGAGCAGCCTCATCCTTGCCATTCTCTTTGCTCTTACAGAAACAGCTTGAAGTCACCAGTATATAGGATTTTTCATTTTCTCCTCTCACTCACGCTATCAAGTGGAAGTGATTGAAACAAAGCCCAAGAAGGAAGAGGGTTTAACATGCTCGTGAGCACCTAAAATGTAGCAGGGAGACAAGGAGGTTTGCAAACTTCCTCTACAGCCCACCCAAAAAGGACACTGTTACAGTTATACTTACAAGTCACTTCTTCCCCCCAACGATTAATACCTTGGGTCTGCCATGTTCTGTGGTAGGTTTCAGAAGAAACATGTATCTTGGCTGCTTGGTAGCCCCAACCTTTCCCTGCTCACCCTAGAAACCAATCAAACATGACAAGACAACCTTTTTAGACATCAGAATAAGCCTGATTTTTTTTTTCCAGGAGAGTTCAGCAAGTGGCACACACAGATTTCAAGCCTGTACACATGTCACGCTGAAGGCTGCAGAGCCAACTGATCATCTGTTTTGCCCCAAAATAAAAACCTAAGCATTCTGCCAGACCTGACCACTTCGCTGAAGGGGAAAAAAAGCAGGTACAGGATCAGCTCCAGCAGATCCAATGCTGACACCAGACAATCCCAGCCTCAACGATGCCATTTAAACAAACATGCTTGCATTTAATTTCAAGAGAAAGGATGTCATCTCTCTCCCCTGCCAGCTCTACTGCGTTAACCTTTGTCACCGCTGTGACAGGTAACTCCCCTGCCACATCTCCAGCACAAGGCTCATCAGAAGCACAAGAAAGTGAGAGCTTTTAAGAGGACAGTCAATATTCTTGGCAAGAAGTTTGAGATTTGCATACTTTAACTGCACATTCATGATTTGTAACAAACGTCCTCTGCTACGGAGGCTGAAGCACTGGACTCCTAAAGACAGGAGCTGCCAGCAGCTTTTCTCCTCCTTTATGGAGCAAATACTCTCCAGAATAGTTTGTTACTACCGAGTTCTTTATTTTTAGCTTGGCAGCCCTAAGTTGTATTCAAGACTGTCTCCATCTTTGTATTTATGACAGTCCTGAATTTTTGTTTTAAGTTACAATGCAGTTTATTAGCTGAAAGGATTTCCAGCTGCAGTTATTGCCTAGTAGGAACTGAACTGATATCCATTCATCATCCCCCTACTTACAAGACAAGATTGCACAAGAAAGCCAAAGCTCATCATCGATTTCCTGCTAAAATCAGGTCCTAGAGGCAGAAGAAACTCATTATATATTTTAATCTTGTTGGGCTTTGAAATTCTCCTCACGAGATGGTTTAACTAACACAATTTGGAAACTCACAGCAAAACTGGAAACAGGAGGTGGCCAAGACTTCACCTGCACAGCAACTCAAACATTTTGCCTGTCGTTATCCATGCAACACAAAAGAGATTCCAGATCTAGACAAAGGCTGTCAGATTTATGCCTAGATCCAGCAGCCATTGAGCTATTCTTTGCAGCAATCTGGGTGCTATTGAGTGCACATAAGACAGGCTATTCACCGAGACACTCGCCCAATGTACAAATATCACTTGGGCATCAGCAACTCAACAGGCACAAGTGAGAAGTTTAGAGTTCAGAATAATACGGGTTTATCTGAACCACACCTGGAGGTGAAGGGAAGGCCAGATGCAACACAACACAGAGAGAAAAGCTCTTTATAAAAATCATAGAATTAGGGTGGAAGGGACCTTAAAGATCATCCAGTTCCAACCCCCCTGCCATGGGCAGGGACACCTTCCACTAGACCAGGTTGCTCAAAGCCCCGTCCAACCTGGCCTTGGACACTTCCAGGGAGGGGCATCCACAGCCTCTCTGGGCAACCTGTGCCAGTGCCTCACCACCCTCACAGCAGAGAAATTCTTCCTTACATCTAGTCTAAATCTCCCTTCTTGCAGTTTAAAACCATTACCCCTCATCCTATCACTAGACTCCCTGATAAAGAGTCCCTCCCCATCTTTCCTGTAGGCCCCCTTTAAGTACTGGAAGGCTGCTATAAGGTCTACCTGGAGCCTTCTCTTCTCCAGGCTGAACAACCCCAACTCTCTCAGCCTGTCCTCATAGCAGAGGTGCTCCAGCCCTCTGATCATCTTCGTGGCCTCCTCTGGACCCGCTCCAACAGGTCCATGTCCTTCTTATGCTGGGGGCCCCAGAGCTGAATGCAGTACTGCAGGTGGGGTCTCACAAGAGTGGAGCAGAGGGGCAGAATCCCCTCCCTCGATCTGCTGGCCACGCTTCTTTTGATGCGGCCCAGGATACAACTGGATCTCTGGGCTGCAGGCGCATGTTGCCAGCTCATATTCAGTTTTTCATCCACTAATACCCCCAAGTCCTCCACAGGGCTGCTCTCAATCCACTCATCGCCCAGCCTGTATTTGTGCTTGGGATTGCCCCGACCCATGGGCAGGAGCTTGCACTTGGCCTTGCTGAACTTCATGAGGTTCGCAGAGACCCACCTCCCAAGCCTGTTCAGGTCCCTCTGGATGGCATCCCTTCCCTCCAGCATGTAGACCACACCACACAGCTCAGTGTCGTCAGCAAACTTGCTGAGGGTGCACTCAATCCCACTGTCCATGTCGCCGACAAAGATGTTAAGCAGCGCCGGTCCCAGTGCCGATCCCTGAGGAATGCCACTCATCACTGGTCTCCACTCAGACATCGAGCCGTTGACCCCAACTCTTTGAATGTGACCGTGCAGACAATTCCTTATCCACCAAGTGGTCCATCCATCAAATCCATGTCTCTCCAATTTAGAGACAAGGATGTCGTGTGGGACAGTCAAATGCTTTGCACAAGTCCAGGCAGATGACTTCAGTTGCTCTTCCCTTATCCACCAACACTGTAACCCCATCGTAGAAGGCCACCAGATTTGTCAGGCACAATTTGCCCTTAGTGAAGCCATGTTGGCTGTCACCAATCACCTCCTTATTTTCCATGTGCCTTAGCATAGTTTCCAGGAGGATCCGCTCCATGATCTTGCCAGGCACAGAGGTGAGACTGACTGGCCTGTAGTGCCCCACGTCTTCCTTTTTTCCCTTTTTAAAACTGGGGGTTATGTTTCCCCTTTTTCCAGTCAGTGGGAGCTTCACTGGACTGCCACGACTTCTCAAATATGATGGCTAGTGGCTTAGCCACTTCATCCGCCAGTTCCCTCAGGACCCACGGATGCATCTCATCAGGTCCCTTGGACTTGTGCACCTTCAGGTTCCTCAGATGGTCTCAAACCTGATCTTCTCCTACAGTGGGCAGTTCTTCATTCTCCCAGTCCCTGCCTTTGCCTTCTGTGTCTCGGGCGGTGCGGCTGGAGCACTTGCTGGTGAAGACTGAGGCAAAAAAAAAGTCGTTGAGTACCTCAGCCTTCTCCATGTCCTGGGTAACCAGGTCTCCCGTTTCCTTCTGGAGAGGGCCCACATTTTCCCTAGTCTTTCTTTTATCACTGATGTACCTATAGCAGCTTTTCTTGTTGTCCTTGACGTCCCTGGCCACATTTAATTCTATCAGGGCTTTAGCTTTCCTAACCTGATCCCTGGCTGCTCAGACAATTTCTCTGTATTCCTCCCAGGCTACCTGTCCTTGCTTCCACCCTCTGTAGGCTTCCTTTCTGTGTTTGAGTTTGTCCAGGAGCTCCTTGTTCATCCACGCAGGCCTCCTCGCATTTTTGCCTGACTTCCTCTTTGTTGGGATGCATCGCTCCTGAGCTTGGAGGAGGTGATCCTTGAATCTTAACCAGCTTTCTTGGGCCCCTCTTCCCTCCAGGGCTGTATCCCATGGTACTCGACCAAGCAGATCCCTGAAGAGGCTACAGTCTGCTCTCCTGAAGTCCAGGGTAGCGAGCTTGCTGTGCGCCCTCCTCGCTGCCCTAAGGATCTTGAACTCCACCATTGCATGGTCACTGCAGCCAAGGCTGCCCTTGAGCTTCACATTCCCCACCAGCCCCTCCTTGTTGGTGAGAACAAGGTCCAGCATAGCACCTCTCCTCGTTGGCTCCTCCATCACTTGGAGAAGGAAGTTATCATCAATGCATTCCAGGAACCTCCTGGATTGCTTATGCCCTGCTGTGTAGTCCCTCCAACAGGTATCGGGGTGGCTGAAGTCCCCCATGAGGACCAGGGCTTGTGAACAACGTGAGGCTGCTCCTATCTGTCTATAGAGGGCCTCATCTGCTCAGTTTTCCTGGTCAGGTGGCCTGTAGCAGACCCCCACTATAATGTCACCCGTCCCTGCCCTCCCTTTAATCCTGACCCATAGGCGCTCGGTCGGCTCCTCATCCATCCCCAGGCAGAGCTCCATGCACTCCAGCTGGTCACTGACATTACAGAGACAGGGATGTTGAGCAAAGGGTAGCAAGACCTTCACAGCACTCTTGTTTGACCGCAGCATCATCCAGATATTAGAGCCACATCCCACAGTTGCAAAACCAGCACGTGATTCCCCCCTTTGTTTGCTGGAAACGGGAATACATGGTGCAGCAGGGGCATTACAGCCACAAAACCAGGTTACCTTAAAAGTCCGTATAAATTGTGACGGTTGAGTGCCCTGGGTGGGGAGGATTAGCTACATTCATGCACACACGTGCAGGATGTGTTTCGTCTCCGAGGTATTTCAAGCAGAAAGACAATAGCCCCTTTTTGCAACACCTCTCCTCCCCAGATGATCTTTTATACACCCACATGCCACGCAACTCTGAAAAGCGGTTCTCAGAACGTAGACACACTGCTTTTAGAACACAACAGCACAATCGAAAACCTAATGCCCGAAGGGAACAATAGGACATCCGTATGGATTAATGCAAACAGCAGGCTGGATGGCAGGTACGAGAGGGAACAAAAAAGAAATCAAAGGTGCTTTCATTGCAATCATTGAAATTCCCAAACCTACCCTCAAATTAAGTTCTTGAACCCTTTAAGAAGACTCAGACTCTACCTTCTATTTACTTTTAAGGAGCCTTCCTACTATCAAGGCTTGAACATGCAAAAGCCCCAAGGAGAGAGACCAAACAGCAGGGCAGGATGGGGAAAAGTTCACCTCCCAAAAGGTCATTCCTGTGCAGAGACGTCTCAAAGCTGCTGACACTTTTTGGCAGCTAAACGTTAGCAAAGGGGGCACAAATGGGAACAGACATGATATCGCCTGCTATTTGCACAAGCCTTAGACAGATTCAGGTTGCAGTTTCACTAGCGTAAAGCAGATACAGCAGGTAAGCCACCCTGAAACTTCCTTGGAAAAATAGAGTTATTTTTGTCTAGATGTGTGTACATGCTACAAAAAATACAAAGCAAAAGTCTCAGTGAAGTATTATCCCTACTTAAAATAGTGAAAAGCCATTAAAACAATTATCATGTCGCATTAATGCGGTTTCTATCATTTTTACCCATACACCTGTCTTCAGACCACACAATTTGCATTATATTTCAGACCAACAAAAAAAGCAAATAGGCCTCTAGAGAATATAACCACAAAAGCCCACAGCAAAAAATCACCTACACAGATGAAGAGAGACCAGAATCATGCTGCAGGTTTTTCTTTCCATCATAGGTTGAAACCCTCCCCTATGAAAAAAAAATCGCCCAGTTTCAGGATATTACATTCCCCTTTTTGCCAGGTTACTGAAAAATCTGCTAGAGATGCTGAATCACACAGGAAACCGAACCTTGTTTTCAACTGGGGACAAGAAACAGCAACGAGAGCTAGAAATCCTATAAAGAGACCCCCTCACACTCCCAAAACCACAGGACAAACTGCCATCATGCTATGAGGGCTAGCACAGACCGACCCAGTTTTCTGAAAATCTCTGGGGGAAAAAAAAAAAAAAGACGACATGCCGATGGACGGTGCCACTTCACACCTTAAAACTTATAAGATTCACACAAGCATGCTCCCCACCGTGCAGCCCATCAGCTAAGCCCGCTCTCCTGTCCCAGCCTCCACGCTAGATGCCCCACCACACCAGACCTCATCTGGCACGCCTGTTACTTCAGAGCGCTGTTGCAACAAAGCTCTTTTTCTCGCAGTGCACAAAACCGCGACGAAACGATCCTTCGACTGCCCTGCAGCACTTCAGCAATGCTCGGATGCTTCTCCGGTTGCCACGAGCCTGCTGTGCTCAATCTCTTTTTTCCCCCCCCATCAGGACATTGCAAACCAGCAACAAAACACAGAAGAGCTGAAAAGAAATCTCACCATCACGTCTGCAGCATGGATGATTTCATCCCAATTACTTGCTCTTGTCATGCAAAAAGAGCTACAGGAGAAAATTTAAATCCTGATCCAGACAACGCAACAGCCAAAAACGAAGACACTGCCCCAAGCATTTATTTCAGATTTTTACATGCTGGGATCAGCCCTTCGGAGTCTGAGGAGTCTCCCAGAAGTGCTCTTGGAGGGAAGACAGACATTAAAACCCAATTATACATCTGAATTTAAGTCTTCACCTTCTGATTCAGGGGAGCCCAAGGAACATGCACATACAGGAACAGCTCGTTTAAAAAGAGGACCTAAAAAAGTGTGCAAGTTATGCAGAGAAGCCGGGCAAAGAATGCAAATTCTGACCTACTTCTCCCTCCTGGCTGGGAGAGGGCACGAGGCAGCTGCTATTGCTGCTCCACAAGCACAAGAGATGAGCAGGAGCCCTGCCAAAATTTCTGCAGTGATGCCTCTTCCAGACGCAGGCTGCTCCGTGCAGGCTGCTTGCTAGGCAGGGGCAATCGTCCTTCTGCCCAGGCAACACCACCACAACCACCGGGTCCAGCAGCGGATGAAGTCAGGATGGGCAGGGGTCTCTGAAGAGCCTGGATTCAGCTTTCATGCCAGCAGTATTTCCCACTGGACTCCTCTCCCAGCACCTGCCTTAGTTCTGCTTCAGGCAGGATGGGGAAGAGCAGTGTCTTCCAGGTAGGTGGGAGGTCAGGTGCCTTCATAAAGCCTCTCTCAAAACCAGCCTTCAAGACGGGAAGGGGGACAGGGACAAAGCCATTGAGGTGATAGACACATTGGCTTGGCTGCAACGCCAACTGGACACCCATGGACAGCAATGTCTTCTCTTACCAAGATCCACATGAAAGCCATCCACTCTCCCAGTGGAACAGGCCAATGATGCAAGGAAAATACCAGAGGAACAGGGAGCCAGATCAGGAAGAGTTTTGCTCAGCAACTCCTCCACTGGAGGAAGTTTCTCACTCCTATTATGCAAGCCGAGGCTCTCAAACCAGATCTTCATGCTGGACTACCTACCCAAGAGCCACTGACCTTCTGCAAGGCTGGTCTGCAGGAAGGTCACCGGCCTTCAGCCACTTCTCCCCCCAGCAGGATGGAGTCCAGTCAGCCCAGTTACTGCAACCAGAGGTGAAGTGGAACGAGTGGCATTTATGCAAGATTCACCCTACAGTACTTTCCATCTCAGAAGGTTCAAGTTTTCTATGCACTTGCAAAAACTGAGAGTGATCTTTAGGAGTCATGAGAGGTCTTCCTCCCAAGCTATTCCACATACCTTTCTATAGGAGAAAGCCTTTCAGATGAAAAAAAACTCATCTGATTCTCACACAGACATGAGTTGATTGAGTTATCCGTCAGCTTAGGTTAGATGAGCCTGAGATGTGTTATTGCAAAATATTTCCGTTAAAGCACCAAGCTGTGTCAGCACAAGGTGATATAAACACCACCAAGAAGATCCAGCTCATTTTACACAGTCACATCTTGCTTCACCCAGGGCACGCGATGGAGCTGGCTTTTGCCAACGACACCTGGTGCTGCTAGAGCAATGCTTGGTGGAGGTTATTGGATGTTCCCGGCTTATTGCAGCCAGCTGAAAAGAAACTGGGACAAGCAGAGAAGCACTGAGAGTAGCAGTCTTCAAACAGCTCCAAGTCTCAGCACATTTCCAGCGCTAGCGTAAAGGCACACGGTGCCCACAGAGGGTAGAAGTTACCTGCCAAATTTCAAGCGATGGGAACGTGAGCGGCACTGACAGTGCCGCATCCCAGCGGGAGAAACAAGCGTCTAAAACTGTCTCCAGTGAGGCACTTCCAGAAGCACACTGGTTTCTCATCCATTCTTGACATGCAAATACTATATTATACACATTAATCTCTTAACAATACAGTCTAAGGTATATTATTCAGCATCTCCCAAACCTCCTGGTTGGCATAAATGCAGTTATAGATAAAGCCATAAAATCCTTGTTGTACTGGCCAGCAATTGCAATTTCTGTCCAAAGCCTACTGCAAATTCCGATTATAGAGAAGGCTTTGTTCAGTCAGTCTCCTTCCTTTCCCTTGGGAAACCTGTATGTCAAAAGACCAATAAATGCTGGTAATTTATTATGTGGAAAGACAGTCATGCAGCTAAGAGTAAGAGAGAATGGAGAGCTAAGCTGAGTGTATGTTTGAAATGGTCACAGAGCCCTGTGGTGGCAAGTCAAATTTGCTGCTCCTCTGTTTAAATGCACATAAATACTTGGGGGTGAAGGGATGTGATGTAGAGAAGGATTATCAGCATCACAGGAGCACTGAGCAGAAAGATGTAGTTCAGATTTAAAGACCGTTCAGGGATTGTGTTGCAAGAAAATCGAGGAAAAAAAACCAATTTACAAGGAATCAGATAGCTCCAATTTGAAGAGTCTGTTTATCAGCATTGATTAAGGAAAGATTGGTTTCATCCTAAAGGACAGCAGATGAATTACCACAAGTCCTTAGAGTTCTCATCCCTCATTAATAGATGCCACTACCCTGGGCTCTGGAGGCATCTCTGGCATAGTTTTGATGTTTCAATAAACAAGACTCACCTACGTGGTATTTGGGGTTCCTCCAGCCTCCCAAGCATCCAAGTAACCCTCCAGCAGACATAGGATGTGGTATCCTGCTCATCACCACCTACGAAGATACCTAAAGCACCACCTGCCAGATGATCCCTCATTTCTTTCTGGCCTCTTCCCCAGGGATTGGAACATTCAAACACTACCTAGATAATTCACTTGCCCATGCCTTTTCTGTAGGGCTGCAGGCAGGGAAACATGGCTGCATTTCAGTTAAGCAGACCAAGCAGAACAACTTTCTCCAGCTTCACGGGATGCAGCTTACAAAAAAATCTCCCTCTCCCACCCTACAGAAGAAAGAGCTGGGATGTTAAATAAAACAATCTTTCCCACCAGAAATCAGTCTGTAGACAGCCCAAGGGTTTAGATAGGTACCCGGGATGTGCAAGAGACTTTCAAACCTGTGTTGCCTTCCTCCCATGTCCCAGGTGAGCTGCCTGCCTTGTCCATCAACAGCATTTCTACTCAAACCAAGAGGAAGAGAGCTCTCGGCTCCAGGATGGAGAGTCACCAAGCACATTATGCCCCTGTTGCTTTGGGTTTAGATAGCAAGCAGATGTTCAGAAGAGCTCCCAAGGTCTGCCCTCATCTGAACCACTGCTACTGGAATAGCACGGGGAGCTTGGGAATACTTTACCACTCAAAAATATTTGTCCTCAGCAGCCTTGCTGCCCTGTCAGCCGCCTGCCAAACCCATTTGGCCATATAACTTAACCAGCCAACTCCCATCAGATTTGTTGGCAGCTGCTGGCTGCTCTTCACAAGGATACAAGGGTTTAGCAGGTTGTTGAAGGTTGCTGGAAGGACACTGCTGCCTCTGCTTCCACACACACCTGTGGTGGTGCACCAAGGTCTCAAGCCAGCTCTGAGCAAGTCAATGCATTGCAGCTGATGACCTGCTAATGAGATGCTCTAATCAGGGTCTAGGGTAGATCCCCCAGCAAGGAATCAAGCACCACACGGACACCTCTGTTTCAGAGATGTTCAGCATGGTGCTCCCATGGAGATCTGTCCCCAGCAGGCGTTGGGCAATAAAGACATTTAACTCTACATTGATATTCTTTGGTTTGGATGAATTTAAGACACCCAACTTGTGTATAAGGAAGAATGGGAGGGGAAAAAAGTGTTACATAAGCAGTTAAGTGTTTTGGACATGGCAGACACCACATGGGGGATAGGAGAGCACTGTAGCTTGACAAATGAAGCAGATGGCCTGAGTCTTGGTGTGGCATCACAAAGCAGACATTTAAAAGAAATACATACGTACTGCTGCCTCCACTTCCAAGGAGATGGAGGGATATCCACCGAGAGAAGAAGCAGAGACATTCGTGATTTCATGTCAACTGGAACTGGTCAGGGAACCCAATTCTTGCCTCTGACACTGCATTGTGTTTCACAAACACATGCTCGGCAGCATAAAAACTGGGCAGAATTTCTTCCTGCACCACTTTCTACCTTTATCAGCCCTCAGCATGGCTTCACATCAGCTCCTGGACCTACCTACGCACCCACTGCCAGTCTTCATCAGGTCACTCATAGGCTCTGCGCTCTTTGTGAGGAGGAATGGCCTTTCCCCATGGGTTTGCAGAGGGCCCAGCAGAGAGCGATAATCAGTTTAGTTTTATTTGCTGCAGTGTAGTAGAAGTGTACCTCAATCACTTAAAGGTTTTTCTTCTTGTAACAGTAAATAGCTACTGTAGGAACACGACAGCACGTCTGCTCAAAACAACCAGGGAGGCAGACAAACTCGAGTTCATGCTGATCCTGCTCTCCATTCTTCATCCTTTGAGGAACATGGCAACTGTTTCTCTAGGAAACGCACAGCCATTTTTGTGCAGGAAATCCAACATCCAAGCTGTGCTGCCTGCTGAATAAAGCACTGCCGGTGGCTTGGGTCACTCTGCTCTATTTGTGTCCTCAAGCTTTTCTCCATAACTGAAGGCAAAGCTTTTACTGAAGGCAGAAATTCTCAGGCTGCTGTGGACTTCAGAGAAAATCCCAACAGCCACCCATCAGATTAAAAAAGGGAAGGGTAGGTGGAAATCAGAGCTATGAGCCCATCACAATCTGTCCCAAAAGGCTGGACACTTGTCCCTTCTTCCATATCACCCTGGCCTCTCTTCCAGCAATCCCATGCTGGTCAGGTAACTAGTTAGCTGGGAAATAAGGCTTCTCAGCCATCCTTCCTCTTCTCCCAATTCTCCATGACTGAGCTGGGATCCTCTCCTGGCCTGTTCCAGAGAACTTTTATTAATGCATTGAATATATATGGACTAAGGCACACAGGCTACCTTTGGGGCATCATCCCAAAAACACACACCACAAGCTACCAACAACCTGTTCCAGAGATGTTCTATACCATCTTCAGTGGTGAGAGTCACATCCCCCCCACTTTCCCTGGAGCTCACTCTTCAAGCATGACTCATAAGTGGCTTCAACACTGTCCTACCACACAGCTTCTGGACCAGAACTTGCTTCTTCCTCACCACTTTGGGAAACAAAGGCACATCAACCTTTCCATAACATTTTTTGGGAGATAAGTTTGTGAACTAGCTCCCTAGCATATTTGGATAAATGTTAATTAACTGTGTGTCTACTCTTACAGACCTAGCTGTTTTAGGCGTCTTAACTGCCTCAGGTTTTAACGAGAAGGTCACTTCTATATCTGCTAGGAAAGCTGTATTTTGTTCCTCACCACCTCTAGCCTTTTTAGATTCAGAATTAAAGTCTTTATACACAGCTTGGAGCAAGATGAAAGAGAGCACATGGATTTCTCTTCACCTCCAAGGCGAGTTAACACCAATCAGTCAAAAGGAAAAAGCTAGTCACACAAAGCAGGGTTTAAACCTTCATAGCAGCAAAGTCATTTTCGCAGCAGAAGAGACAAACCAGCTACTAAGAGAGTAGCCAGTTGCATTTAATAGGGTCTGGGATTCACATGAGATTGAGGGAGCCCAGGGGCATCTCAGGTCCACGTTCTGCAGTGGACACAGTGGAAGAGATCTCCAGTCACCATCCCCATTTCCCTTTCTCCTTCCTTCTGTGAGAGACAGGAGTTGCATCCTCTGAAGTTTGCATTAAACCAGGGAGGGCCAACGAATTTTTTTTTGCAGCCTTAACGAGAATGGCGTTCACCAAACTAGAGATAGTGGGGGGAGGGAATCAATACATCACAAACATTTCCTGCTTTGCGAGTTTAATCACTCCAGCAAGCTATTAACATATTTCAGAACACAGTTATCTGCCAAATATTAGATTTTCAGTTGCACTGAACAGTAATTAAGATACTCAGGTTTCCCAGAGTCAAAGAAATGGTTGCGCAACCTACCAAGGTCTCAGCTTGGCTTCCTGTGAGCAGCTCGGATGTCCCACCAAGCACCGGCTTGCACAGAAATGCTGTGTTCAAGGCTCTGCCTTTGCTAAGTTTTCTTAAATCTGCCCCACAGGCTCATGTGTTAAAAAGAAAAACTGCACAGTCGCACAAACCTTGTTTTCCAAGAGGCCAAAAAGGAGGAAGAAATTAAAGTCAAAGCACTGATTTATAAAGATGTTGATTTATACGCTGCAAACATATGCTGGAAGGGGGAGGAGGATAAATTAGCACAGACAGTCCAAGTCGACACATCTTTGTTATTAGCCTCCTGTCATCTCTGGGACAGGGATCCAACCGCAACGGAGAGCATGACTCCAATCCAGCGTCTGCGGGTCTGCCAGCCCCGGTGATTAACTGCACAGATGTTAATTACAGGATGTAAACAGTGCCCTCGCCTGACCCATAACTTGACGTCAGCCATTTACAGCTCAGCCGGTGCTCTGGGGAACCAGTTGGCCGTGCGGCATGGTTGCACGCGTGCTGCCTCTTGTCAAGCCATTGCAGCCCCTTCCCACCATCCTCCCAATTTGGGGCCGCAGATGACATCATGCATGACACCACCTTAGCTTTGCACTCTGTATTTCTACCCCCACTTTTTCCATTCACAGGGCAAAAAAAGCTTCTCAATGCTAAGAGCTCACAGAGCTTCTACCACAAATAACAGACCAGGATTAAAGCATCATGTCAGCCCAAGCATCCAAGAAACACTTTGAGGAATGCAGATCAATGCTTTCATAGGCATCCCTGGACCAACACCAGTCCACAGCATCCACAGAAGCTGGTGGTTCACTCTCACAAGCAGCACCAGAACAAGACCCTGAAACACTTCCAAAATTTCCTCTGCCACAAAGGCACCACTGCTGTCACAGCAGTATTCAGCAATGATGGACTCCCCAGTCAACAGCCCACAAGGACTGCCACTGTGTGACCAAGACAGACAATGCTGGCATCTTAATACATGTCACCGTGACCTTCTGCTGCTCCAGGAATAAACAGAGGCATAACAAGATAACAGAAATGCAAGTACACCAAGGAATAAAGCAGTTATTCCTGATGAATATTCATTAGCGTCCTTCCTTCCTGTAATCTTCCCAAACTTTTTTTTATCCTAATGCCTGGGAGAGGAGAAGAGTAGATCCCACCAGCCCAGGAGACGTCTGACACTGCTAGTTAATAAAACCAACACACAGCTTTACACACACAGTCTGAGCCTTTCCACCAAAGGAAAGGCAGAAACAAACACTCTCCTATCTCCCAGAAAGTTTGCCTTCATGTTAGCTTTCCTCCCAGTATTTCTGTAGGCAGCTTTTGAAACATCTGAAAAGCACATTTCATGCTAAATTCATATCCAGAAGGCACAGACACTGAAAGCATAAAGCAAACCATAAGCACTTAGAAGAGCAGATGACCTTAGGTGTAGAAAGCTGGTGTTGTTAAGAATTCAACACCAGCCTCTGGTTTGGGTATTCGCTTTTAAGTGCACAGCCTTGGATGCTGAGCATCAGCTCTTCCCGATAAAGGGGCCAAAGAAGTGCCTATGGACAGTGCTTACAAGCACCAGGGTTTAGTGTGTGGTTACCCACACACAGAGGCTGAATCATCTCAACTGCACAAGAAAACAGTTTCTGCCCCTCCATCCATCCACCTGTGCAACACAGGAGCTCCTGCTCATCTCACAGGGATTGATGCAGAAAAAACACACAGGACCAGCAGCTCGTTCCGGCTTAAAATGAACAGGACTCCTGCACCCTACAGCGCAGTCCCTGATGCAGAGCAACCTAAAAGACAAGGGGTTTGGTTATCCTCAATTTTGGCCAAGGCAGCCCCAAAGCACAGAGATTCATTTCTTCCTTGAGGTCCCAAGGACATGCAGAGAATTGGGCTGGAGCAAGGCACATGCCACATCACTGTCACCCATCCCAAAGGGGTGGGAAAGTCCAAGGGGGACAGGACTGGTACCACCACAAGCCACCACGACATTTCAGTGGTGCTTCCAGCTATGCCATGCACATCTGTGGGTTTCTTTAAGCCGCCCTTCCCTTCCAAAGTTCCCCCGACAGTTTAAAACCTGTATTTTCCCTCCTTATTTCCCCACACACAACCACAGTACGAAACACAAGCTAATAAGCTCCCCTCGGGCCAAACACGACAGACACAGATAAGGTCACTCTGGTGCTTATCTCCCACAAAGCTGCCTATTATTAGCAAACCAGGCTCGACTCGACAAACAGTGCATTAGCGGAGATCAGCCAGAGCAGCGCCGGCGGCCAGGCCACCCCACAGCTGCCACCTCGAAGGCACCCGGCTTGTGCCAGCATGCTGCAGGAGGCCAGCAGAGAACTGAGATGGTTTTACTTAGGGATGAAGGAGTCCTTGCATTAGGTATCCCTTTGCACTACGGCCCTTGAGGCAGCTCTCCAGTAACTGGTTCAGAACACAAAACTAAAAAAAAAAGACACCAAGAATTTGAGGGTAATGTTTAGCTCTAGAAAAACTTTAATTTTCTCTCCACGCTTTTGCGGGCAGCCTCATTCATCCGCCGCTAATCTCTGCTCAGACACTCTCTGTTGATACTGATTTTGAATAAGTATAGGGATTAAACGGGGTGATTCAGATGACCAAGGTCAAACTGAACGGGAGCTGAAGCCACCCTCGCAGCAGCAGCACGGACCTGCCCCAGCCACGCCATCCACAGTCCCTGTCCCAAGGGATATGACACAGAAGTCCTCCACGGCTTTCTGCAGCACCAAGCCAAGGCTGGCGACTTTGCACATGGTCTGTCTGGGGATCAAACTGCAGAAGACGTGGCAGCGTACAGGATCCCAAAACTCACGGCAGGAGGCAAGGAGCCTTTGCAACGTGGTTCCACCAAGAGTGGCAGGTCCAGCATCAGAAGTGATGGTCATCACACAGCTCACCTGTAAGACTCCTTGGCATAGATCTCGATGATCTTGAGGGTCTTTTCCAACCTAAATGATTCTATGATAGGACACTGGGGAGATCAAGTTTGTGGACTTTCAAGGGGGATATGCTTTTAAGAGCAAATTCTACCCAGACCTATTGGAAAAAAAACCAGTCGTATTTAAACAGGGATATAAGTTTTACACAGCTAATGCAAGAGGTCTCCAAGCAACAAGCGTGGAGGCTGGAAATGTATATCTGATGACAGCATATCTTTAAGCATCAACTCTGTTCCTCTGCTCTTTTCTATGCCTCTGGATCAGCTTTGCATTGAAGACTCTCCAGAAGTAG
This sequence comes from Gymnogyps californianus, assembly GCF_018139145.2. Classification (NCBI taxonomy): domain Eukaryota; kingdom Metazoa; phylum Chordata; class Aves; order Accipitriformes; family Cathartidae; genus Gymnogyps; species Gymnogyps californianus. The sequence goes on along the minus strand of NC_059471.1, from coordinate 2,263,413 downwards.
CTTCCCTGGGGCCCAAACTTTGGGGCAATTCAGCTAAGAAAAAAGGACACAAGGGAAGGGCAAACAACTTGTGCAGAGTCAGCAGCGTATTCTGGTGCCTAAATCAACTGACTTGTTTTCTTTTGAGGAATTGGAAAGGAAGGAAGCAGATCAGCACTTCAGAAAAACAACACTACTACAGCTGTATCCGTGGAGCGTTTCTGATTCAAAACAGGCTCCAGCAATCTAAGGGCTGCTGCAGATTACATGGGAGCTTGTCTTGGAGACTTATTTGACATTTCTGGATGAGCCAGCGAAGTTATTCCTTGCACAAAAGCAGAGCTGTATGTGCAGTACTTAGAAGAGTACCCAAGTTGGTCTCTACAGGACTTCTCCCCAAAATTCTGCCCTCCTCCTCCAGCAAGGGATGCCCTGGAGAACACCTTATCACCCCCCAAGAGGAGGGAAGAGGACCCACCTCCCAGAATAAGTCAACCAAGAGGTGTCTTGAGCCCCAGATCCTCCAGCCTGGCCAGCACCAGGTCAGCAGTTCTGTGTTTGGACCCCTGCTAAAGAGAGACTCACCGTTTCCTGCATATCTCCTAATAGCTCCTCACTTTGATTTTTTTTTTTAAATTTATTTTTTAATTAAAAGCAGTGATAAGGAATCAGAGAGAACAACCTAACCGTTTTGCTCAGCAGCATCAGGGATAGCATCTTAGGTGCTGCAGCCACCACAGTCCCACTTCCCACTGCATCAGCAACCCCTCTGTTCTTCCCACAATGCCCAAATGAGCTCTCTGTACAAGGGAAAAGTCCTCTGTGCAACCACTCTTGTCCCCATGAGACAGCATTAAACAGTTTTGACAATGTCTTTTTAAACATTATCTAAAAATACATCTGGCTTTCGACCACTGCAGATGCAGGCAAAGCCTCGCAGTGACTGTGATATGGCAAGGACAGATGCTAGGTACGGCTTAGACCGCACTGTTTCAGGGTCTTATCTGTCAAGTCAGCAAACAGCATCATTTCCAAGCAATTCTCAGTCAATAATCATTTCAGAGGATTACTTGCAATTCCTATTCTCCACGTGCTTTGAGAAGGGCACAAAAAGGGTTTTTTTCTTCTTTTTTTTTTAATAAAGTAAATAGGAACAACAATGGATGCCTAACAGCTCACAGGAGAAGCCAGAGTGAGAATTCGCATTGGTTTCAATTCTTTAAAGACAACAAACATCCTCCATTCCTGCACATGTAGGAAGACAGTCATCTGGAACCTCGTGGTACCCACGGCCAGTTAGGCAAGCACCCTCCAAAAAAAAAAAAGGGGGGGGGGGGGGGGGGGAGATCCACCTTGGCCAGAGCAAGTGTTAGATTTGCTCTGTAGTACTTCTCCAATACAGATTTAGCCCAATATTTTTGTGGGCAAAACGTCTGCTGGGAGGTAATTTCCATTCCCGTGGACCCAGAAGGACTTAGACGTGCTCTCGCCTCCCCACAGCCTGGCCCATGTAGCATCCATCCATCACCTCCTGCAAGCCAAATCTCCTCACGATTTCCAAAAGCCAGGGTGCTTGGTACTGAGCTTGGCCCCAGCCTGGGACATGAGAAAAACATGATCGGAGGTGGAAAACCACTGCAGTTCGTACAAGAGTCTCAACGCTCATCTCTGCAGCCTGGACTACTCTGGTGTCTTCTCCTCCACTCATACAGAAAGTCACATTAAGGCCAGGCAACATATTCAAACCCCTGTAACCTTTCAATTTGCTTCTCTAAAGAAATTAAACTAGTCATGTTTAGGTCAGGTTCCACCTTACCTGGACTGCCCAATGCCTTGGCTAGTGCCTTGGCATTTTGGGTCCCCCCTTGTTATGTGTGGAGGAAGGAGGTTAGAGAATCATTTTAAATTTACCCCCCAAAAAAATTCCTTTAGAAATACTAGAACTGATGACTCCACAAATACAGAGTTAATGTATGCACTAGAGCACCGCTCTGCCACATTTGTGTTTTGGAGGATTCTTGCATTAACAATGGAAAAGTCACTCCCCTCCTCCCCATTTTTCATTAGCTGCATTGGCTTTGTAAAGGCAACCAGGAGATCACAGTGATCCAGAAACAATTCAACCAAACCATTAGTAATGTCACTGAAGCCAGAAAACTTGAATGTCACATTCCTAGGCAAAGTTGGGGCCTTCCAGTGACAACTGGATCCCAGACTTACCCTCTGGACTGTACTGGAAGCAGAAGGTCGTGTTAAATCCTCAGATTTGGCTGATTATTTGTTACAGCTCTATCACAGTTCTCACCACGTGTCCTAGAATTTAAATCTACTGTAGGATCCAAGCCAGATACTAATATAATTTCCAGAAAGATTGGCCTCATCCTCCACATTACAGCATGAGGTGTTTTCCTTAGAGGACCACACTCCCAGCTATGCAAGCTTCCACCGCGGAAAGCCCCCAGTTCAAGTCAACACATAAATGTGAGCTTTCTAAGAGAAGCTCCTATCCAAAACCATAACAAGGGCAGTAACCAGTCCCATGAAGATGAGTTTCTGCAGCAGAGCTGGACTAAGTCACCTACATACACCTTCCCTGCCCTGGGGAGTGGAATAGTCACCCACCCCATGAGATAACTTCATCTCCAGCTCTGCCAAGTGGAAAGTTTTCAGACTCTCATCAGCTTTGTACTCCAGGGAGACAACACCCTCTCCTCCTCTACACTAGTAATTTTTAGCAGGGAAGTGCAGATGTGCTCTCACTTTTCAGTTTCTTCTTCCTCCTAAATTCCAACCCCAAGGCTCTCGTTTGCTAGAAAAAGTGTTTATGCACCAACTTGCTAGAACGGGTCTTGTAGCTGCAGCATTTTATTGCTGCTCTGCGAACTGATGAATGAGAACACAAAGAAAGCTATGAACTGCACAAGGCCAAGGGATCCAGCTCCAAAATCGACACACAAAAGGACAGATCAACACCATCCCAATGCCTCAGGACAGACCCTAGACACCAGGACAGTCTTTGAAACCCAACTATATCATTCCATCACATATAAGTGGCAGCTGAAAGGATTTAGGTTCACTTCTCTCCATAAAATTAATTATGTACCCTATGCAAGAAGGTAGTTTACCACTGCCCAAGGGAACAAGGTTTTAAATACCCGCCGTGGGCTTCTCCAAGCTTCTTGCTTATTCTTAAGTTACAGCTTCCCATTAGAGCATCTCGCACAGGCTCAGACTGTTAATAACTGTGTTTACAGTGGGCGTTGGCCTTATCAACAGGATGAATATGTTCTGGCTGCATGCCCCATTCTGCTGAAGCATGATATAATCCCTTAAAACTTATTATCAAAAACTGCTGTTGCTTAATTAGACCACGTGATTTCCACCTAACAGGAGAGGGCAAAATCCACCAGTTTGCTGCTGCCTTTCCTAGCTCACTCCATGAGCTAAGCAATCCAAAGCCTATCACAAAACATTCAGACCAGCTGCCTTTCCTCTTCCTCCCCAGCACAAATCACCAACAACTCCATGCAGGAAGCTCTTCTGATAAATGCTGAAAGGACCTGGAAGTTCTTATCTGCTGTGTCATGGAGTCTAGGGGATATTTTGAAAAAGAAGTAGGTCATAGCAAAGTAACTACATAATGAGGCGGTTACTTACATCCTTAAGCCTGTAATATCCAAGGGCTTATTATTTCTGCATATGGCACACCATGAATTGCTCAGGTCCAAGTCAATCTACACACCCACAGTGAAGGCTTAGTGAACAGATGAGCATCTTTCTCGTGCTGCTCTGTCGAGGCCTGATTTATGACAGCTTTTCCTTGGAAATGCTCTTGGAGAAGAAATCCAATCTTGTCATAGAACAGTTTGGGTTGGAAGGGACCTTTAAAGGGCATCTAGTCCAACCTCCCTGCAATAAGCAGGGACATCTTCAACCAGATCAGGTTGCTCAGAGCCCCGTCCAGCCTGACCTGGAATGTTTCCAGGGATGGGGCATCTCCCACCTCTCTGGGCAACCTGTGCCAGTGTTTCACCACCCTCATCGTAAAACATTTCTTCCTTCTATCTAGTCTGAATCTCCCCTCTTTCAGCTTAAAACCATTCCCCCTTGTCCTATCACTACAAGCCGTACTAAAAAGTCTGTCCCCATCTTTCTTACAAGCCCCCTCTAAGTATTGAAAGGCTGCAATAAGGTCTCCCGGAGCCTTCTCTTCTCCAGGCTGAACAACCCCAACTCTCTCAGCCTGTCCTCATAGCAGAGATGTTCCAGCCCTCTGATCATTTTCGTGGCCTCCTCTGGACTCGCTCCAACAGGTCCATGTCTTTCTTATCAGTAGTATTCAAGGCAAGTCTACTAATTTTTGCTACAGCAGATGGTATATGGGATTGATATGCTTTCAGAAGCAGAGATTCGCATGGCTTTAGCATTTCATCAAGTTATTTGCAAAATACTGGCTGGTCTGAGACGGACACTATCTCCGCTATTTTTCCTTCCCCTGCCCCAAATAAAGAGGTGGTGTCTCTCTCCATTTAGCCACATGGCTGATAGCTGTTCAGACCCACTGTCTAATTTGGCTTCACCCCTTCTTCTCCGAGTCTGGTCCAGGAAGAGAAGATGCAAGGCCTGACAGGAGGAAGCAAGGGATTCTTGGGCATTGCAGATGCAAAAAAATCAAAAAATAAAAATAAAATCTAAAAAATTTTTTAAAGTGTCTTGTCCCCCAAAATGGATACATTTGAAAAGCTTTGAGATTAGGCTGATCACAAAAAGACCAGCTTTTCCTGAAGGAAGAAAGCAGCCCTCCCAAGAGGAGGCTACATCAACTTGAGGGATGAAACCTAGTGGTACTATGAAGCCTGCTAGACTTTACAGCCCCATGTCTCTGGCAGGTAGAAGCTGCTCTGATAGTTAATTCTCTCCATCAGCGCTAAAACATCTGTTTTTGTGGACCCTGTGATGAGGATCCAGGCAGAAATTATAAAAGAATAAGAGGGACCTGAGCAGGACAAAGGAAAGTAAACCAGAGACTAATGTTGAGGCCATACATTATCAGGAGAGCGCTTCCCACGATGGAGAGGAAGGGGAAGGAAGAGAGTCAGCCGCTCAGGGAACAATTGCTCCAAGGAAGGGGAAGCAGCATTGTTTGAGAGATTTAACAAAAAAGCATGTAAACCAATCCCCCAACCGCACCCCTCAAAAAAGAAAAGAGAGAAATCCCATAGTCTTTGCGAAGGCTCAGCTCCACCTTGACATCACACACCCGCTCTGAGCCAGAAGGGAAGAGAAGCTGCTTTGTTTGATTTTTCCCGAGCTTCATTACCAGCCCTTTTCCCCAGGAAGGAAACCTTCCACGCTCCCCTTCCCCTCAAACTCGCAAAGGCTGAGCCTGACGCCTTATTCCACCTCCCCCAGCAAAACAGGCCACAGGACAACGGGGCCATGCTTTCACCGCACTGCTCGATAGCTCCCAAGAGCCCTTACGGCGCGAGGAAATAGGAGGAAAATGCAGCAGCTCACCGCTGGGTCATGAATTCAAATCCAACCCAGGGTAGCAGGACATCTGCAAGCTTTTCAGGAGCTTTCGTGGGCATGCCTGCAGACCCAACACATCCCTTGCCTTTCCCCCTTTCATTGAGAAGACCTCCCTCCTTCTAACAGGGAAGACCCCAGGGATATCTGCACAGGCAGGAGAAACGGGGCTATGCACATCCTATTTAGCAATGGTAAAACTCATTGCTCCGGCTCAGTTAACTCCAAGCCTCCCTGCTGTAACATGATCGCAGCTGAATTTTATTCTACTTAAGCCTTTCCCAAAATGCCTGTGGTCCTTTGAGGTACTTTTTCCTCTCATCAAAAGTTTTGCAGAAATTAAATCCAATTAGCACATAACAATCACGCAATAACTGTAATGTTTGGGTTTTGGTTTTTTTTTTTACTGACGCTGTCTCAGCAAAGACCTTACCATACCTTCTCCTTCAAATATGAGAAGTTCAAAACATCTGAAGCCTCAAAGCATCCTTCTGTGCACAGCATTTAGTGCTAATCACCAAAGTTACCCTGCCCTTCACTGCAAAAAGTGGGAATGACCCACTGTCAGACCTCAGGTCTCTGCCCTCTCCTACCCCAGCATCCAGGAGTGCAGCTTCACTACATTGATCATTCCTGGTCCCTCAAAGTATGGGTCAGGACAACCTTTAACTGATTGTTAAAGAAATCACCTTCCCACGATGTGCGGAGGCAAAGCACTTGCATGCTTGGACTTCAATTGATCTCAAATGCTGCAAGAGCCTCAAAGCACTCTTCTCCACCTGCTTTTTTAGCGCTAGAAACATCACATCTTTGCACCTCTTCCCAAAGGAAACTGGATGTGTCTGCTTATCATTCACAAGCCCCATTATCTTTAAGCTTTTTCCTACAAGTATCTCTGTGTGTTTCAATGCTACAGCAGCAATATCAGGTCAGACACCACTCCTTCCTTAATGATAGCTTCTCACAAGTTCCTATAGACGCTCTGGAAATGAGCTTTCCACCAAGCAGAGGAGAGGGCACTGGCGGGGACCAGCTGAGTGGACTTATCTAGGCTGTCCTGGCAGCATCAAGGAGACTGATGTGCCTGAAGCACAGTGCTGGGGAGACCCTTGAGATGTCACCCAACTTGATTCCCACCTCTGCATAGGGGATTAATTTGTCAGTCATGCATGAGGCTTGTTCAAGCGGCTCTCAAAACCTGCAGTGCTGAGGCCCCATCACCATGTCCCAGCACATCACTACCAGCAGAAAGATGTCCTGCTACTAAACCTAAGCCACTTTATCTCCAAATGAAGATAAAATCCTTCCTCTTGTTTTCCCTAGTTCTCCAAGATTTCAGCCCAAAACTTGAAGTGCAAAAGCCTGCTAGAAAACAGTTATATTCCCTTTTGGTCTTCTTGTTCCTTCAGCCAGCTATCAGCCATGTTACTGCCTTCTCCTACGTCCTAGATAATCCCCCATTTCACTCCATACCTTGCCAGAGCAAATACAGCACAGCATCCAGCCAGGGCTGAGGACCAAGAGGACTGCTTTCATGTGCCCTTTGCTTAATTTTGCTTTTATTTTCTTTTAAACCAAGGACATCCATCCAGGTGCCCGTGGTGTTTCACAGGCCTCAAGACATGAGGAGCCAGGCAAGAGGAGGAAGGTGCTCTGGCTACCCTGGCTTTGGTCCCCTGCACATAAGCACTCACCTTTAAAAAAAAGATCTTGTCAGCTCACATTTGGCTTGATATTAAGTTGGTCTTTTAAATGGGGTTCACAGCCGTGAGACCTCCTCCTCCACATCCCCAGTTACCAACAGGCAGTTTTATTTATAAGCTATTCCTGCACCACACACACAAGCCAAACACGGGAGCGACAGACCTGCCAGGGAAGGTGTTCTCCAAAATCCACCGCTCCAAGTTAGAGAAGAGTTTTGTGACAAGGGTGACTTCTAGAAGAAGAATTTAAGAATCCCATTATGCAACCAGCTTCCCATACACACGCATACTCTCCCCAGGTCTCCGGTTAGAGGCTGACAACCAAAGTTTGAAAAGCAAAGTAAAATTTCTGAAATTCTCTCCACTTCTTTGACCTGCAGCTTTTCACTGGCATCTCCCGGAGCCAGAGACTGGTTTCTAGGGAACACTTTCAACCCAAACGTTAAGGGGAAGAAGCATGAAATTCAACTCTGACATCTGTTTTCCAAGGGCATTTTCTCTTCTGAAAGCTCAAAGGATAAAAAACTTACTAAGCATAATAGGAAGTCTTGCAATAACTTTGGGAGGTGAAAGTTTTTTTTTTTTTAAGAGGCAGATATTTTCTGTCCATTATCCAAAACATCTTTCTAGGCTTCGTTAAGCACATTACAAATTTACTTTTGTCAATGGAAGTACAGATGCCATTTGATCTAAAGATTAGGATCACATTTCCTTCCTCTACAGCAAAAGACAAACATTAGCAAGGACTACTGGGGTTAAACTTTAATTATTGCTTAGGGGAGGCCCACGCTTGCTGAGGCAAGAGACCCGGGTTTAATAAGTTAGTTGCAACATATTAAGGGGCATCTAAGAGACAGGTACATGTGGTAGCAACATTCAAGTCATGCCTTTATTTCACCCCCTCCACCACTTTTGACCCGGCCAATAAGCCATCCACAGACTGCAGGGAGCTGAGCAGCGCTCAGCACCACAAATACAGGTCGGGACAGGCAGGAGCATCTATGTGCAGGGCTGTGAGAAAAATCATATTGCGATACTGCTACTTGAACAGACGTCCTCCACAAGACTCCCCAGCCCACAGCTTCAACAGGCTCTGCAGATATTTGCTCCCCACTCAAGGGAGAGCAGGGACCGCTAAGGAAAGGGGTGCAAAGCAGAGATACACCCAGCTCGGGGAGCAGATCCAACCAAGGCTGAATTTAATCCCATCCCCAGCTGGTAAAATAAAGGCTTTGGCAACAGGCTTGAGGGAGGCAAGTTTTGAAGCAGCAGTTTTTCTGGTGTCTAAGTCACCCCAAAGGCTGCAGACCAGGCTAAGTGTTCAGTTCAATGCCTTCACAAATATCTTTGCTAGCCAAGAGGATGGCTGCAACATGCCGCCTCCTTCCCTCCCAAGGGTAGTTCCTTCCCTAGGGTAGTTCCACAGTTTTGTTTTCCATTTTAGGGGACGGGAGGTCATTGCATATGTATTAATTTAGCTAGCCATACAAATTTAGCTGGAGACCTCAGCAAGCCACTAACACAAAGCTGGCGAGCAGCTCTACCCCATAAGCTGGGGCAAAAGTGCTGGGACCATATCCAGCCTTCCCACAGAGGCTTGTGGAACAGATACAGCAGCTCTTCAACAGTTCAAGGAGCAGCTTATGGAGCCCAGAAGCTATAGAAGCCTGAACCTACAGGGAGACTCACAACACTCATGGAGTCCTGCATCTCACCCCAAAGAGGGTAAAAGGCTAATGTAGAAGCTCCCTTTGAAATGCCTTTTGATCTATAGCACCAGGCAGCTTTTTTGGCCATGATACAAACAGGCGGATGGATTGCCGCTATCTAACCATGACCCAAAGCATTGTGTACCTTCATCCAGGCACAAAGCTGAGACCTCTGAAGATCGCTGGAGTCCAGGTGACTGCTGGAAACCCTGGACACGATGGTGCTCTGCAAAGCCCAGCTCTGACCCTTCTGCAAAAATCAATTTTTGTGCATCAAGCACAGATAAGAAGGGGAGAGATAGGAAATCATGGGCGAAGTGGTACACAGTGGCTGAGTAGAGCCAGTAGTGACTGGCTGAGCACCCCAGCACCTCCTTGTCCAAAATGCACGATGGCAAGCAGAACGCCCAAACTCTGCAGAAAAACGAAAAAGCAAAGAAACCACATGAAATCTGTTCCACTTCCATACAAATTCCCAAATATACAATTGGCCAGGTGTTGTACATGAATAGTGAGCAAGTGACAGGGGAAGAGGGAACCTCTTAAGGCTCTTATCCCTTAGATCCTCACTTGTACACTAGCTGTGACATCCCTTCTCCAAGAGAAGCCTTCAGCTATGGGATCTGTCACCAGGCTGCAGTTCAAGAAGATGCTTTATAATGCCCTGCTTAGCACCCTCCCGACTGGAGGCCTATACAAAACTTGACAAGTGCAGTTTCCTTCTGGTGGCCAAGCTTCTCAAGTGTGGAAATAATCAGCGTACGTGCCAGGCACGGCTCTCCTCCGAGCTCAATTCCTGCTTGTCAGCATCCAGGCTGTGGCAGCGTTGTACCTTTCCACTTCCTCTGCCGTAAAATTGAGTTATTCTAGGCTCATAATTGACACAAAGTCAAACTCCATCTGTTTCCACCAAGATAAAGATTCCTCTGAGGTCGCTCTGCTAAGTACCTGTGACTTTGCTGCCCTGCCTCCCAGCACAGCTCTCCCGCACCGGGAGCAGAGAGGTGTGTGATGCCAAAATCAGTGCCCAGATTTGCTCAGGGTTTAATTCTGTGCTGCGTGCAAGGCAATATCTTTGTGCTATTTAAGTGCCCAGACCAATGGAGCACGTCCAACGCTATGCATAGCATCAGTAAGTGGGAGTCTTACAGTCTGGAGTAAAGAGGAAAACGCAATCATCCCAGGAAAAACTCATGAGGAGACAGCTCCTTCCGATGCCATTTTTTGCTACACTGAAGTTTCATAAGTTACATCAGTCAGACAAGTATCCCACCTATACATAATTCAGTTCATGGCTTGTTTTAATTTTAATTACTGGTAAAAAAAATTAAAACCTTTCCAGAGGTGCTACAGTGCACAGCCGATATCCAGGGTGGGAAAACAAAAGCCACAGCAGCATTGATCTTTGCACCCAACAAGAATGGGATTAGAAAGACTCGAGCACCGTCTGTAGTCTTCAACACGGAGAGGCTGCATGAAAGTATTAGTGAGCTGGAGGAACAGAGAAAGCCAAACAGCAAGAAAGCAGGTATGCAGCCAGGAAATAAGAAGTGTTATTTTCTTCAACAGTATAATTATGAGCAATCAAGCTATGGGGTGACAAATCCATTTGTGCTGTATAAACAGAGGCAGCCAAGCCAAGTCACCCCATTACCAAAACTAGCACCAGGAGGCCAATGCCTTACTGCAGAGTCATTGCACTTAGTGACAGTTTGGATGCAACTTGATCCTGTCACCGTTACAGCCAGCGGGCAGGAACGGGGCCAGCGAGATCGGCACACTCACCAGCACCTTCCTCAGCCCCGCTTGACCAGGCAAACGCTGCACGGGAAGTTTTGTTGCACACTCAGTTCTTTCAAGCCAGAATAACCACTGAAATTTCTAACCATGTTTTCAGCAAACGCTCATTTAGGTGGCTGCCCTCCCATAAACTGGCTTTGGTCCGCGAGCTGTACAGCATCATACCCAGGGTACAGTCCTGCATCAATAAATGTCTCTGCAAGGTTTGGCTCCCTCTTACATAGCAAGATATTCCTTCCCCAGTGCAGTGCATGCATGATGGGCAAACTGTGCATTTCCCAGAGGGACAACGTGGACAGGAGGTCTGTCCCTTGACAGGTAAAACATGGCATGAAGCAGCATCATGTAACTGCTATGCATCTGCACCCATGCAACCAGTGGCTTGCACAGAAAAGGGTTTTATGAGGAATCCAGCCCTTTCTCAGCATCCATGGAGAAGTCAAGGGTGCAAGTCTGCCGACAGCAAAGCCAACACCAGGCTTGTGCTTTGAAAAGCATGTGAGAGAAGTCAAAGGTCTCCGCAGACCAGAGCCCTCCCTCCAGCAGAGCACCGATTCCCTTCTGCAAGGGCTGCAGGATTGAGGGAAAACAAGAAGGAACAAGGTCTGAACACAACCCTTGCCCAGGCAGCCTGCACATATCTGGATGCCACGTGGAGCTTCAATGCCACCAGGTGATGGGCATCCCATGCCATATCAGAAGCTGTTTCAGACCCACAGCCCACACACCTGAGCCATGCCATGTATCAACCCGGTTGCAGCCTCCAGGCTGGTCCCAATTTGACCCAGAAGTCCCTGCTGATGGCCAGAGGCATCACCCTTGAATCTAGCAACAAATCTTTCCAGAGAGCAGCTTGCCTTGCTCTCCTCTCCACATGTAAACGCCACTGAGCTTCACCGGCATATTTCACAAAGGAGACTGGAAGTTACTTTTCAGTTACTCATCAACATCCTATGTTCCTACGAACATATACCTAAGTAAAGGTACCAAAACTTGCTGAGCAGGGGCTAGGAGAGGCATCAAAGCATCCTGCCTTACAGTACCAGGGATGATGAATCTCAATTAAGGTCAGAATCTTGATGTACCAGCAATGCAAGTTCCTATATTGCCAGAAAACCACAAGTCTGATTAACGTACAGAGTCCCCCATATCTCACAGCAGACAAATCCCACTACTGTCCCCAACTTGCCAGCAAATAAGCTCACATCACGTCACAAGGAAGCCCTCTGGAAGATGGCATCTCAGAGAAGATTTAGTTTCTTCTCTCCTTTTGCTCCGGATGGACCGAATACTTCAGGGACTCTGTGAATATTCCCTTGGCAGCCCCCCACCCCAATCTCACCCCACCCATCAGCTTCACGTTGTATTTCACAATAATGTGTGCTGCTTCTGCTATGCCATGGGGAGACTCACCAGGTTAGCAGCCCCTGCTCAGCAGAAATTGGACTTGCCAGCGTTGGTCAGGGTAAGGGTACAGAGCAGCCTCAAACTCTCCTGATTAAATCAGTTTTCACTTTATTCTGTGTTTTATCCCATAACAGCTCATGAGCTGTCCTAAAAAGACCATGTTTAGTCTGAAAACCACCCTTTTGCCAACAATATTTGGAGAAACTAAGTCATGCCATTCGAAGCAACCCCCATGCTGTTCCCACCTCCAGTGGAGAGCTTATTTCATGTGAATAAGCACCATGAAAACAATGCTTTACAGTTTAACATCAACCTGCAGATCAGCCTGAGAACACCAGTGGAAAGCTGAGCCTCCAGAACTAAGCAGACCTCCCATGCTCATCAGCTCCAGCGACATCCCCCACCTATTACCACCTCCACATGGGAAAGCACCATTTCCATATCGAACGCAAGGAGCCAACACATTCCCTACTGCCCTCCTCCCAAACTATTCACAGAGCAACCCACGGAGTCTCTCTAAACCAGGCTGGTGGGGGTGCAGCAGAGACAGGTTCAGCTGCCAGACACTTCTGCGCCATGTGCAAATGCCTCTCTCGGGGAAAAGTGGCTAAAGATAGCTCACAGTCCTGTAATCAGACCCATAAGACTGGGATTTTACTCCCACTCCAGCTGATGCACGGTTACTGGGATAGATGCCTCCTCTACACATCTAAATCATTACAAGCTGCTTTTGCAAGGAGCTGCTTGGGTTTGAAGACCTCCATTATGTTCCCAGTCCAACCCCAGGATACCAAAAAGTACTCAGCCACTGGGATGAAAAGCAGCAATGCTCAGGTAATGGTTTCTAGCCGCAAAAGACACCACGGTGAGCAGCCCACAAGGTGATGAAACAGTCCCTGTGTCACTGCCACAGCAGCAGGAAGGTTGTCCCATTACCACCTTCATGTCCCGCTGGCTCCAAAGATGCTCTGTGAACTCAGCCTGTTGGCATGCTCATTGGGATAAAGCGAGCAGAGCCCTTCGCCAAGTACCAGCTCCCCCAGAGCTCCCAGCTATTTTTGGCAAGTTGTGTCCAAAGATGAAAGTATTTATGGTATCTAGTTACCATCGATCACTGGGGGGGGGATTAAAAAAAATAAAAAAAATCACAAATTAAGTGTTCATCATTTAGCTATTGCACTGGAAAAAAACTGTTAGAAAGGAAAAGGGAAGGAGGAAAACTACTGCAGATTCTCTTTTCTCATCCCATCCCACATACTCCATTTTCCTCCAGTGGACCTGTATTGCTGCTCATGTGAGACAGTGACATTCCACTGTGGTTGCTATTGTAATGGAGCAAAAACTATGTACTAAAATGTTGGAGCTAGGCAAATGCTCCTACACAGCATTTTCCAGACTCTCTCTCACATCTCTGCCTGCACCACCCCCCAAAAATCCCACCCCTCAGGCATGTCTCACCTCCTTCATGCAGGCATTGCACACCCTACCCATTCCAGCCCATCACCAAAGGCAAACCTCCATCAAGTCACCTCCCTCCTCACAGAGGCCACCCAGCTCCTTCTGCAGGGTTGCTCAACCACCACCTTCAAGTCTTCCATGGCAGCTCCTGGAGAATAATTTTGCCTACTGCAAGAGGAAAGCATACCTGCAGAGTGCACACACAAAGCATTTGGGGACAGGGATAGCAGGACAAGGCTTTGACTCCCAGCTTCATCACAAGTTCAGTGGTACGGATGCTCAGGTAGATTTGGTTTAAGCATCTCACCCCCTGACAGAGAAAATGTGATGCTGTGTGGGTGAGAGTAGCATCTGTCTGCACCCAAAGAGGCACCCACGGTGCATCTGAAGGGCTGCCAACAGTGAGCTGCAGCTCTGCTGGAGGGGCTGTCACCCTCCCTCCAGTCAACCTGCTAAAAATACTCTGAACATGTCATTGGAGTTAGATTCCCACTCATTAGAGCAGGCACCTGAAAAGTTGAGTTTACTGGAGTGCTGCAGTGGATGGCTGTAAACTCTTTAGAAGAAGGAAGGAGAGGCGGTGAGGTAGCCCTGTATGTTAGGGAGTGTTTTGACTGTCTAGAGCTTAATGATGGTGACGATAGGGTCGAGTGTTTATGGGCAAGAATCAGGGGGAAGGCCAACAAGGCAGATATCATGGTGTTACAGACCACCCAACCAAGATGAAGAGGCAGATGAAATATTCTATAAGCAGCTGGGAGAAGTCTCACAATCGCTAGCCCTTGCTCTTGTGGGGTACTTCAACTTACCAGGTATCTGCTGCAAATACAATACAGCAGAGAGGAAAGAGTCCAGGAGGTTCCTGGAGTGTGTGGAAGAGACCTTCCTGACACAGCTGGTGAGGGAGCCAGCTAGGGAAGGCACCTCACTGGACCTGTGTTTGTGAACAGAGAAGGACTTGGGGGTGACATGATGGTTGGAGGCCGTCTTGGGGCACAGCGATCACAAAATAAGAGTTTTCGATTCTCAGAGAAGTAAGGAGGGGGGTCAGCAGAACTGCTACCTTGACCTTCCGGAGGGCAGACTTTGGCCTGTTTAGGAGACTGGTTGACAGAGTCCCTTGGGAGGCAGTCCTGAAGAGCAAAGGAGCCCAGGAGGGCTGGACATCTTCAAGAAGGAAATCCTAAAGGCGCAGGAGCAGGCCGTCCCCATGGGCCAAAAGACGAGCCGGCGGGGAAGAAGACCGGCCTGGCTAAACAGAGAGCTTTGGCCAGAACTCAGGAAAAAAAGGAGCATTTGTGACCTTGGAAGAAGGGGCAGGCAACTCAGGAGGACTACAAGGATGTCATGGGGTTATGCAGGGAGAAACTTAGAAGGGCCAAAGCCCAACTAGAACTTAATCTGCCATAAAAGACAATTAAAAAAATGTATCTATAAATACATTAGCAACAAAAGGAGGGCTAAGGAAAACCTCCATTCTTTATTGGATGCGGGGGGAAACATAGTGACAAAGGATGAGGAAAAGGCTGAGGTACTTAATACCTTCTTTGCCTCAGTCCTTAATAGTAAGACCAGTTGTTCTCAGGGTACCCAGCCCCCTCAGCTGGCAGACAGGGACAGGGAGCAGAATGAAGCCCCCATAATCCAAGGGGAAATGGTTAGCGACCTGCTACACCCCTTAGATATGCACAAGTCTATGGGGCCAGATGGGATCCACGCCAGGGTACTGAGGAGCTGGTGGAAGTGCTCACCAAGCCACTTTTCATCAGCAGTCCTGGCTCACCGGGGAGGTCCAGTTGACTGGAGGTTAGCAAATGTGATGCCCATCTACAAGAAGGGTCAGAAGGAGGATCTGGGGAACTGCAGGCCTGTCAGTCTGACCTCGGTGCTGGGGAAGGTTATGGAGCAGCTCATCTTGAGTACCATCACGCAGCACATACAGGACAACCAGGTGATCAGGCCCAGTCAGCACAGGTTTATGAAAGGCAGGTCCTGCTTGACTAACCTCATCTCCTTCTGTGACAAGGTGACCCACTTAGTGGATGAGGGAAAGCCTGTGGATGTTGTCTACTTAGACTTTAGTAAAGCCTTTGACACCATTTCCCACAGCATTCTCCTGGAGAAACTGCTTGTTCATGGCTTGGATGGGTGTACTCTTCGCTGGATTAAAAACTGGCTGGATGGCTGGACCCAAAGAGTTGTGGTGAATGGAGTTAAATCCAGCTGGCGGCCGGTCACAAGTGGTGTTCCCCAGGGCTCAGTATTGGGGCCAGGTCTGTTTAATATCTTTATCAATGATCTGAACAAGGGGATCGAGTGCACCCTCAAAGTTTGCAGATGACACCAAGTTGGGCAGGAGTGTTGATCTGCTTGAGGGTAGGAAGGCTCTGCAGAGGGATCTGGTCAGGCTGGAGCGATGGGCCAAGGCCAATTGTATGAGGTTCAACAAGGCTCAGTGCCGGCTGGGTCACAACAACCCCATGCAATGCTACAGGCTTGGGGAAGAGCGGCTGGAAAGCTGCCCAGCAGAAAAGGACCTGGGGGTGTTGGTCAACAGCCGGCTGAAGATGAGCCAGCAGTGTGCCCAGGTAGCCAAGAAGGCCACTAGCATCCTGGCTTGTATCAGAAATAGTGTGGCCAGCAGGACTAGGGAAGTGATCGTCCCCCTGTACTCGGCACTGGTGAGGCCGCACCTCAAATACTGTGTTCAGTCTTGGGCCCCTCACTCCAAGAAAGACATTGAGGTGCAGGAACACATCCGAAGAGGAGCAATGAAGCTGGTGAAGGGTCTAGAGCACAAGTCTTATGAGGAGCGGCTGAGGGAGCTGGGGTTGTTTAGCCTAGAGGAAAGGAGGCTCAGGGGAGACTTTCTCACTCGCTACAACTACCTGAAAGGAGGTTGTAGTGAAGTGGGGGTCAGTCTCTTCTCCCAAGTAGCAAGTCATAGGACAAGAGGAAACGGCCTCAAGTTGTGCCAGGGGAGTTTTAGATTGGATATTAGGAAAAATTTCTTCCCCCAAAGGGTTATTAAGCATTGGACCAGGCTGCCCAGGGAAGTGGTTGAGTCACCATCCCTGCAGGTATTTAAAAGACGTGTAGATATGGCGCTTAGGGATATGGTTTAGTGGTGGAATTGACAGTGTTAGGTTTACGGTTGGACTTTATGACCTCAAAGGTCTTTTCCAAACTAAATTATTCTATTGTATGATTCTACTAGCTCAAACTAAGTGTCACAACAGGAACAGGCTGAGCAGCCCACCTAAGGAGAGGCACTTTCCAAGAACGAGCCTCTTTCCTTGACATACGACTGCTCAACAGCTTGTTTGCATCACTTCACTGGGTGAACATAGGAGAGCAGTGCACAAATACTCCTGTGACAACACCAATCCTGCAGAAGGTTTATACAGGCTACTAACACCACTCTTCAACTGAGAACACACATCTTGACCCCGCAAAAGGCAAGCCTCAGAGAAATAGGTGGCTCACACTGCGTCCTCCTGGTGCCTCTCCCATCCCAGGGCATGTCCAGACCTGGTTGCAAGTGTGCTGGAAAGCAGACATCTGACTCCTCACATGAAACCACTCATTTTTTACACCATCAGACATGTCTGCAAAGCAGTTGTGTCAGATGTACAATTAGCCAAAGACCAGCACCCAAGGAAGCTGGATTCATGGGAATACATCTCAAGGAAGAAAAAAATCTACATATCTACCTGCCTTTCTACAGTATCCAAGTCTTCACATCCTCCTCCTGCCCCACTGAGGCAGTGCCATGTCCTTTATTTTGCAGTCACAGAACGAGGAAGACACTCATCTCCTTGACCAAAACCACTGATGTCTGCATAAAGCAAAAGGATAAGCCCAAATCATCGCCCAATACCTCAGACATCCTTCCTTCAGAGTCATCAGAGCATCAACCCAAGACTTCATGGCTACCTCACAGTATCTGAGGACAAATAACCAACAGCCCAAGTGTTTCTTAAAAGGGAAGATAAAAAGCTCTGTCCTTCATTGTTCCCAGGGTGAAACAGGAGGTAGATGGCACAAGCAAGAACTAAGCCCTCTTCTCTTGAGATGATAATTTTCAGATGCCTTCCTCTTGCTGGAGAGGAAGGACCCAGAGTTCACCAGTTCCTGGAAGCAAACATCTCTTGCATGGCCAAGGGAGAAGAAAGATTTCTGCTTGGGACTTCAGGCTGCCCACAGCATCACGGAGGTGAACCACTGTAGGACAGGCTCCCAGGCAGAAGCAAGACCTCAGACCCACCAGACAGTATCCCTGAAGCTGCAGCAGATGCAGCCAGCTGCAGACAGACCAACCAACATTTCTTTCTCCTTCACTGCCAACTGATGATGCAGCATGCATCCACTCAAGCTCTCTTGGTCATGCATGGAAAAGGCCCACCAGCCCCCAAGGACCCAGGGACCACCAGTCACTCCCTGCTGCCATTTGCTCTGTGGGGCAAACGCAAGCAGAGGTGACCACATCACAGTCAGAGAGCATCCAACAGGGACACAGGCTGACATGGGACACCAGCCACCTACACCCAAGGGGTGAAGTTCTGCTTCCTATGATCCCATGAGGCTCGAAGCAAACACTTGCCCTAAAACCCAGCAAGACTCGAGTTGCACAGGAGAAAGGTCTAGCTTTCAGGAGGGGAATAAGGGAAATCAAGGCCAAGCCATTTTTGTGGGGTGGTGCATTCAGGCAAGCCCTGCTCATCCTTCCAGTCAAACTCTCTTGCTCTGCAAAGTAACTTCCAGGAGGAGAAACAAAAAAAAGAAAAAACAGAGTTTCTTAAACATAGGCACCTTCTGCCTGAGCTGAAGTGTGACAGGACTCAACCAAAGCACTCCAGGAGCAACACACATCAGCTTGAGCAGACCTCAAACACCTGAGCACTCCAGGATGGCCATGGCATACAGGTCTTCACTAAGCCTGTGCCACTGTGACACCAAGATCTTTCAGCATTTTACAGTTCTTCTACGAAAGCAGGAGAAGCGACAAACTCTACTTTGTCCATCATTTACAACATAAAAAAAAGTTAGAAGATCAAACTCTGTAGCTGGTTTCAACTCTAGAACAAGAAAATGTTTTAAATACAGCCCTCATGTTTCATGGCAAGGAGAGGATTTATTACCACTGGGACACAAGACTTTCCCCACAGGCAGGTAGCTGCTGCCTTCCCAAATTCCCAAATCTCCCACCTGGCAGTGAGCCCTGGGGGGAATCCAGACATCTCAGCAGTCCCTATATATCCACTCACCGAACAGCCACAGCATAATTTATTTCAAAGCTCAGCCACTTGCAGCTATATTTATTTTTTTAATACCAGCTACATTGCCTCAGCCCAATGCTTTTTCTCGACAGCTCTGCCATTTAGCAAGCATTAAACCTGATGGTGCATGAGACATAACACGGTTTTACTCACACCTCTGTCCAAGAGCTGGCTCAGTAGAGCTGACAGCCACAAGTGTTTTAGGCAATATTTCTCTCATACCTTTCCTTCCAAAAAAAGCCAGCCTTTTGGAACCAAACATATGGGATCCGTCACCAAAAATGGTGATTTTGGGAGCAGAACATCTCAGCTTCAGGGAATGCTGAAATACAGCAATAAGTTTCAGGGCAGCCAGTAGAAGACAACAGTGGCTGAGCTGAGACATGTACAAGGAGGACGTGATGTCCAGCTTCTTGACCAAGCACTGGGGCACTCCCATGAAACAGCACCACTCAGACAAGAGTTTTCCTCTCCCCCAAATGCCCCTCTTGGGACTCCACAAGCCTTTGTAAACAATTATCTTCTGGAGCCTAATAAAGGGTTGGGAAAAAAAAAAAACACACACGAGCAAATAAATTGGGCTGAGGTCCAGATCTGATGCCAGGGACTGAAAGGTTAAAGGGGAGATGGTACACATGTAACATGATTTAAGCTCTGCTTGCTGCCTCCCCCTGCCACCACTCGCTTATTTTTCCTTCCTCCTAGATCTAACCCCAGGCTCCACTACGGTTGTATTTCACTTCCCACTTGAAGCAGAAAATTTTAGAAAAAGTATGAAATGGGTCAGGGATCCAGTTAGCAGCTCTCCAGGTGAAAAGAGGATTTGAAATCACTGCAACCACCTTCCCTCGATGCAAAAGGCTGGTTTGTGTTTTCTGACTGCGGTATTTAAACAAGAGAAATTTCACAGGAGACACTGCCTTAAGCATAAGGTGTTTGAGCTATAATAAGTACCAATAGATGTTCTTTCTCCTCAGCTTTACCACACTTTGAGTCAATTCAGACATAATGATTAGCGTATGAACTCTGGTAGAAATCAGATGGCTTAGCTACGTGAGGTACTGGAATTGGATAGCCCCAGGAACTCACATTTCCATTTATTTTAACTCTGGCTTTTTTGGATTAGGTTGCTATCACAGAGCCAAGTTAGAAACACTGGATGCTGTGTTAAATCCCATTAGCTGATTACATGGCTGAGCAGCAGCAAGTGTTTGCCGAAAAAGTGAACCCGACCGCCCAATTTGGGAACCAGACGGTCACGCTGACCTTGTGCGCAGCAGCATGTAACAGCAACGAGCGTTTGCTCCCGCTTTTGTCAAAAGCCATCTCTTTCAACAGCTCAGACTATCCGCAGCACAGCCGGGGCTGATGTTCCTCTAGACTAACCCTGGCTCAGCCAGCCTAAAGCCTGGAGCATGGCTTTGCAGAGGGCAGGCATATTTCTGCCATCATACTATAGCAAGCATCACTCCTGCCAAGTCCCAGCTCTTTCCCTCCTCCATCTCCTGCCATGCCACCAGTTTGTTCAAACCAGCCTTCTTCGAGTCCTTCTAGAGAACCCCTCCCAGCACATCAGTACAACAGAAAAGGAAATAAAGTTATTCTAAAACTGAGATAAAAATAAAGCCTTCGACAGCAGAGTCTGGGACAGCCTAACACACACAGCAACAACGAGGACTGGTTTGTCCTGTGTTCACAACAGAGGGGACACTCATGCAAGAGGATGGCAACCTAGAGGGACCTTCCTGCCATGACCAACAGCAGATGAACCTCAGGTTTGACCCTCCTTGCCCATGACTTTCTGTACATTTGTGGCATTGCTGGCAGGAGTCATGAATAACAACAGGGAAGCAAACAAGGAAAGTGCCTTCCCACCCTGGCTCCACTTCCCAGTAGGAGCAGCCAAAGAAACAGGTTCCCTTTCCAGGTCCTTGACTTGTTCTTTGCTGTCTGGTTTCAACCTCCAGGCTCCATTCCTCCTGGGGAAGGAGCTTTTACAGAGGCTGGAGATTAACATTTTTCATTTCCTCATACCAAAAGGAAGAGGAAATTCCTAAACAGCTGTGCTGATCATGCCACTCTCCTGTAAAGCAGTTATCGCCACATCTCCCTTGGGGAGTTTAGCCCAAGAAAATAAACCCTATTCACATTTTGAGAGAGAAGCTGGGGCACCTATCCTCTGGCGAAGGCTCCAAGTTGCAGATCCCAAAAGGATGGAGATGTCTGCGTAAGCACGGAGTCAGGTGCCCAAATTTGAAGAGGACAAGACATGCCCACACTCAGACTGCAGCAGCCTCCCCGCTCATCTCGGTGCATTCAAGCAACACATGGGAGCTGCTGGGAATTATGCGCTTCCAAATCAAGGTGGGAGCCAGGCGATTCCTGGCCCAGGTCTACACCACCGGACCCTTTACCAGCTTCAACTCGTGTTTTCACCATCCTTGCAGAGGTCAGTGCCCTGAAAGAGCATCAAGCCAAGTTGGGAGAACTGTCCTCCCTGCACTAGCGTTCAATAGTTGCACAAACGCTCCAGGAGCTCTTTCTCCAAGCAGAGAGCAGCCTGGCAAGATGCAAGGAGGTAGATTCCTCAATTTAATTCAGTCCACATTGAGACCAGCTACTGCCTTCATTAAGCATCAGCCAGCTCATTACATGCACAAACATACAGCACAGTAACGAGCCGGCTGCATTTAAGACACATGCTTGACCAGTTTACAAGCCTCGCTCCCCAAATTGTCCACTTCTTTGGGAAAAAAAAAAAAAAAAAAAGAAGCACATTTAAGAGGGACTTACAGAGCAGCAGCACTTCCAGCGCAATTCCTCGTTGGATGTTTCCGTAGTGCTAAAGGACCCAAAACACCCACATCCCTCAAGCCTTGCTGATCGTTAAAGTTTTAATAGCGCTGATAAGCTCTCAGCTGGAACAGCTCTTGCGCACAGTAAGTTTTATCTGCCACAGAGCACGCTTGTTACAGAGCCTTTCTTATCACTACTGCAAATACCAGCAGAGATAGAGAAGCACACAATGCCCAGGAAGGGAAGGTGAAGAAACATGAGTGGACATGTTGTCTTTTGACTCCATCTGCCCAAGCTCATGACCTCGGGGGCTCCCTGCTCCTCACCCCACATACCCTCAAAAGCTCCACAGCCCCCAGCGAGGACAGCCCTACATCCAGCCCACAAATTGCTCAAGGAGAGGAGCAGAGCAGACTTCAAACCTTAAGCCAGTGGTCCAGATACGTCCCTTCAGGGAACATGCAGCTGAGCCACAAAGTTCCAGGAAACAGGGAAAAAGCCAGTATTTTCCCTGAGCTGGGGAGAAGAAGCCAGGAGAGCAAAAGTGAGTGTCTCATGGGTCCAATACAGCACTCAGTACAACCAGACTATTACCCCAGAAGCTTGGATTTAAGGACTCTCATGACAGAAGGGTTTTAACATTATAAGCTGACACTTCTAGAAATATAGACGACCCCTCTAGTTTAATCTTATTCTGCTCTTAGAAGTGGATCTATAACTGTTCACTACAGGACATCTCTAAGAAAGTCTGGACATCAGGTTACAGCTTCACAATAAACTCACAGGCTTCATTCCTGCTAACGAATCACATTCCCGCTGTGATACAGCGGCGTTTAGCACATCAAGAAGATAAAACCACGCGGGGTTTTCAGCCCAGCAGGAACCTTTGCCTTCAGGTCACAGGCTCAAATCCAGCCTTGGTATTAACCAGCCAACCTCTCTCTCTCCACACCTCTCACCCCCTACCAGAAGGGCCCATCCACCAGCAAAGGCATTTATCACCCCGCTCCAGGTGACACTGGGGCAGGTCACCAGCATCATTAAGGCTTCCCAGTACATCCGTATTCAGCCAAGCATGGTTTGAGATCAGCGTGCACCAAAGCTTTCCCAGCCCGGCAGACGGACTGCAGCAGGCAAGCTGTTTGCAACACCTCCACGGAGGTGACCCCTAACAAACAGCATTTCCAGTCTGCAGCAACTTTTGGCGGAGCTAGAGTTGCATTACAGACCCAGTGCAGGAGCAGCACAACAGAGCAGGTTCTGAAGGCTGAAAAGCCAAAACTGAACAAATCAACCTTGCATTCAAGATCAACAGCTTGCACCCCGTGTCTTTCTTTTGGGGGAGACAAATAGGTACGTTCAAGGTTTGATCTAGGCAGGCAATATTGCCCCAAGAGCTCTGACAGCTCCTAGCTAGAGGCCGTGTATTTTAATCTCCCCTGGAGAGACAAAAAACCACAGTAAAAGGCTCCCACTTCCCCCAGTTGCTGGCAGGGTGCTCTGCCTTTTGCTGGGATCTCCTGTCCACTTCGTTAGTCCCTGTGGGGTCAGTCACCAGTGCCCACTGAGCCATGGCAGGTGGTTGTGTGAACTCCTGCCATGTTTTTCACACCTTAAAAAGAGACTATTTAACAGCTTCTTTGTGGTCTTCTTCACTGCCCAGAGAAAGATATTGTACAAGCAAGTACCAAGGGTGTCCCCAAGCACCACAGGTGCCAGCAGGCACGATGGCTTCGCAGGACTGTGGGGTACAGCAAGGACAGCGTTGCACCCAGGCTCCCCGTGCTGGTTACATCCACCCTGGTGGCACTGCCCACCTTCTCCCCAACACCCCCACCCTTCAACAAGGGGAGCAATTTTCCAGGCTACATCAAGTTAACAGAGCTGCGTTACCAGATACGTCCACCTCACTTCAGACAATGCTCACAGCTCCCACCTTGCTTCAGTTAAAGACTTTTGCCTTCAAGCAGAAGAAAGAGGCTGGTAGATGCTAAATCCTAGTCACCAGATGCAAGGTGCTCTGGGTGGACTATTCCTTGTTTTTTTTTAAAGGCTCCCAAGCTATGTGTTGGCCCTGTTGACAACATCTAGGAAGCTGAACAGGTTCCTGCCTCCACCACGGCTCCTGTGACAGCAGGAGAGATGCCCACCCTCCCCAGAGGGGTTTTTCAGGAACGGTTTGCACCAAAGGCACAAAGACTCTCTTGCATCCAGAGACCCCCTTCCAGCTCCACAGGTCTAGCAAACCACAGAGCAAGTTTTGAGCTCCTCGTTACCCACGTTACTCCTCGTACCCCATGCAAGCTCAGGACCGGAGCTGAAACCACAGCGCGTTGCAGGGCTGATACTTGCCCGGGTACGAACGCAAGGAAGGACGTTTCCTCAGATGCTGGCCTTCAGCCGCACCGCTCCTGCCCACGTTTTCAGGGACAACGGCTCTATTGCTATAATCCCACAGGCAGCTTTATTTTTCTTTGCAAAGCAAAACTGTATAGGGAGAACCCGCACAGTTTGTGTTTCAGGAACACGCGTCTACGCAGCGGTGTGACCTTGCAAGGCACAAAGGCTTGCCTGACAGCATAAGAGACACCAGAGCACGCTTATCCCCATCACATTAACATTTTAACATATACAGCTGTCTTACCCACAAGTACACTGCATTCCTTTAACATACAGCTCTCCAAGAGCAAGAGCCTGGAGATCCAAACAAAAAAAAAAACATCCTTACGCAAAAGAGACAGATTAGGAAACACTTGTGATAAGGGAAAGTATCTCCAGCCGAGCTGTCAACCTTGCACTTTAAATTAGGCTTTTAATGAGGACTGCAAGCACTCTGCATTTCAGTGATTAACTCAGAGCTAAATATGAGTTTAGCTGCTTCGTTTTTAACACGGATTCTGCCTCCAGGTTTCAGGCAGGAGCAGAAACAGAGGAGATGACAAGCACAACTGCGAGAAGCTTGCAGGCTGTCAGACACCAGCAACTTTTGAAGCTAATGCCAAAGCCCAAGCAGGGGGGTAACCCACCCCTAAAATAAGAGCCACTCACCACTATGTATTTACAGAGTGCCAAATGCAACGTAGCAAGTGGTTCGGGAGCTCATAGGACCCAGCTTGTGAGCACAGGCAAAAACGAGACAGTAATACCTATGTTTTGGCAGCATTTTGATATCTGTGTAAAAGCTGGAAAACAGGGCTTACAAGTTCAGTGTACTAAGTGCAGAGCGATTCTTTATGATAAACATAATTTGCATGTGAACAGGAACGCATCTAAAAATAGACATTTTCAGAAGCCATAGGTCTCACCTCACCTCTTGGCTTGACGAATTCCAGGGCTCCGAACAAGCCCCAAACCATCCACAGATTACAAGGACTGTTCAGCCATCATTACTGTGCAGATCTCTAAGCTCAAACAGCCAGCTCACGGCCACGGATGGAGAAATCACAACCCGAAAAGCTTGAGAGAAACGGAGCAAAGCACACAGCTGGATTTCTGCCTGGACACCCAGACCAGGACACAAGCGCTGCCTGTTTGCTGGATTTCAAACTGCAATAGGTTTGACTGACAGTTTAAAGTCTCATCGACAAGATGAATGAATAATTAGCAGGTAGACTGACACCCAAATTCCCACAATACCTGCAAACATAATCACTGCTGTATCAGGCGACTGCCTACAAAACATCATCTACTTGACAGCCTCAAGAAACTTCTTTATGGGGCTTCTTCATACAAGAAAGTAGTTGGGTAAGAGACACGCTGGTTTTGAACATACACTTCTTACCTTCTCCAAAAAGCCTTTTTTGTCTCCAGGAAAGGTCAAAGGGTTGGATGACTCCTTCCTACATCAACAGCTGAGACACGCAGGAAATATTTTAATCCCAAAGAAAGCATTAATTACCTCTTGGCAAAAAAAAAAACCAAACCCAAAAAACAAACACACACACAACACAATCCACCCAAATATCACAGAGTGACCTCACCACCGTGGTAAATCCCTGTAAACAAGCCTAAACCCTCTCTATCCGTCTCAGAGCCGGGGGTTTGGGCACCAGTAGCACCTCCAGTTAGCAGGACCTGGGAAGCCCCCAGCCCCACCTTGCCCCTTGGCAGCATGATGGAAAAGCACTGGGCATAGCAAGGGGCCCTGAGACATGGCCCTGAATATATCTCAGTTTTACCACCATCCTCCAAGGTTTTGGTCAGAAAAGAGCTCTGCAGTCAGCACATGGGTTTCAGACAGGGTCACACACAAGGGACACCTTGGAGGGCCAAGCCTGCCCCTTGCCACCAGGTTTCTGCCCTCATGGCAAGGTCCTAGGAAATTTAGCAGGACAGCAAGCCTAGACATGAGCCTCAAATCCTCTCCAAGCTCTTAAGTGACCTGCTCCAGGATTAGACCTATTTCCCGACAACTGTGGAGCACTTGGTGCATCGCCCTGCCACCCCACGACCTTTGGGTACCAAGTCCCAACCGCTAGTCACGGGGCTGTAGCCATCTCCAAGTCTGAAAATTGAATACATTTTATTTGTTTTGCTGCAGTTCTGCAGTAGGCAATCAGACCATTGACTTCATTTTAGACTCAGGCAATTTGATTTACGATTAGGCGACTGTCAACTCAAGAGCTTCGTCAATACAAGATAAGTGGCCCAAGATATAATCTATTAGAGTGGCTCAGAAGAACACTTGGACATTGAAGGGTACAGCCAGTCCATTACATCTTTTTAAATGCTACACCCAAAATACCTATTAAAGGAAATTCTGGTCTTCACCTTATGCTATTTAAGTCAGATGCAAGATGCTTTCCCTGAGCAACCTGTGCAAGTGTGAGCCTGAAACTCGGCGCAGCTAAAAACAGCGGACGACCAGAATATTTCTGCACCGTGCATCTAGCCTCAGGCTGGGGGAGGGAGAAGTTTCGTTTCAGCTCACCAAGGAGGGGGGGGAAGGGAAGCAAAATGCAGGGACCAGACATTTATAAAGAGATTGTACAAGTTACAGCAGAGTTTTAAGGGAATTTTAAGAGAAATGGCAGGTTTTTAAAAAAAAAAAATTAAAAATAAAAATTGAAGGCAAGCTTGCTTTAAAGGGAAAAGTGCAAGAGAAAAGCTGCTTTAGCACAGTGCCACATGGTACATCTGAAAGTGAAACAGAGCCTTTTGAGCATTTCCAGACAAGAAGAGCATAAACTTACAGTCCATCACCTCCAAGTCCTCCAGGATCCAGCAGCCTGGACCCCAAGCACCAGGCAAAGCCTCGCTGAAAGCCCAGCTCCCAAGCAGCCGGCAACACGGAGGATGCGGTGGTTAGAGAGCAGGAGGATTCAATTTTGTCATGACTAAGGAATTACATTAAAACCAGTATGAGCTATTTCCAAGGAAGAGATTAGCCGCCAGCAGGACTCTGCACAGATGTGGGAGCCCGGTGATAGAGCGGGTGCCCAGATTCGTGCATCACCCCAGGCAAGGTGCTGTTTTTGCCTCCCTCCTATCCCCATCCCACCTTTCATCCAGCAGAAAAAAAAAAAAAAATAAAAAATACCAGCCCACTTCAGCAATACCTGGACCCACAAAAAAAATCAGCGCAAAAAAATATTCACAAAAGCAGCATTTTTCATACAGATGATCCTGCCCAAAGACCAGACGGACAAAAGAGACAGAGCTCAATCAAAACATGTAATGGATTCAGTATGTGAAAACACACGACGCGTCGAGATAGACACAAGCACGGAAAAATTTCCAGTTGCCACCCAAGAAGGTCCTTGTTTGAATACCCTTCAGGGGAACACTCTGTACCTTGAAACTTTGGCAGAAACCTTATACAAATATTTAATTACATATAAAAATAAGGCTTTTTTCAGGTTATTGAGCAATGACAGGCTATTTAACCAAATATTCAGGCAGTTGTCCTGCCAGTATCTGTGGGTATTTTTGGAGGAAGTGGGGAGAACACAGCGGTTAGCTAAAGAGAAAAAAGCAGCAAAGCCAAACACCAGTGTGCCGCTTTTTTTTTTTTTCCCTTTTGAAAGTCAAGACATGTATTAAAGTAGCTGTATCTAATCACTGCTTATAGAGGGGCTGGCAGGCAAGAGCAACTGCTATAAACAGTCTTTTAAATCCCTTTTCCCAGCATCACGCTTAGAATATTCCTACAAAGGTCTGTTAAACACCAGCAGCGTACTCAGAGTTAGGGAAGGCTAGCAGGGAGCAGAGCTGGAACGGGAATATTTTGCTTGGGGAGGAAGGGAGAGGGAATGAGGTGCCTGGGTCCCCCACACACACTGGATATTGCACCCCTGCAAGACCCTCCTGGATCCCTGGGTGGGCAAAGGTTGTCATCTCCACGCGTCTTGCAGCGTGGTTAAGGAGGCAGCTCCTTGGTGTGACACTGCCCTCTCCTGAGCAGAAGGCACTGCTCAGCTTCACACCCAGCTCAGTCCAACGATTTTGGGGAGCAACAGCCCTGAGCAAACACCCTGCTACAAGGGGGAAAAGCCGAGACACCACTCACCCCACAACGGCTGCGCTTGACACCAGCAAAGCCCAAAGCAGCTACAGCCTCCTCACGCTGACAGCACTTACTGGTTTTCTGCACAAGGATGAACTACCACCACCGATTTGGCCTCCTTGAAGCACAATTATCAGCTGCTGCAGCCTAACGAAGCCTCTTTATG
Source organism: Gymnogyps californianus (assembly GCF_018139145.2). NCBI lineage: Eukaryota > Metazoa > Chordata > Aves > Accipitriformes > Cathartidae > Gymnogyps > Gymnogyps californianus. The sequence continues at coordinate 2,235,082 of NC_059471.1, read as the reverse complement.
GCCCCAGGCAAGTGGCTGCCAGGTGGATCCCATCACTTCACCTCAATATCAGCAAGAAGGTGCAAAGCATCTCATTCATGGGCTTTTAGGCAGGAGTGCAGCCTCTCAGGAGGCATCTTCTCAAGAAAAAGGCGTTTCAAACCAGCATTGCAGCCTTCAGGGAAAGCATGTTCCTACACCCTGTGTTTGTAGGAAAGCTGCTCCCAGGAGGAGCCCTAAGTGCCCATCCACATCCAACCCCAACACTCTTATGTTGGCAATAACCACACCTTCATGCACAAGCCTATAGCTGTATGGCAGCAATGCCATCAGTATTTCAAAGGTGCAACCATACCCTTTTATCTTCACCCTCGGGGAAAGACTTACAAAGCAAGTCAAAGGATAATATTCCCCGCAGGGGTGTCTCTTAAAAGGGGACCCAGATCTACCTTCCACCACCTGTGAGCATCAAAGTGCCTCTAAGCAAACAACAGGGTGACTGAGCCATCTGCTACCGGCATCTTGACCTCAACCTACGACACCATTTGTAACCGTGAGTTACTGTAAGCCACACATTTAAAAAAAAAAAAAAACCAAACAACAAAACCTTAAATATACTGCTTTTGGCATAGAGCAGTGTGAAACACGACGACAATTCTAATGCAGTCACTTGAGATCAAATATGCACGGCAGTTAATGGATAAAAGTACACCAAATAGTCCCTGGCCCTTGCAGCCGGTTCAGTATCTCATTATAATCTTCCTGGTTCATAAAAGCAATTTGTTGCCTTGCAAAAACTCAACCCTTTATCATTAATTCCAAGCCAGCAGTTTCTGAATCTACAAGCCGACACCAAATAAATTGATCCAACCAGAACTCATTTTCCTTGCGCTCTTCATTGTCGACGCACAAGACAAATATCAGTCATGCTTCGCCTTCAAGTACAGAATTCAGCGCGGGGAAGAGCGTAACGTGCAGAACATGCTTATTTAATAGAAAAAGTACAGCTTGACAGAGACACCCACTCTAAAATTAACTCTGTCTCAAAGCAGAGCTTATATTTGCCACTGAAGAAGCACCTTCTAAATCACAGAGAAATATTCTGCAGCTAAATATTGCTGGGATATCGGTGTGAAGGTGCTTCAAGTCTTGATGGAGGAAAAGATGTTAAAATAGGAGGCTTTAAGGATTCAGGATGCAGGTGGATAAAGGCTGTATAATGTATTAATGGACCACTTTCCGTAGCAATATCTGATGACTGGCGAATATAGACATGCCAGACAAAATGCAAGGCAGGAAATCCATTTACTTCAGCTTTTCCCCAGCCACACCTGCCAAGTGCAAGCCAGCACTTTATAAGAAGGAAAGAAGGTAGAAGGCATTTATCCCGCATCACTGTGTGATCCAAACCCAAAAAAGCTCTTTAAGAATAAGCACCAGTCTAACTTTTGCTCGCTAATAAGCAACAGTCTAAATTTCCTGGCAGCTGGGAGCACCCCGAGGAGAATACAGCATCCGAGCGGCATAGTCAGGCTTAATGTTCTCCATGCACGGCATAACTTTCTAACGGAGAAAAACCTGTACGGGCTTACCGAGCGAGCACTCGTTTTCCTTCGTACAGGGACAAAGAGCCAGCAAAGAGAACCATAATTCAATTTTTTTTAATTTCACATGCAGCATGGTCATGACTATTCTGATCATCTATCTGTAATCCCTTTCCAGCCCCAAAATAACCCTTAAGCCAACCCGATTACAAGTAATAATAGTGGCTGCACAGACCCACCCCTAAAAACCCAAAGCATGGCGAGTTTGACAAAGCCAGGTTTTTTCTGGCTGAAGAACCCCCCATTTCCATCTTGCCAGGAGTGAAATTTCACAGCTTCAACATCAGGAATTGCTACAACAGACCTTTTCCAGAGGAAGGCTCACATTTCGACTGCAACTCCTCAACGCCCAGTTTTCTAGGCAGTGAATATACAGGACTTGGGAGAGACCTTCAATAAAACAGCAATGAGATTATTTTTTTTCCCTCTCTTTCCCGAATTACTCCTTTTTCCGAGCAATTTCTTTGCCAAGCATCAAGACAAAATAATACCCTCTATGTTCACCCTTTTTCACCCTCTCTGCTCAGTGCTGGCAAGAAATTTGGGGTCCTTCTTAACACAGGGCTTTGCTCCGGGGGGATGTCCCCAAGAGCCACCCAGGACATCCCTATCGCATCCTCAAAGGTTGCTAGGAGAGGTCGGAGCTGGACGGGCACAGGGTGCTCCTCCAGCCAGGCAAGCAGCAATAAATCCCTCTTGGGATTTTGCTGCCTCAGGATTTTACAGCGCCGGACAACCCCGGTGTAAAGCCCTGGGGCCGTGGGACACTGCGGATGCCATGATTTTGCGAGCGATGTATAAAAATGAAGCGTTACCTGTAAAACAAGTAGGGCCTAAAGGAGAAAAGGGGGTGGCCAGATCCACACCCTGGCAACTGGGGGGGGGGGGGGGGGTGTCCTGGAGACCCGAGGGGGTTACCCCGGGACCTCTCCCCAGGTGGGTGCCCACCCATGTCCCCCACCACACGGTAGCACCCCATCACATCCCAACTTTGCTTGGCACGCTCCCGGCCAGGTGAGCCACGCGTGGGCGGGCGCACACCGTTTTGGGGGGCACGGAGGGCAAAGAAACACCTTTTGGGGAAAAGAAACATCTTTTTGGACAACGGAGCACCTTTTGAGGGTTAAACCCGGCATATCTGTCACACACCCTCCGGCTAAGCATCATCTGCCCCCCCCCACCCCCCGGGGGCACCCTGCACCCCCCTCACCGGGCAGGCGGGGGGGGGTTGGGGGATGCAAAAGGCCACCCTTTCCTCCCAGTCCAACCAGTCCAACCCTTTACCTGCTGCCGCTGGGAAATCCTCCAGGTCGCCAAGCCCCGCGGGAGGGGGACCCCTGCCCCGCTGAACGATGCTCCCCCGCCCACCCCGGGAGCAGCGAGGCCGGCGGGGGAGCCGTCCCCTGGCAGAGGATGGGATGGGGGTAGCGAAGGACCGGGAAGGAAGGAAGAAGGGAGGGAAGGGAGGTGGCACCACCGTGTCCCTGGCCCCGTCCCTGTCCCCGCAGCCCGGCTCGGCTCGGCTCGGCTCCGCCGCCCGCTCCCGGGAGCGGGGCGGGGGCTGGGGCGGGCGGCTCCGCCCCGGACAGCAGCAACGGCAGGAGGAGGAAGAAGAAGAGGAGGAGGAGGAGGAGGAGGCAGGCTGCACCCAAAGGCTTGTAACCCTTCTTTTTTGGGGTGTCTCTGCGGGGATGCGCCCGGTTGCCAGCAAAGCTCTCCCAGCGGTGGGGTGCCCCAAGGGTGCAGGTTGCTGGGGGGGGGGGGGGGGTGTCCCTGCCAAGGGAAAGGTTGGGGGCACCCCTGCCAAGGGAAAAACGTTGCTTCCCCGCACGCTGCTGACCCGAATCTCATCCCTGGGAACCCCAAGGGGCTGGGGAAGCCGTGGGGTGTGTGATACTATGCCATGGGATTGGAAATGCCGAGCCCCGAAAAGGCGGTGGACACTCCACAGCACCTCTCCTTGGCCTTCATCCACCCCCATCGTCCTCCTCTGAACCAAGATGTCTGGAAATTGTCCACCCCGGGGAGCAACACCTACATACACACACATGCATGCACGCGAGGTGCAGCTAAAATAAAAAGCTAACCTGGAAAACCTCCTCAAGTTAGAGCAAATATATGCCCCAGGCTGCTGTTAACTGGGCACCAGTAAATCCCCGCTTGGCAGCAGGGAGCGGAGCGGTCACGAGGGAAAATACATCATTCATCTTTCTACTTCTCGGGTATTTATTTCGAAGGCAATCATGTCTCAAAGCCTGCTTAGGAGGGATGTTTTGCGCAGCGGGCTGTTCCCACCTGGGTGGATGGAGGAGGATGAAAAGGGTCAGGTACAGGTTTGGGCTTTGCAGCCTCCTGATTTCTCCTGCTCCTGTAAACGTGCCCTTTCCAACCCACCCACCATTTATTTTTCCGTCCACTTTTATCACCTGCACTTGGTCTTACATTAGATCTTGATCTCCCAAGTGTGTAGGTGCACCACGGACGGGTCCCCTGGACCTTATCTATGTGCTGTGGGCATCCTGGCACAGGGTCCTCGAGCTGTAGCAGCGTGGGGACAGGATGAGTGTTTCGATGTGTCTACACTGTGCTCAGGACTTGTTTTCTGCACGCTGCCACAGCACGGGTGAATCAGGGCGAGAAGGATGTCCAGGGCTGCCCAGCGCTGTGGACAAAACTGAACTGTATCCTTGGTGTGAATTTTTTGCCCTTCTTGATGCAAAATACTCACCTGAAAGCAACGGATCCCTTTGTTTCTGCAAACTGGCCGTTTTCCACCACTTTGGCCCATGCTCGGAGCCGGCCCTGGAGGAGTGCATGGTCCAAATGGTGCAAAAGGAGGGGATGCGCTGTCAAAATAACAAGCAAGTGCAAGACAGATGCCAGGCTCATCTTTACCAAGACAGACAAAGCCGATAGCTCGCTAGCAACTGTCTCTCTTTTCCTAAGAGGCGTAGAAATAACCCAAGAAGCTGCACCCATCAGCAGGGAAACCTCGCCTGCAGGAAAAGACTGGAGGCGAAAAATCAGAATATAAAGTCTGATCCAAAGTGAAGATCCCCAGCCCTAGCAGAAGAGACGCAGGGTTGCATTACAGGCAGCATTACAGGCAGTGCAGGCAGCGGGTCCTGGTAGCTGTTTGCCAAATGCTTTTCCTTACAGTACTGCTGACGGCAGGCATTTCAAAATCAGAAGTCCCTCCGAGCTGTGATTATCTTAAATCCTGATGAAAATATATCCTGTGGGAGCGTTTTATTTGCCACCTGGTTGCTGGGTCCATCGCAGAGCTTTAAGGATGCGTTTTCCCGCAGGCTCGAGGGTGGAGGATGTGTGGGGGGATACAAGACAGATGCAGGTATTTCGAGGCACATAACAAAGTCGTGACCGTAGGTCCTTGTGACTTTGTCAGACTTTAAACACGGGGGATGAAATTCTACATGCTTGAGTGTCTGCCTAGGGATAGTCTCCTTTCAATTTCAGCAGAAATAGTTCAGCCATTTGTAAGATCAAGGGAAAAATATTTTCTTCTGGCACCGGGAGAAAATATTCTTCTAACTCGTGAGGTTCCAGAAACACTGCAGCTGCTCCTAACGTCAGCCAGTAATTTGCTTTTTAGCATCCATTTGCTGAGCAAAATGCCTCCGAAAAGAATCGGAGTTTGCACATTTTCAGAATATTTCTTCGGCTTGGCCAGTTGAATCCGACACAGGCTCCCGCCAGGGATGCAGGGCTGGGGAAGGTTTCCTTTTCAAGCCACCTCCAAGCAGCTGTGAAGAGAGGAATGAAGAGCCGAAAGACCATCTTTCCCCCACTGCTAGCAGCGCTTTGGCTGCTAAAGGCCGTGCAACGTCAAAAAAAAGTCAAGAGCGGCTGACGGAAGGAAATTTCATATGAATTTTGGGACAGCTTCTAGAAAAGTAGATGCAATTTTGGATCGGGAAAGTTGTTTTCAGATTTAAAAGTTCCTTATCCCATGCTTAGAGCCTTGAATGCTCAAAGTTATTTTAAATACCTCCCTTTGGCATGGCTAGGATTCCTGCTGTGCTCATTCCTCACCGTATATCCCCAGCCACATTAATTTGAAAACGATGCACCTATAAAACCCTCATTAAAACCCTTTGCACTCCTGTGACACTCACAGCATGGGATCACTTTTTAAGCTGTTCCATTAGGACCCGGCTCAGCGCTGATGCTTTAAACCAGGGGCGAGTTTCAGGCGTAGGCAGATTTCACACCACATCCTGAAAGCGTTTCGTTATATGCTTATGGAAGGGAAAAACTGGTCCAGAAGGGAAATTTTTGTTTTCTGGCAGGGAAATACGAGACTGAAGATCTGGTGACGCAGAAGGGCATCGCATGCAAAGTCTTAGAGGAGATGGTGCTTCGGTATTTTGGGTGGGGGAACGGCGAAGGAGGTGCTGCAGTTTCTTGCGGGAGTGGGAACAGAGGGAAGGGGGTGAACAGTCCTTAACCACAGCATCACCCTCCTCCAAGAAAAAGTGGGGTTTCATCCCCTCTGTAGGTAGAGGAAAACCCCTTTTCCTCCTTCCAGGCTCACAGGAGGGAAGTCTTTGCTTGGAGAAAAACTTGCCTGAGCCCTTCTGATGACCCAGCCGCGGGTCTTTTTTGGTGTCACGGGGTATCTTGTTCCTCTCCGATGTGTCAGAGCATTTTGGATGTTGGTTTTTTGCATTTGCTGCTGTGCTCAGGGGTGGGAAGGTAACTGTAGGAAGGTTTGGGAAACAAGACAGGGTATGGTGAAAGCACAGCAGATTCCTCCATGGCTGGTTTTTTGGGGAAGAGGAGGGAACATCTGATTAATTGACAACGTAACCAATGCCACATCTGGATGGAGGGCACTGAGCAAGGCTTGGAGATTTGCAAATACTATCTCCATTTTGCAGAAGAAGAAAATGAAGCATGAAAAAAGCAAGGCCAAATTTATCTAGAAGACGTCTGGCAGGAAGCAAGCCAAGACGTGTACGTCTGTCTGTCTGCCTGCCTGCCTGTGCGTGGCAGCGAAGCCGGCGGGAGGTAAATCCCCGTCACGGCTGCCCTGTAGCCCGTAGCCCACAGCGTCTGACCAGCCCTGGGCGAGGGGAAGGAAGCGTGGTAAGGGACACGCTATTGTTTTGCCCATGCAAATACTCGGGGAATGCAGGGCAAACAGGAGGGAGATCTGCGCTTTCCTGTGTTTGTGCTGCGAATATTTTCATTAAGGTGCTTTTTCCTAACTCTTTCTCCGAGGCCTTTGTGCCTCTAATAAGTGTAAGGAGGGTGTTGATTGCAAGCATCCCCTTAGGCACAATTATTTTACCGTAATAACATTTACAGGGAGAACTTGCAGAGCTGTTTTGCTATTACATCCTCTGTATTTCAACCTCTCCTTCACTTTTTTTTTCTCATCGGTCTGCCCCGACAAGCCCGTGCAAGGTATCCATCCCTGCAGCAGGAGCGGTGGTAGGCTTATGAGCCCTGAAGAGATCATTGAGGGCGAATATGTGAATGTTTGATGTTACCCAGCAACGAGAGACGAAGATATCGTTTGTCCGCTAAGTTAGGAAACACTTTGCCTGTTTGCACAATAGCTGTGTTTGTTTGCCTGCTCTGTGGTAGGTTAACCAGCAGCCCCACAACCCTTTCAGGAGATAAGATGAATATACTTAAATAGGAGGAAAGTCACTGGCGTGGATTATTGCTCCAGGTAAATAAGGTCCCAGCCACCCTCAGTCTCCCCTAATCACTACACTGAATTCTTCCAGCATGGGGGAGAAACTGTGACCATATCGATGGTTCAAACAGTCATGAAAAAAAAAAAAAAAAAGGACTAATTTTGTCCTGGCACAGTCTGGAAGAGAGAATTACAGTCAGCGCCCTGCATCCCTTCCCCACCGTCAGAATAAAATACTTTGTGGCGTGTCATCAGTACAAAATTAGCCCTGAGCACATCTTCACATAGACCGAGCAGCTGGAAGTCAACAACAAAGTCAATTGAGAAGACAAATGAGCATTTTTTTTAGCTGTTAGGAAAAATGACTGGGGAAAGTGATAAACAGAAGTGGAAGTCTCCCCATTTGATGTCTTTATTGCAAACTAGGTGCTCCTCCGCTGCAGGGGTGGTAGTTAAATATAAGCTGTTTTACATAAGTAAATGCAGAATATGACATAAGGTGTACTATCAGGTCAGTCACACAAGGTATTTCCTCTTCTTTCATATCTGAAAGGTGCAGTTGAGCCCTTGAACAGGCAAGTGGAGTACACCCGGGCAAAGGTTAACCAGCGTTTGTTCATGCCGTTGGCTATCACAGCCCCATCTCCCCACGCAGCTGGCCTCTCCACCGCCATCCTCCAAATCAATTCCTCGGAAGCAAAGTATGAGCTTTCCCAGCAAGTGACTCTGTAAACTCAGAAGAAGAGAGTAAGGATAAAGCTGGCAAGGTCCAAACGGTGGGCTGCGGGAAGCATCGATTGTCTTCAGATGGGCAAAGAGGCAACGTAAGGATGGAGGAGGGGGAGAGGTTGGTTGTCAAAAGATGAGAAGATCTGGAGGAGCCAGGAGGAGTCTTTGTGGTGATGGTGGTCCAATGGCAAGGTGCGGGATGCCTGCCTCCATCAAGCTTTCTCAGGATGAAGAGCGCCCTGTGTCCTCCTTTCCCTCTGAAGCCCTGAAGGATGTTGCCCTCTAGCAATGTCTTCTGCAAACAGCTCCTGGACTGGCACCACAGCCCTTCAGAGGGCTTTGCTGGAGAAACATGGGTCTGATCAGTCTACCCACAGCCCCTGGATGGAGGTGAGGGGGAAGTGGTGCATGATCTTGTGCAGACATCTTAATTGACGAGGCCAGCCATTGCCACAAAGGGTACCCACAGCTGAGTTGGTGGCAAGTCTCAGTCCTGTATCCCAAGCTTTTGACCTTTTATTTGTTGGCATTTTTTCCCAGACGAAATACACAATTGGGAGTAATGAACCCATCTATAACCCTCAGCTCCTGCTCTCAGTATGATGCTTAGGATAAATACAGGTCTGCTACAGGGGGGAAAAAAATAGGTATGCGTTAGTACAAAATCCCATATTGCCTCACACATCGGCCTTCATTACCAAAGGTCTACGAGTGCTGGAGACGTTCATGGCTGTGTTCAATTCGTGGAGCCGTAAAATAAATATCTGGATGTACGTCTGGATTAGTGACTCCCCTTCCAGCTTGGCTGAGGGGCAGGGAGTTAGACCAGACGTCTCACTCCCCATCCACCTATGGTCTGCAGCTGGCCTCGCTCACGAAACACGTGAGCCACACATTGTTAGCAGAAAGAGTACATCTGGTATCCACATGAAGGTGTTTGAAGGAGGGAGGTATCTTCTCTAGTGGACAGAAAACCAAAGTGACTGAGCACGCTGACCGATCCCAGCACTCGTCGCTGGGATGCAATGCATGGCGTTCCCAAGACCCGTCTGTGCATCCTCTTGGTACCAAGGAGCAGTTTCCGTCTCCTTTCCTCCCCTCTAGCCACACAATCCGGCATCACGCAGATGGTGAGTGTACAGATGGGACAGGTCTTTGGTCCTGCTACTCCACCCTCAGTGCTCAAGGGTCAGGAGGACGCAGCGAGACCACTCCAAGATGGTTATACACCACATCATATATGAAAAGAGATTAATTAAGATCATATTGAAGCTCTTTGCTCCTGGAAGGGAACATCTAGGCACCTCCAAGGATCCTTTTCCTCCCTTTTTTAAAGCCATTAAACCAGCATCCTCCTCACTATCTGGTGATTCCCTGAATGAAGGTAGTTTAAGGGAGGAAAATCCAGTCCTGAATATATAATTGGTGGCAAACGAGACAATTTCAAGCCTGCAACTCCTTTTTTGAAACATGCATTTAGCTGTAGGTGGGAACAGCTATCCACCCACTGCCAGACTGTGTTTAGATATATCGAGAACTCCAGGGCACGTAGGTAACGCCATCTCTGAACTAATGAGTCAAAATGACTGTGTTTAACAGTGTTTTCTAGATCCTAGATGTGCTCCACTTAATAAACAAATGTGGCTGAAACAGCAAGGAAAGAAATATATTTGTCATTGTGTGAAGCAAGATTTCCCTGCCCTTGTGAGAAGGAGCTTTACCAAAAATGCTTCTGATACCATCTGGCCCGAAGAGTCGGAGAGGATGAGTATGAAGGCCAAACCTTGCTTGCATTGAAATCACGGTGGGTTTTGCTGGAGGAGCTCCCATCACATCCATTCTGCAAAGCAAACCCCAGCATCCTCCCAAGAGCCGCTCGCCGGCTTCCCTGTGCAAACAGGGCTGCATTGTTTCCTTCTGCTCCCTGCCCGCCCGCTCCTCCTTTTCTCTTAACCGAAACATTAATCCGAGGCTTCTCGATGATGCCTTTGTTCTGTGCCTGCACATCACCGAGCGCGGGAAGGTCTGGGCTCATGGCTTACGTTCCTGGTGCCAACACAGGAATCTATCTTTATTGACAAAAACAATCGATACAGCTCCCTCCAGGAGGACTTTCAGCTGCTCCAGCCTGTGCAACTCTTTAGCCACATCATTAATACGACTTTGGAGTGATGTTTATATATAAACACAGATAGGCATACAATCAAACCTTTCATAGATGAGCACTGGTCCAGTTAATATTCAACACCACCTTCGGGTGATATCTCTCCATTTCTCCAGACCGAGAGGAACCTACCACATTCTTCTCATAGCTTCTTTGCAGGTAGCTGAAATAAAATCTCTTGCAAGCGGCTCTGCCACAGACCTGATCTGTATCCCTGAACAAAGCCTCTGTTATTCAGCGAGGCAAAGGGGAACATCGGTTTTCTGATTATCTCCATCCCGGAGTTTTCTCGGACGGAGACGCAGGGTTTGAAGGTCTCTGTTCGGTGACCCCATAACAGGGGCTTTATCTGCAGGCTGGGATGAAAGACTCATCACAGCCTCTGGCTAAGTCTGTCTGTGATGGAGCATGTTTGCACAAACAATGCCGAAATTAAACCCCCAGAGTTCAAAACCTCATTGTCTGAAAAATGCTATGTGCATCCATTTCCCCCCTTTTCTAATAAAGAAGCAACGTATTTTCTTCCTGTTACAATATAATGTGGTTCTACATGATGCTGTTCCAGTGGTTTATATAAATTTAGTCTGTAAATTGCTTTTTGATGGGTGAAATACAGCGTGTGCGGGGCGCATCTGAGTTCAGTTGTCCAAGCATCAGTAACTATGCACAAATACACTCCTCTGCTAACGTCAGATTGGCATTTTGGGGGATATTTGGCCCATCAGGGCCTTAATATAAGATCTTGGAAAGATGAGTCCTCCTTGCAGAACACCACCTGTGCTAGCCAGCATTTGGGTGGCCTGGGCTTATGGAGAGGTTTTTAAGCAGAGCGGAGTAGTCAGCATCAGAGCTGATGTTGCCTGAAGGTTGGGTGCACTCGAAAGGTTCAACATCCCCCCAAAAAACCCCACTAGAAAAGCAGGACCACTTTCCGCTTCTGGTGCAGCGTGTTACAACCTACTGCAAAGGGTGTTAACCATAAAGCCAATTAATCGGTTCATATAAGAAGGATAAATGTAGGGATGGATGAAGGGGGTCACCCCTCATCTTGCAAAACTAGTCTGAGCATAGCTGCGGAGTTGGACCCCTGGTTCGGGTGTCAGAGCGAGGGAGGACTCAGAGCTTGCGTGGTGGGAAGCAGACAAGCGGTGACTCAGGAGTAAGAGTGAGCAAGACCCTGTGTGCGGCCACCCGGGAGGACATGCAGGTGGAGAGAGCGTGAGCACCTTAAGATAGCCAGAGGTAACTCAAAGGGCAGACTTGCCTGTGTGCTCCCTGTCCTTTCCTGGAGCAGCTCAAGATCTCTGGCCCCAAACCCTCCGTGAAGACTTTTCCCATGAGATTTCGAGCGCCATGTTAAGAGCTGGGACCACACAGCTCTTCCTGACGCCTGGCTGCTCCGTTTGCATCACTCGTGTGCCACGCTCACTACTACACGAGTTTATCTTTCTGTTCAAGCCTGGAGTCCTTAGGCAGCGTCTGTGCTCTCCTAGATGAAATCAAAGCCGGGTGTGAAATAGCAGGAGGAGGCAAAGGGCCTGGACACAGCAAGGATTTCACTTCTGCAACCCAAGCGGTGCTGACAGAGCTCCTGCTACCTCCTCATGGTCACCAGCAGCAAAACGGTCCCATTGAACTGGGAGCACTGGTTGGGCCAGGGCTGAGCCAGCACTTAGCTGCAAGAGCTCCTTGTCCCTGGGGTCCTGCGGTGCCAGGGCAGGCTGAAACCCAAGGGAGTTTCAGCAATTATCATACAAATCCCTAGGGACGCAAGACAGGCAGGATGGGTAGGGCTGGCTGCCTGGCCAAGGAGAGCAGCAATGACTGTTCCCAGCCCGTGGTCAGAGCAGGGTTGGGCAAAGCAGCGTCAGAGCATCCCGCCTTCCTGGGGCAGGAGCATGGGCTGCACCCCCGGCTGCAGGGACAAGCTGGTGTCTTACAGATGGATTTTGCTAGCCTGAAAGATGGAAGGCATTTTGCCTTCATCCCCTGGACTGCAAAATCCACCAGTGCCCGTGACGCTGGGATGCTTTGTGCCAGCCCCAGTGGAAGGGAGGCAGTGATGTGGGAGCAGCATCCTTCTCTCCAACCAGCTCATGCTGGGCTCCATGGAGGAGATGTGAGCTAACTCAGTCCTGGTAGATTAAAATAACTCAGGGGTCCCCACACTCAATGCAGCAGGTTGTCCTCAGGGGGCAAGCAGGAGGGCACTGTCGGCAAGACCTACGCGTCCTGCCATTTCTTGTGCAAATGAGTCCAAACCACCTCCCAAGCAAGGTCTGGACTCACTCTGAAGATGTCATGGCTAGTAAGGCCCACGCAAAAATCCTTCTTCGAACCAGGTTTGTAAAAGCCCCTAAAAGTGCTCATTTTGGCCCATTTCATGCCTAGCTAGCTCAGCTCGGCACCTCGCTCTTCAGCAGAGGGTGGATCCCAGGTCAGGTATGTAGGTGCCGTCTGAGAGGCCTGGAAGCATGGAGAACCTGTTGGTCTCGTCTCACTTCCAGCTTCCTGCTCAACCTGCCAAGAGCCGATCCCAGGAGGAGACATCTCAGCCGGGCAGCCTCCTCGCCTGCCGGAAGCATGGTGAGAGCAGAGAAATATATTGAGCCTCTCCTCCTTTCCTCCCCGGACCAGACCTGCTGGTTTCATCTTGAGTTTCCCCTCCTCTTCCTGGTCTAGGAGGCTTTTTCCTGCTCCAAATGCTGTCCGGTGTTTCTGATGCTGTAAACTCACCTTTTTATCCTCCTATTGCCAATCCTCCAAGCCAGAAGCGGTTGCGTTTCACTGGCAGACACCCCAAGCCCCATGCGGGGTTAGCAGCCACCCCAGCAATCACCGCGGTCCTCGACACCATGGGGGCACTGGTGCGAATACACTCATTTTCAGCAGCGCAGCAGATGGGGAGCAAGGGCATCTCCGCTCCTTGGGGCAGATTTCCCCTCCTGGTTTGCAGGACAGGTCGGAGAGGCCACGAGATATTTGCTTTGAACATGAGGTAACGTCTGGGGTGGAAAGGTTACAACAAAGACGCTTCCAGTATTTACGCTAGCGAGACCAGCAGCCACCAGCAAGCTGTGCCGGGCAGCGGTGTTGTAATGAGGAAAGCAAATATTATGTTATATAGGTGTAATGAGCTGCTGCTGCTTTTTAATGCTGGGCCCATCCAGAGAGAAAAGCCTCCTTAAATAGTTGGGATTCCTCCGACTAGCAAAGGGATGAGAGGAATAATATTTGGGAGAGGAACACACCCCAAATAACAGCGTCTGCGTGCTGGGTGGAAAGCAGAGAGCAGCCGGCATCTCCTGGCCCCAGATGGTTCCCATCAAGACGAATTTTTTCTTGTTAATCCCAAAACAAGCTTGGAATATATTTTCTTTTCAGAGTTAAGTGAAGAAAAAAAAGAAAATCCAACACGACCCCCTGTTTTTCTGGCCTCGCTCCCTGCTTGGCCTCTGCTCTGAGCAAGCACAGAAAATTCATTTCATGTTAAAGGCAGGTCCTAGCAGAGACCCTGAGACCAAAAACTCCTCGGGTGGTTCTTCCAGCTCTTCTTGACCTGAAAATTTATCCCATTCAAGCTGGGAATGAAGGTGAAAATCTAAAGCCAGGACTACCTCACTCTATTACTGAACTTAGCTGGAACAGGGAACCTGAGAGGAGTATTGAACTTTGACAAGAGCAAAAAAGTCAACCTAAATCTCTGTGGGGTTTGTACCCCTGTCATGCATCCGTGTCCTGCCTGTGGCCTGCTTTTCAGGAGGAGAGGATGAAGAGAAAGGAAGCCACATATGAGAAAGCAAAGAGGTTAACTCCCAGATAGGATGAAGGGAGGAAGATCTGGCTCTGCCGTGGCGTGGATGAGCTCCCACTGTACCTGTGGAGGGACAGGTCCCCTCACTGTCCCTCCTGAACCTGCCATCATCCTAGGGGCTCATTTTTTTCCCATTTTATAGCTGAAAGAAAGGAGAGAGGAAAGCAAGGGCTTGATAAAAATAACCAGGACTCCTTCAGGCTGGCTGTGAGGAGCATCCCTACAGCCAGCAAGTGCTTGGCAAGAGAGAGGGTGATTTGGGGACATATATTTAAAGCATCCTCTGGTGCACTCTGTGCTGTTCATCGAGGGACCGATGATATTCAGGTGTCTGGGGGGGTGTCAGCCAGGGTGTCCAGCACGGAGGACCTGCCCATGCTGCAGCTCTCACCTTTAAATCTTAAACCTGCTTTGAGCATCAGGGATGAAGTCCTGAGCTAATCCACGCCTGAAGCCATCACGTGCTCAGGAGCATCTTTACCTAAAAAAAAACCCCGATGGTACAGACTGCATCAGTGGGGGGACTGGGAATTATTTATACTCAAAAGACATCCCAAAAGCTCTGCTTTGTGGACTTGCCAGTCATTCCTCCATGGCCTCCCTGCCAGTACAGCATGTTGGACAGCATGGTTCCCCAGACTAGGTGTGATGGAGCTACCAAGAGGCACCCCTTGGCATGTCCCAGGACAGGTCTGCAAGGGCGGCCATGGGTTAGGGATGCGGCACACCTCCCGAAGGATGAGCTGTGGGCCATCTGAAAGGATTCAGATGGAGGCAGGGCCAGGCAATAACCTTTCCTCATGGGGTGACACTTCTGGTCCATGGTGGCCCTGCTAGAAGCAACCCTACAACGTGGTGGCCTGTCCTTGACAGCTCAATGGCTTTCATTAATAGGAATTTGTTTTCAGACAGATCTTCCTGGGACATTTACACCACCCGATGAGTCTGGGCATCCCCCCCTCCTCTCTGGCACCTCCCTGCAGTGACTCAGCACGTGCAAACGCTGACTCATCGCAATCTCCCAACAGTGTCGGACTGCCCACGCGCTCCAAGACAGGACGGTGGGAGGAGGAAAATGCTCCATTCGCCCTCCCCTGTGCCTTGAGGACACGTCAGAGGGCATTGCAGATGCATCAGCAGGGTGGGGAAGCCGGGGCAGGCTGGGGCAGTGCAGGGACTCTTCTTCTGGACGGGGGTGTACAGAGATAAGGTGATCTGGTCTGGGAGTTGCTGCCCAGCATGGGAACAGGTTGCCAACCATCAGCTGACACGCAGTGGGACCTGCCCTCCAGGACGTGCTCTTCTGGGCTGAGGAGAAGGGCCAGGGATAGGTTTAGGAAGAAGGATTTGCAGCGGTGAGGAAGAGGATGGGTAAAGCCAGGGTCGGTGTCTTGCTTTGGGGTCTGCGAAGGGTGGTGGCACCGACCTTGTAAAGTCAGGGAGCTCGGCTGCACAAATCACAGATTTCAGCGCAGACATCAGGAGATGATTATTCCATACAAGGATAAAAATAAGTGGTTTCTGTAGCAAACAGCACCACTGAAAAGGCTGCCAAGCTCTCAAGTCTGTGACCACCCACTGCAAATCCTACTGGAAAATTACGGTGAAACCTGCATTCGCTCACCAGGGATGAGGTGGACTGCTCTGCTGGAGACTGCAATGTAAATGGTCATCCAGATATACAATTGGTCACCCTAAAAAAGATATTCCCTCATGCCATTGCAAGTTGTGGGGGACAATGCTCTCTGACCTGTTTCATATGTGAGTCAGAGCAGATGAACAAGACGTTCCCTTCCAGACCGAACAAATAAGCTTTAGAAAGCATCCCAGGTATTTCACCCGAAAGATCCCGTGATGAGGGTGTCTTTGTGCGGTTGTGATCCAGACGTCTGCCACACTTCTCGCATGGACGGACGGACAACATATTGGCAAAAGACAGGGAGGCAGCGTGGCTGGGCACTGCCCATCCGTGCAGCGCTTCACCCCTGAAGTGATTGCATCCTCAAGGACCTCTTTTTGCCCGGTGTGACCAGCCCTGCCACATCTCAGAGAGATGCACCCAGTCTCAAGTTTCCCCACGGCCAGGGCTGTATCTCGTTCATTTACATCACATTCGGCTTTTCTGCTCCGTTAGTCCTGGGCAAAGGCCTGGCAGTCAGCTGTGCATGGCCTGGGGCCATGGAGCAGCTGCAGCGATGGGTCCATCACCCTTCTTCTTCTTCTCCATGTCCCACTCTTGCCACCCACTCCCTCCTTCCCCGTCTCACATGGGCTACAAACAGCCCAGGAGAAACCTGAGAGAAGCCCGGACACATGCAGCAGCAGACAGCAAGGTCTTTTCCCTGCCGCTCCGAGGGGGCAGGCCTGGAGCTGGGACAGGTCTCCAGGTGGTACCACCACGTTACCCGCTCAGCACCAGACCTGGGCTGCCAACACCAGCTGGCCCGGTGGGATTTCTTCAGCAGAGTGATTTCTAGCCACTTAGCGACCTTCCTGCCTTTGGCTTTCATGCCTGGTTAAATTACTCTGTTAATTATGGTCTTCTGAATTAATGACCCAATTAGGAACTCCAAAGTGTCTTACCTGGAGGTGAAGCCTCCAGATTTACTCATGTACAACCATCCTTTCAACAGCATCTCTGGAGCATTCTTCTTCCACCATGGGTTTAGTAGCGCATTGCGTTTTAGACGTCCTTGGAGTATTTTTAGAGTGAGGGATGCTCTGGGCACGTGGTACAACTGAGTCAAACCCAGGACAGGCGGTGGCCATCGAGACTTTCTGCCATGTGGATTCTCTGGTGTCTCAGAAAGGGTCGTGCTCGTATTCAAGCCTTTCCCCCATGAGTCATTTGTAACTTCTCTCTGCCTGCCCAGTTTCACAAAGCTTGGAGGCTGCTGCTGCCCGTCGAGTGTGTCTGAAATTGGCTCCGAAAGTGGGTTGAGTGGGACAAAGAAGCAGAAAGTGAGCCCACCTAAGCCTTGTCTTCCCTTCGCAGCAGCAGCAGCAGAAAGGATGTGCGATGCAGCGCCCATGCCCATTGCTGGCCACTAAAGATTACAGGCTAGTCCAGAGCAGAAGGATTGTAGGAGTCAATCCCGTTTAAGCCTTTCTATTTAAAGGAATAAACTACCCAGGAAAAGCAGCCTAAGATTAGAAACACAGGATTTCCTCAAATTCCAGCCATCAGCCAGAGATTCAGCCTGGGGGGCGGTTTATTATTCTCCCGGTGCGTGAATCCTGCACCCCAGCAAAGTTAAGCATGGATTACGCTCTCAGGTCCATCACAGAACCAAAACCCACACTCAGATCTGGTTTAATGCTGCTCCTTCTCTGCCTAAACCATCTCCGGTATTGCCTGATTGACAAATAGTTTTTTAGGCAGGAGTGTTTCAGCTTTGGTGGAGAGGCACGAGCAGGGGATGTTTCTTACAAGGTGCATGCAATGGTTTGTTGCTCAGAAGGAGACTCTTGAGCAGGAGGATCTTGCAGAAAATTTAATGCTAAACAGAGTGGGAAGCAGAAATACATGCAGCGGTACGATTGCTTCCCACGGTCGGCGATAACAGCGCAAACGCGGGGAGGTGGACGGTGAGTTTTGCTTGCTCTCGAGGCAAAATGCCACAAAAGTAAATGTGAAACGGAGGAAGGGCTGGCAGGGAAAAACCCAGAGGGTTGGAAAGGTGGTCACTGCAGGGTAAGGAGGCAGAGGGGTTTGGTGCGGATCCGGACCTTGCTCTGTTACGGCACTGGTACCGCCACAGCACCGAGTGCTGCATCCAGGCCCTGAGGATGCTCCCAGACCCAGCAGCACAGACAAACCTTTGTGCCTGACTGTGAGTGGTTGTGAGCAGACAGTTTGGGTGCTGTGTCTATAAAACGGGGTAGTGTCTCTCCGGGAGCTGGGAAGGAAAATGTTTTTTGCATCCTGCGAAGCGCTGGGGGTTTGGCACTTGCGCAGTTGTTCTGGGATCCAAAAAATAAAAAAAGCAACAGATGTGGGTAAAATGGAAAAAGTCACCCTACGCTTTGTGCCTTACTAGCTAGGAATTGGGCAGTCATTTGGGATTTGATTCCTGACTCTGCTGCTCCTCCCTAACATGGGTGAAACTCCAGACTAATTTATCTTAGAGCAGAAAAAATATAAAGTCTGTTCCGATGGAAATGTGTTGAAACGTGGTAAGGACCATACAGAGGCTCACAGACGGGCATGCAAGGGCAAGTTCAGCCAATTAGCATTTTCTGAAGAAAACCATTTTGCAAAAAAAAACCACCAAAAACCAACCATGTTGGTGGCTCCCCCTCACTTCTGTGTTTAGGCTAGAAATGTCTGGAGGCTGGGATCGTGTACACAGCAGCTTCCGCAGCACGGCCCGCCGACAGCTTGCTCCCACGCAACAGTCCTACCCCTAAACCAGGGACCAGAGGGGCTGCGGTTCCCCGTGGGTGGCCACTTTGAAATGCACTGAGCACAGCAGGAGTACTCCTGCTTGGAGAAGCAATCTTACACCAGCCCTGCTCCTCCGAAGAGATCCTTTCCCTCTTTCCTTCTCCCGATCCCACGGCTTAATTGCCACCGGGCACTTTGGTGTGATGCCGGGGCAAAGGCTGGCGCACGGGAGAAGGGGTTGCAGCCCCCCACTGAATGCTCAGCCCTGCCATGCGTCCCCATGAAAGCAAAGCAAGCCAAAATATGTGGTCCCAAAGGAACCGGCGGCGAGCCCTTCTTCCCCGCCAGCACCGCAGCAGGATGGGAAGCAGTTGCCAGTGGTTGCTTTTTCCAGGCGTAGTCGTGCACGCGGAGCGTGACTCATCCCCGGCAGGAATTTCCATCTCACCCCGTCCCCTCCGTGGGAGCGCTCCAGCCCCTCTCTCCGCCCGGAGATTTTCAGCCATCCCCTGGAAAGCAACAAGGAGGAGTCGCAGGGGCGAAGGCGGCTGTCAAGAGCAGCCAAGAAGCAGAGACCTTCTCTGGCCCCAACTGTTAGCAGCTGTGCAGGGATGTGTCTGAGAGGCCCTCGAGGTCCCCGGTCCCTCCCAGCTGCCAAATGCATGTTTTGGAAAGGAGGAGAGGTGAAATCCTGAAACACTGAGGAGAGCTGCCCCATCACGAGGGCTGGAGGACTGGACATCAAGAGAAAGACAACTCGTGTGCAAATTGTCCCGGTGATGGTCCCTAGGTGCAGGCAGGGCTTTCGTGGTCACCAGGGCTGGGCAAGGCACAGTGAGGGACCTCAGCCCTCCCAGGAAGCCTCAGGTCTATTTGCAAGCTCAGATTAGCTGCACGTGCACAGACAACAGGTCCAGCCACGTGCTAAGAAGGAGACATCCAGGGATGACCACACTGCCAGGTAGCCCGTGACTCATGGGATGACCACGTCCCTCATCTGGGTAAGCTGCAGTCACTCACCCTCTGCCTCCATTTCTCCTTCGAGACAAGCAGCAAACCCCCAAGAGCAGAACCTGCCTCTTGCTGTGCCCACAGAGCACACCCTGGTCCTGCAGCCCACGTCAGCAGGAGCTGCCAATACTGATGCTGCAGCAGCTGCTAATGTGATGCAAGACCTTAACTCAGTTCGCCACACGACAGCAATAAATCCAACCCTGCGTGATTTACAGTGCTGATGGAGGTCTAGGGTAGCCTCGGGGGCAAGCCTTGACTTCTCACGGGGAGCGTAAGGTGCAGAACCTGAAAGGAGATCTTGGAAAGCTGAAGGTGGAAGGAAAGAGTCCAGATGTGGAGCTCATTTGCAGCAAAATACCAGAGAGGTCACCAATGTACAGAGACAGAGCAGCCACCTGCAGCAGGATGGTCCTGTCCGAGCTTGGTCAGACATCTGCAGCCCCAGCCATGGCTTGCGCTGGTTGGGATGTGTTTGACTTAATGCTCGAGGGATATGCTCACTAGGAGACACCTTCCACCGTCACAGCGAGCCTGAGCTATGTTGAAACCGTAATCCTATGTGGAAACCACACAAAATTCAGGACCTTCCACGGTTTCATCAGATGTTTTCACTGAGCTTCATTAAGGGCTCAATAGGAATTTGGAAACCCGGGTGCAGTCCTCAGTTGCACCAGGGCATGCAACCTCACCCAGAGACTGCTGAGCTCCTCCTTGAGTGAGTCTGGTTTTCTCAGTTCCCCCCTTTGGGAGGCAGAGAAAGTCCTTGCTGCCATGAACGGGACCTTCTGCTGCTCAGAGTCCTCCTCCTGCCTAGCCATCACCCAGGCTAGTCCATACTGTCCCAAAGTTGTCTCAAAGTCACTTTTTTTCCTCTCCAGTGTGTTTACTACCCCTTCCCTCTCCAGACTCCCTACATATTTATAGACAGTGATGTCTCATCCTTTGTTTTTCTAGACTAAACAAATCATTTTCACTTGGAATCACGGAGCCCTCATAAAGCCACTGAGACATCCTTTGCCCCAGGCAGGCCCAGCTATGGTACGTGTTTATCTACCATGTGCTTTAAGACCTCCAGTGATGTGAACTGCAAGCCCTCTCCAGCCTCCTCTCTCCATCCTTATAATTTTTCCCTAATGTCTGACCTTAATTGGTAGGATTTAACCCTGTAACATCTCCTCCTATGCATCCTGGGCATGGACAAGTTTATTCCTTTCCTCTTCGTACCAGCTTTTTCTATGTATTTGAAGGCCATTTTATGTCTCCACTTGGTTTCTGCTGGCTAAAAATCCCATTTCAATCCATCTTTCCCAGGAAACCGCATTTTCCTGACTGCCCGTCTCTCCCATCATTTTTTTCCAAGTCTCTCGTTGGTCCCCCCTGTTTTGATATCTGCACAGGGCTGCATACAGCTCAATGGCCAAAGGCTCCCCAAGGCATACGACTGTTGCAGGACATGCATCCCAGGACGATGCTGACCTTTTTTTCGCATCAACACCATCTTCTTTGCCTGGTGTCCAGCAAGCGATAGATCAATGTCCCCTCTCCAAACCTGCCATGTCTTGAAGAACCCATCACTGCTCAACAGCGCTCACTCCAGGTTGACTTGATTTTTCTTGATCCAAACTGCAGGAACTGTACGTGGCATTTCAAGTGAACTTCAGTAGGGCCTTAGTATTTCCCCATCCCCTTAGAAATACTCTTTATGGAAGTTATAGAGTTTAAGGCTGCAGATTACAGTGGGCCAACGCAGCGTAGATTCAACCCAAACAAAAACATCCGCTTGGGGTAATCAAAAGAGGGCTGAAACAGCTCTGAGCTCAAGCAGCTATGAACTGAACCCAAGAATGCATCTGCTATGTGCCCAACTGGGCTTTCTTTTTAGTGTAAAAGCCGTGCATTTTATGGAAGAGCTTTAGATTCAGCACCCTGTATGTGAAGCCAGCCAATTAGGAATGGAAGTTCAGATCTCAGTACCAAATTCAAATCTCTGCCTTGCCTAAATGTATCTATCTCCAGGTTGATCTGTCACAGAGATGAAAATCTAGTCACTGGAGCTTGGTGTAGGTTCTTTGGAGCTTGAACCTGTCTCTGGTTTAAAAAGACACACAGCTAAGAGAAGATATCAGGGGGAGTAGCAGCCTGACTTAAGAAACATGATGTCTTGCACCAAGGGATGCAATGGGGCAAGGCAGAAAGCAGTGTTTTTATCACCGTGATATGAAAACATACTTGGAGCTGAGTTTGATTTCAGAGCAGCAAAAATTCAGGAGGCCTGCACTGCTCAGATCTCTTAGGCTGCCATAAAAGAGGAGTTTTCTTGACATCTTTTTAGCGATACTCCTTTAGAGGAGAGCTCTGCAGGTGGAGGACACATCCACGATACCATGGAGAGCTTTGATCCTCCTCTGTCCTTCTCTCCAACCTAACAGAAAAATGGCAATTTAATACAAGAAGATAAGCATGGGCAGAACACCTGGGTTCTGGAGATGACATCCAAGGTCCAAAGGGCTGAAGGCTGGACTCCAATGCACCCTGGTAAGTGACCCACAATCTCTGTGGGCCTGTGTAAGTATTCCCAATTAAAAGTCTGGTGCTAAGAGGCCTTGGAAGCCCGGGAGTGGATGCTGCAGCCTGGAATTGCCTCTGATATAATTTGGGTTCAGCTATGCCAAGAATGGCACGTGGAGATGAGCCTTCATGGGCAGTGCTGCTGACAGAGAGCTCTGTAGGGACAGCGTGGGACTGGCAGGTCAGGGGAGAGGACGGCTGAGCATTTAGAGCACTAGATTGGGCATTGGATGCTTGAATTCACATTCCTGCTCTGTCAGACTCCCTGGATGTGCAAATCAGTCTCTGACAGCCATTGGGAGCAGCGGGAGTTTGGTCCCTCCAAGGATTTGGGCTGGTCTCTCCGTGCCACCAGCAAAGTGGCTGTGCGGGAGGAGGTATCCCAAAGGGTCTGTGCCGCGGCTCTAACTCTTCTCTGATCTGCTGAAAACACCCTTCCAGATGCATCTGGGGATCTCATTTGCCTTTGCTCGTGCAGCATCGCGCACTTAAACATCCTGTGATCAGCCAGAGTCCCCCAGCCATCTCCTCCTCCTTATGTCCTCCAGGCAAGCTCAGAACTGACGGGGTCAGCGTCCGTCCCCCAGCACGGGACGTGCACACTGGCAAGTGCATTACTCCAGCCCTCGATGGCATCTAACCCTGCTGGACAAGGGCATGGCCTCCTCTGCTCTGCCAGTGCCTCCCAGGCTCGTGCCATCCCTTCCCATCATCACAGCTGGTGCCGGGGGCTGTGCTGCACCCCAGAACTGGTCGCATCCTACGCAAACCCTGTTCAGGGTATAACAACAAAGTCCTTTGGTCTCCTAGAGGGAAAAGCTGTTTGAACATTAGAAAGTATTACGCAGCATGGGGTAGGGCCTCCCTCCATCATGGTACTGATCCTCAGATCTGCTTTGAGAAGCTTTCTCTCTACAGTGCTCACCTTGGCTGCTCAGAAGATGATTTCCTACGGGATTAAAGAGAGGTCTTTGTAGTCCCAGCCCATCCGACTCTACCCAGGGGAAAAGGCTGCAGGTAGAATCATAGAATGGTTTGGGTTGGAAGGGACCTTAAAGACCATCTAGTTCCAACCCCCCTGCCATGGGCAGGGACACCTTCCACTAGACCAGGTTGCTCAAAGCCCCATCCAGCCTGGCCTTGAACACTTCCAGGGATGGGCATCCACAGCTTCTCTGGGCAACCCGTGCCAGTGTCTCACCACCCTCACAGTAAAGAATTTCTTCCTAATATCTAATCTAAATCTACCCTCTTTCGGTTTATAACCGTTACCCCTCATCCTATCACTACCCTCCCTGATAAAGAGTATAGCAGATAGTGATATAGGTATGGCAGAGACATGCCCCCATCTCCTGGGACGCTGGCTGGCGTGCTTTTCATTCACCAGTTATGCAAAACATACCAGCTCGCCCTTTTTTCCCCCCCACCCCCTGTGCAGACACAGATTGAATGTCAGCGGAAAATAATTCCTTTAATGAGTGTGCCGGAATAGATCAGCTGACTGGGTTTGCTTCAGTAAATCTCGTGGTCACACAGCCCTAAATGTGCAGCAGTGTCTGGCTAAGCCTTTCCGTTTTTAGGACAGAGATGGGAGCCAAGAGGATGGAAATAAAGTGTTTGCAAGCAAAAGGCCATAGGGTTTAGAGGTGGAACAAGACTTCCCAGGGGAAACGGGCTGCAGTTGCAGAGAGGTTTGCAGGGTGGGTAGCAAGCACGTATCGAGGCATGAAATGGAGCTGATCAAACATCCCTACGTACATCTGATTAGTCTTCCGCGCAGAGGTCAGGGGAAGGGCTGTGCTGTGCAATGAGCTCTGGGCACCAGGAGAAAAGCACTGGGGTTCCTTCGGGAAGGCAAAGCCCCAGTGGGGCTGGGACCTGCCTTCCAGGTTGGGTTGGGGATGCAATGTTGGAGTGGTTACAGGAGGGATGCTGGAAGTGTGAAAGCACCTCCCTGCCTCCTTGATGCGGCCTGGCTCATCTCTGCGACCCCACGTCTCACCGCCCCGTTGCACAGAAGCAGAAATCCGGCTCCGGAATAAATCACAGCTGTCTCCGAAGCAGGGTGCAGCGTTGGCTTTCCCTGGGCGAGCTGCCACGCCATGATAAAGCAGATCCTCCCTCAAAGGCGAGACCCTGAGCTGTTGCTCCTTGGGAAGCCGACCTGGTGATGAACTGTGTCAGTGAATAACATATGCCTTTAATTCCCCCTTCATTCAGCAGATCCCTGCGGGAAGCATCGTGTCCTTAAGAAAGGCGAGCGTGAGACACCCAGAGATGTGTGCATAGGCACTCAGATGCCTGGTAAATCACCCCAGACAGGCTGTAATAATCATGACAGGCTCTAATTGCTCTGTCCTGGATATATATAGGGTAAAACTTATTGCTTCAGTTGGTTATTCCAATGCAAGGGGCTGTTAGAGCAGGTCTGAGTTACTCTGCAGGGATTTTCCTAACGGCTAGCAATTGCAAAGTCAGGAGAGGAGGGGATCTGAGCAGGAACTGCTCCTGATGTCTCGTTTAAAATGTCCGTTCCCTGAGCATGAAATGTTTCATGTCAGATCTGCAGGGGTTTTTCAGGTTGATTGGTAGGTTTTGCTGGCATTTGCAACACCACCATGGAGGCTGTCAGCTCCGATCATGCACTGCACGGCTCAGGGCTGGCTGGTGATTGAGAAAATGTTTGGTCTCCATCCAGTTCAGATCGAACTAATTAAAGAAAATAAAACAATTCCCTACAAGCCAAAATCCCCCTTTCTGGTTGGCATTTGGTGTGAGGCTGCAGTTTTGGGTCAGACCTGAGTGGGAGACCATAAGCATATCACTGCAAGTCCCCTCTCATGGCTCCAACCCTTTTTTTTTTGCCGGTTGCTAGTGCCTTGTAGGAAGCCAGCCCTTCCCATCCCCTGCTAAAGATATTGCTTGCTGCTTGGGTTGGGCTGTGCACCCTGGCACGTCCCTCAAGGACACATGGACGTGCCCCAGAAGCAGGAGGTCTGGCACCTCGTGGAGTAGTGACTAACAGCTACAGCAAGGGAGGGCAGCATGTCCTTCTTCTCAATATAGCCACCAAGTCTGAAGCACATTGGGATACCCAGAAGATGCCTGGACCTTGATTTTTCCACCCAAAAGGACTGACAATCCAGAATAGGGAAAAACCAGTGCAGAGCAGATACTACCAACACCATCATCCTGACACCAGGGCTTAAATTGTACATACCCTGAGCCACCCGTGACATGGTACCTGGTGGGATGTGGCCTTTTCTTCTCTTTGCATCATTCAGAAATGCTCTGAGCTCCACGTTGGCTCCAACACTGGCTGTTAAAGGATTTCTGTGACGGCAGGATTGGTCCTGCAGCTCCCCGAGGGGCTGCCCGCAGCTCTACGGGGGGTTTCTTCCTCCAGCACAGCTTATAGAAAAGGGCTGCAAGGTGGGAAGAGAGACCATTGGAAATAGATGGATTTAAAAATAGTAGAGACAGAGGAGATGGGCTGGATGTGATTCAGTAGCTAAGAGAGAGATGGGAGCACAGAGATCAAATTAGCATGCTGCAGGATTAATTTAGACCCCCTTCCCACTCCGGTGGCGAGACACCAGCCCTGGGCAGGGCTTTCCCCTGCAGAGACTCCCCCCATGCCCGTGGCACTGCTGCCTCTGCCCCGGGGGGTTCCCCACCGAGCAGTGTCCAAACACGGCTCCCACCCACCCGCCTCCACCACGTCCCCTTTCTGCGGAGCACCGGGTCCCAGCTAAACCCACCCAGCGACCCTCTCTGCGGGAGCTGGGGGCTGGCAGGGCCCCGAGTCTTGTCCCCCAGGGAAGGTCTCCCCTGGCTGCCAGGAGCCCGGAGACCTGCTGCTGCCCTGGGCTGGGGGAAACCCACTCCTGCCGCACCACGGCCCGTGTGACGGTCTCGCTGCTCCCCCCACTGCCCAGCTCCTGCACGGTGCCTCTGGGTGCGTGGCGCGGCTGTCTCCAGCCTTCCCCTTCCACAGCCCACGCCTCTGCGGGACTGGGACCTTGGCACCAAGGAGGACAAAGTCGGGCGGTTGGTCTCCACCGCACGGCTCCTGGATGCCCCGCAGCTGGCGGTGGCACCGGGCTCCCGCGGCCGCGTTGCCTGCAGAGCGCAACGTGCAACGGGTCGCGGGTCGAGACGTCAGATGTCCTCCATTTGCAGGGGAGAGGCGTCTCTCCTGCCACTTGCTGCGGGGCCAGTGCTCTTCCAGGCCAGTCCTCCCCGGTACAAGGAGGAGAGCGGAGCAACGAGCTGGCCGGGGCCGGGCAGCAGACGGGGTTCGACCTTCCTGGTGCAGGAACCGGAGCTGTGGGGCTCTGCTTGCATCGGTTGGTTCTTGGCCCTGGCATCCTTCTGCGGAGAGGCCGATATTGCTCCCACCCATGGCTTTCTGCCTCGGCTCCTGGCCAAGGGCTGCCTGCAGACTCCTGAGCAGCTCCTGCTCTCTGACCCCACTGTGTCACCCTCTCCAGTGGGTGAGTCACCAGGGACCCGGCACGAAGCATTCACAGACCTGCTGAAGATCTTATATGGGTCCTTCTTCTCCATTATGGGTGCTGTAGCCCAGTAAATGCAGCATTGCTGCTGCTAGGGCCAGGTTGCAGGCTTTGTGCTGGGTTTACAGGACCTCGGGAAGGGGGGTTGCCAGTCCTGCTTTGTCTTGTCTTGAGCTGCCTGAAGCTTAGTTTTTTCCTTGAGTTAGTTTCAACTGCATTTTATTCATAAGCAAGTGGCTATGACTAATTTATTTTACTTCTGCGTGTCTTTGGTGTAAGCAAAGTTTCATACAGACATTAGGAACAAGCAGTCTAGCTGTGCGGAGTTGTTTCTAGGGCCAGCGGCACCATAAGGGTTGCGTCTTTCTGAGCCAGGCGCAGTAACAAGGCTGGCTGGGGCCGGGAGAGAAAAAATGAAGCCAAGATGGATGCATGCACCACATTTCACGGTGAAACATTTTCTTTTCCTTACTTCTTGATGGGACCATCCTCTCTCCCATCCTCTGCCCTCACATCCTTATCTTGGCTTTCTCCTTTCTAGCTGATTCCTGAAGCTCGGGTCGGCTCACTGCTCGTTGCATTGGCTTTGCAAATGCTTGCAGGCTCCCAGTGATGGAAGAGAGCTCTCAGCACCCCTGGGGTAGCCAGCCTGGTGGTAAATTATTCTTGGTGGCAAAAACTGCTCGTGGTATCTACACAGTTGTCAGCAGACGATTCTGCTGACATTGAGAGGAGCCTGGCAGGAACAGGCGCTGATTTTGCAGGGACCTGGCTTTGCCTGCATGGAAACACCATTCCCATTTAGCAGTGTGGGATTGCTGTGCTCTCTCCGGATTAATCTACCCAAGCCCAAGCCTTGCTTATAGCATCCATGACACTCCCCCGTGACTCCCCGATGTGCCGCTCGGTTGGTGCTGGGTGTTGCATAGTTAAGGGGATGTTTTGGGGACAACGCAGGCTGCTGGCCTTCCCGGGAGGGGACAGCCAGACCTGTGACTCCCCAGCACGAGGGATGCTAAAGCAAGCTGGGCACTCACCCAGCCTCTACCTGCTCTGGCAGGGTGACAATATCGGGGGCAACCGCGGCCCTGGGGGGCTGATGCTGCTCCGATGCTACTGGTTTGGGGGGGTCAAGAAAACAGGGGGGCTACAGTCCTTCCCCCTGAAAGCACTGGCCCCAAGCTGATGAGAACTTGAAAGGGTATTTTCTCCCAGCGGTGTTAAGTCTTCTGCTGCAAATTGTGCGCTGTGATGTATCTGGGGCACTCTCGGAGCCCACCCCGAGCTGTGAGCAGGGGGTAATCCTCCTGGCTGCAATACCCCTGGCTATAATATCCATTTATTTTGGGGGTAATGGGGTGGATTTCCATGAATTAGGGTTACTTCTGCCCAGCATCTAGCAGAGGGGGGCACAGACGTGAGTGATGCCCTGGGGCTCTGCATTCATCTTCTCTCCTGGTTCATCCTGGTAAGAAACACACTCAGACTCTGCAAAGTATTATTTAAAATGTGATTTATTAGAGTCAACACTAGAAAGAAGGCGATGATAGTATAATCCCATGCCCCTTCAGATGCTGGAGACCCCAAATTGTGCGGCATCGAATGGGTGCCCGACCAGCATGCAGCATGCCAAGAGATCCCACGTGTCTTTTCAGGTTTCATTTTAAAAGCTTTGGTCAATGCTGCTGTTCTGCTAGAGGGCAGAGAGAGGGAGTGCTTCTCCTTCTCTATGAAGCACCTACAGGATCATCTCCTCTCAAAGAGGGTTCCCTGGACTGCCCAAATCCCAATTGCCTTGAGGACTCTCTGAACCGTTCGTCTCTTTCCCATACAGGGAGGGAAAGAGAGACAGGGAGAAGCCGGGATCTGCAGGAGAACCTTGCAGGAAGAGCGTAGGACAGGAGGGACTTAGAGCAGCCCTCTCATATAAAATCATAGAATAACAGAGTCACAGAATGGTTTGGGTTGGAAGGGACCTTAAAGAGCATCTAGTTCCACCCCCCCTGCCATGGGCAGGGACACCTTCCACTAGACCAGGTTGCCCAAAGCCCCATCCAACCTGGCCTTGAAGGGGAACATAACTTATTTCCTCCGTCCTTGACCATTATCAAAACCACAGAGGCTTCGTGCCGGGTCCCTGGTGACTCACCCACCGGAGAGGGTGACACAGTGGGGTCAGAGAGCAGGAGCTGCTCAGGAGTCTGCGGGCAGCCCTTGGCCAGGAGCCGAGGCAGAAAGCCATGGGTGGGAGCAATATCGGCCTCTCCGCAGAAGGATGCCAGGGCCAAGAACCAACCGATGCAAGCAGAGCCCCACAGCTCCGGTTCCTGCACCAGGAAGGTCGAACCCCGTCTGCTGCCCGGCCCCGGCCAGCTCGTTGCTCCGCTCTCCTCCTTGTACCGGGGAGGACTGGCCTGGAAGAGCACTGGCCCCGCAGCAAGTGGAAGGAGAGACGCCTCTCCCCTGCAAATGGAGGACATCTGACGTCTCGACCCGCGACCCGTTGCACGTTGCGCTCTGCAGGCAACGCGGCCGCGGGAGCCCGGTGCCACCGCCAGCTGCGGGGCATCCAGGAGCCGTGCGGTGGAGACCAACCGCCCGACTTTGTCCTCCTTGGTGCCAAGGTCCCAGTCCCGCAGAGGCGTGGGCTGTGGAAGGGGAAGGCTGGAGACAGCCGCGCCACGCACCCAGAGGCACCGTGCAGGAGCTGGGCAGTGGGGGGAGCAGCGAGACCGTCACACGGGCCGTGGTGCGGCAGGAGTGGGTTTCCCCCAGCCCAGGGCAGCAGCAGGTCTCCGGGCTCCTGGCAGCCAGGGGAGACCTTCCCTGGGGGACAAGACTCGGGGCCCTGCCGGCCCCCAGCTCCCGCAGAGAGGGTCGCTGGGTGGGTTTAGCTGGGACCCGGTGCTCCGCAGAAAGGGGACGTGGTGGAGGCGGGTGGGTGGGAGCCGTGTTTGGACACTGCTCGGTGGGGAACCCCCCGGGGCAGAGGCAGCAGTGCCACGGGCATGGGGGGAGTCTCTGCAGGGGAAAGCCCTGCCCAGGGCTGGTGTCTCGCCACCGGAGTGGGAAGGGGGTCTAAATTAATCCTGCAGCATGCTAATTTGATCTCTGTGCTCCCATCTCTCTCTTAGCTACTGAATCTCATCCAGCCCGTCTCCTCTGTCTCTACTATTTTTAAATCCATCTATTTCCAGTGGTCTCTCTTGCTTTGGTGCAGCCTTTTCCATATGCTTCACTGACACTTACAGCCCAGAAAGTCCTCCTAAATATAATTGTTCTCCCAAGTGTAGGCATCAGCTCCACCAGGGATCAGAGAGAGCTCAGAGGCAGCAGCACAGGGATTGTGCCGTTTCTTGTGGTTTTACGGCACTTTTTGAAGCATGGGAAGCTGTCGGCCACGGCCACACACAGCCAGAAGTGTATTCCCAGTGCAGGATTCAGGGCGTGGGATCGGGGCTGGGACAGGCAAGAGAAACCCCGGTGGCAGTCAAGGCTGGGGGAGGTTTTCGCCTTGATCTCACCCTCGAGGACAGTGATCGTGCGAGCCTAGGGATGCAGGGGTGACATCAAGGCACCCAATTTTCTCTTTATCTGAAGCAAGAGCGCTGAGGTTCTCCAGCTAATGGGAAAACACAGGTGATGGTGCCATGATGTCTAGCGCTCCTCTGAAACCTCACGTCCAACAAGGATTTCTTTGCACCAACTCTACATCAGCCTTGTGGTGCCCAAGATGGTTCCTGCAGGGCTTTTTTGGGTGCCTCCCCACCCTGCTGCCTGGTGACCCACCTGCCATTTCACGGCCCCTTCCACGCGGTGACCACAGACCTTCCTGCAAACGCTGGGGCTCGACCTGCCATCAGGAAAGCTTGAGGCAGCGGTGAATCGCTTGCTTCAAAGGTACGTGGTGACTCAGTGGCAGAGCCCAGGGCGGGTTCATTACGCATCCCACATTTTATGAACTTGCTTCCGGCAGTTCCAATTATTCTATTAGCTGGAATGAGGGAGAAAATCATTGTTAAATAGTTAATTCGTGAAGACAGGCGCTGTCACAGTGACTGAAGATATTTCTGAATTTGGGGTGTGTTTGAAAAATGAAGACAAAAATGGGGGAAAACCAACTAAGTTTGTTTTGGTGTCTTTAATTTAATTTTCTTTGTCTGAAAATGTTATTTGAGGCTATATTAAGCCCTTTTTTTACTTCAGAAGAATAGTGAAACAAAAAAAGAAACAAAATGTTTCCTTCAAATTAAGTGTTGTGTAAGTAAGTGTCTCTTTTGCCTGGAAAATTGCCCCTTCTGACTCCATTTGTCCCAAATGAACAACGAATTTGATCTCCTGGAGTGACCCTTGGGACAAAAACTCCACTCCTCCCAAAGCTGTGCCTGTAAACGTCGCAGAGGGTTTCTGCATCTCCTCCACCATCAACAGAGCGCCATTTCTAGCAGGTAATTCTTCCCACCATGGGCACGTAGGAAACGTGATGTCCTACAGATACTTCCACTACCACTGAGGCCACTAAAACTTACCGTGCTGGGGTGTCTCCCTGGTTAGCAGAGGAGGGAGGAGAAAACAGCTTCATCCATACCCAGCATCCAATATCTGCCAACCTCCAGCTGCTCATCACTCATCAGACTCTTGCTCCCGACCAGTGAGTAGCCCCCAGCAACCCCCCCACGGGTTCAGCTTTCTGCATGCTCAGAGATGGGACTGATCCTATCCCAGGGGACCCGATTTTGTGACCTTGGTGACCACATCGGTGACTTCCCAGACGCGTGGGTGCTGCACACATCAGTTTGCCTTTGTTTTAATAAGGTTGGGCTAAGAGCATTCCACCAACGTGGCAAGAGTAGACTGGAAACGTGAACCACCAGCTCTCAGGCACTGCTCTTTTAGCGTCTTCTTGCTGCTGCATCCACATGTTTATCCTTCTCTCCACTTGAGATCCAAACCTGCTTCTTTTTATGGTGCCTCCCAATTCCCCATCAATTCCCTACGGTGACCACTGAATGAATCAAACGCAGGAGACTTTCCCAGCACCAAGACCAGCTCTGGCCCCCAAAAAGCACTCTCACCAATTTCTTCCACAGGGGAAAAACCAGATGTTTCTGTCCTGGGTTTCTAAATGCTCTGGACTCTGCTGCCCACTTCCCAGGGTCATTGTGTGATGGTGATGCCACAGGAAAATCGAGACCCATTGACCGGCTGTGAAGATATACAGGCAACCCAGTCATCTGCCTGCACTTCCTAACACCAGCAACAACCGAATAATTCACCACCGTATCAACTCGCAAGCGGATTACCCCTGGGTTTGCATGAACAGGACGTGGTGTGAAGAAGAGTGAAGGTGGAGCGGGGATAAGGGAGAAGGAATAGGGCAGCCCCTTCGGTGAGCAATCCCACCAGGCTTGGTGTGATGCAGGTGCTCATGGAGTCTCAGCAGGGATGGGGAAATTCACTCCCCAATAGCTGCTGATACGAATTCTCCAGACACTCCCACACTTCAGACAGCCCAAGATGCACCATCACAGGGGAAAAACATAATCCAGCCTGAAGGTGGATTAGCAGCTGGAGGCCAAGCCTAGAAAGAGGGTCTACATGTGCTCTAACATGAGACCTGATCTCAGGCTTCTTCCACGGTCCAAAGAAGGACCTAGATTCATCTCATGAGGTTCCCGTCTCTTGGGAGAGACCCACGCATTTAATTTAGGTGCTTGAAAGATTCTGATACCTTTGGATATGTTAGCCAAAGTAAAAGACATGGCCCAACATGCCCTCACTGTGAATCATCCCCTGCTAGTCGCTCTGCGGGAAGTTTGTACTAGGAGTCCCACCACAGACACGTGCTCAAAGCAGAGGCACAGGGTCCATGGAAGAGATGGAGAAATGGCTTTTCTCTAACTCCTGCCATTGTGTCCAGACAGAGAATGGGAAAGGGTTAAAACAAAACTTTAAAAGTTGAAAGATAAAAACAAGCAGGAAGAAAAAATGGAGACAAAGAGATGCTCAGGGGGGATTCCTGAAAAAAATGTGAAATCAAACCTGGAAATGTGGCACTGGAGGGTAGTCAGGAATCAAGGTGAACAGGAGACACCAAACGTTCTGCGTTTTACTCTGCAAACCCCTCATCACAAGTGTGTTCCCTGAGAAAACAGATTCCTGTGCCACTGCGATTTCCCACGCGGATGCTGTGTCTCCGAAGAGGTGCCAGGGAGTTCTCCTAGAGAAGGACCGTGAAGGGAGTGCTTGTTAGGTGGGTTACAGCTCGCGGACACAGCGCCAAAGGAGGCTGCTGGGGCAGGAACCATTTGTGGGCTTGAACAGAAACTGGGATTTTGGATCTAGAGATCTTCCAACTGTCTCCACCTGGGAGCAAATTTGGCTTGTTTACAAATTGTACAATGTACGAATTACAGTTTCTCCCCAATTTTGCGTGTCCAGCACACAGCTTTGCCGTTGGAAACTGCAGTCAACAATAACCACAGCTGGGTATTACCGTATCCGACAGATACCTGTGGCCTTGGAAGTTTAGGATTTGAGTGTTTCCCTTTAAATAAACTGCAGCCCTTGATTCACAGCCTGAACTATTCAAAGCTCAGGAGCTGCCTTTCATTCCTTGCTGCTTCTTGTCTATGTTCGGGCAGCAAATGAGCTTGAAATAAATCCCAGCTGGATGGGGCTGAGCCAGATCCATGCAGGAGAGGAGAAGGGCAGCTGTAAGAGGCTTCGATTCACATGTGTCTTTCTAACCACAGCATCCCCCTGGGTACCAAACCAGGAGTGATCAGAGGGGGATACAGGTCTTGTCGGCAAAGCCAACAGAGTCCAGAAGTGCAAATGATTTTAAAGACTGAATCCAAGCCATTTGTGCATGGCTGGTAAACATCCAGCATCCCCCTGAAGGTAATCAGGAGTGAAACAACAGTCCTCATTCATCTAATCCTCCTACCCCACCTCTCCCACGCTTGCCCAACCACCTCTGCCCCACGCTGAACAAGAGATCTTGTGTGCAAAACCAAATTCATCAGCACCAATGCCTCCTCCAGTGTTGGAAACAGCCTGTCAAACCCCGGGTGCTACGCAAGAAATGTTTAATTTGCTGTGTCTTGGGCCAAGAGCATGAACGGTGCTGCCTTTGGGCAGCCCGGTAGCTGGAGGTGAGAAGAGAGGCAGTTTGTGCATCTCCTCCCGCTGCGGGAAGCAGACAGCTCCTTGCTTAAAGCAAAATTTGGGTATCCACGTTGGAGAAGGGTCATCGATCATGGTGCCGTGGGGCTAAGGGCTACAAAAACACAAAGCAAGAGCCTGTTCCTGCCTGGGGTTTATGACAGACTGACCAGAAGGTGGGAGAGAAGACAAGGATACAGAGGGCTGCTCTGTGGCTGTGAGGACCGTGTAGCCTGCCTGGCCATGAGATCCGTCTCTGTTGGATGAGATTGGAGCTGGAGTAATCACAGGGGCTCTGCTCTGCTTAGGTACGGCTGGCAAAGAGCAGCTCGACATCCTGGGGTACCAGCCCTGCAGGCAGATTACCTGTCCAGGGAGTGAGAAGATGCCTCTGTGACTCCCCATAAAGTACTCAGCGTCCTTTTGGAGAAGGAAAGCGGCACAGACCAGTGGTGCAGGATGCCTGGCTCTGGTTCTGCCCCAGACTTGCTCTCTGTGCCTCAGTTTCCCCAAGTCTTAAGCCAGGACAATCAGCCTTGCCCAACTTCATAAAATGCTTGGACATCTGCAGATGCAGATCTTCTGTGATGAGTCAGATCTTCCCTTGTGTGACTCAGCTCGCAGATGCTGAGCCCTGCATCACCATGGCCATCTCCCATTGAACAGCTACGGAGCTCCCCCTGCTCCGGGATCCGTATTTGCTATTCTTACTGCAGCAACGCAGCCACAGACGTCGCCTGAGTGCCTGACTATTCCCACAACTAAATACTTCTGTGAGTTTCTAGACCCATTTGGGAAGACCAGGGAACAAAAAAAACTTTCTAGATTAAACACTTCTGTTAGCAATACAGGGGTCATCGCAACATCTTCATCAGCATGTTATGAATGAATATAACCTCTGGTCTATGCAACGATGTAAGAGAGAGACAAAGGCCAGAGTATATTTACCTGCAGTGGCCAAACGGCTACCAATGCCCACAGTAGCTAATTTAACTATAGGAACAGCCAAAAGGTATTTCCACCCCCTCCATCCCATCCCAGTTACCTGTCAAAGCCTTCAGGTTCCCGGTGGCCAGGACATCAGCTAGGCGTAACAAGACTCAGCCACACGCACAGCTCAAACCCTGTAAGACTTGCCGTGTCCAATGGCCAGAGGGCGATTTGCGAGGAAGAAGCAAAGAAGAAACGTTCGGAACGGCTGGATGTATTTTTTTGTGCTTTCAGTGAAGACCGCAGCAGCTGTGGTTAATTCTAAAATGGGAAATAGAGAAAAGGTCATTGGACGATTGACAGCTTTCCTCCCTGCAAGTTATAAAAGAAGGAAAATGGAAATCTAACAGTGGCTTTCGCTTCTAAAATTAACATAATTCTCCCTGATGCATGAATGTGGCTCTGCAATACCAGCAGCGCAAACCCCAGTGCTCTGGCAGGACAGAGATCTGACCCTGGAAAAGTCTTTAATGCGTGGATGCAGCCCCTTGACATCTGGGGCAAAATGCTAGCGGCCCCTTCTAAAGATTACACTAGCAGGCATCGCTCTGCAAGAATGCATCAGGGTTGCATCATGTGGGCTCCTTGAATGTTCCAGAAATCCTGCCTGCCACCTCTTTCCTGCCAAGTTTTCACTGAAAATCCATACAGTAGCTAGGAAATACACACTGCAATTCTCCGCTGGCATATTTTAAACAAGCAGGAGTATTTAGGCTAAGCATAGTATGTGGTTTTTGATGCATGGGGACATACAAAAGACATCCCTTTTTGCTAAGGGTCCCGCATGCAGAACCAGTTTTCTGGGATACAGGAAACTTCAGACAGAGAGAAATACATGGTTAAATGTATTAAACATTATGTGTGACGCTATGTATCTATCATGCACTGCAAAATGACATCAGAAGTGGCATTAAAGTTGCAAAAAGCACTAAAAAGCTTGGAAAGGCCAAATTAAGTTCAACTGGGTAACTTTCACTTGAGCTCAACCACTCTTACGACACAGAGAGCAAAGAAACCTTTCAAATGCCTTATCTCTGTTCTCATCAATGCGTGCTCAATCTTCCACCAGCCGGTCCCCTTGCCTTGGAGACTGGTCTTGGCCTTTTGCAGATACATCCTAAACGGCCACGAAGGTTATGCTCCCCCACCCAATTTGGACCTACGTGAGGGGACCCGACCGGTGTGACATTTGCCTCCCATGGGAACGCGTTGTGTCATCCCAAGCAAAGACGCAGCAACTCAGATCTAGACACAAACTGGTTTGGTCCCATCAGATCAGCCCAACAAGGTCACCAGGGTTGGGGCAACCAAGAGCCTGCGGTCCCTGGACCCTGGGAAGGATGAAGCCCCTTCTCCTGTTGTATCTCTCTGGGCAGCTTTTCTGTTGCCTTTGTAAGAGCAGAAAAGACGAAGAGGTTGCCAAGCCCCTTCCTAAGCATCCCTTTGCTTACATATCCGCAGCACGTGGGCGATGAGAAATGTACACGCCGTTTGCTCCTGCTGGACCGCTGCCCGGTGCAGGGGTGGGGGTGCCGAACCCAGCGTGTCTTTCCTCAGCTTCATCTCTCCCCTCCTCCTTTCCTGCCTTAAAACTGCTGCATCAAGCACCCCGAAGTCCACAACGCAGCAAAAACACCAGCCCCAGCCCTGTCCTGCATCCAGCCCCCCCCCATCCCATCGGCATCACCAGTGGCAGAGTTTTGCAGCTCGGCTTGTTGGGGGGACCTGATTTCCAACAACCAAGCCACTCTGAGGGACACCAGTAAGATTGGTGAGACAGGCAGTTGTGTATCTTGTGTGCCTACACACGAGCGGGCACGCACACGCGTGCACACGCATGCACACGCATGCAGACGCCGAACCCGCCCCGCTGCCCGCCCCAGCGCAGCTCTGCGCTGGAAGCAGAAGATTGGCTGGTGGAGGATGTCTCTCCAAGCAAGGGTCGGTTTTAGGGGCGTTTCTGTTCCCTCAGCTGGCTCCAGAATAAATGGTTTCCTTTTACATCCCGTTTCCTTAGAAGAGGCCTGAAACGTTGCTGTGCTGCGGGGAGGGGGGGCATGCGGGTCTGCGCCTCCTCTCAGCTTTCTGACAGCTTCAACCAAATTTAAAGGAGAGGCAGAGAGCTCAAACTTTTTAAGTTCCCATATGCTTCTTGAAAACAGGCAGCCAGGAAGAGACGAGGAAGAGCTTTAACGTCACAGCGGACGGGAACTCAGCTTTTAACGAGACGTCAGAGATTCCCCCTCGCAGCCCCACTCTGTGCATGACACTGAGCAGACCGACCTCCCCGGTCCTGGGCCTTCTCTGCTCAGATTTTGTAATAAAGGGTCAAAAACTGGAAATGGCACATTCCTCGCTGCCTGCCTCAGGCTTCTCACAGTGGGGAAACTGAAGCTACGGCATCCCAAGTCACTGGTCTCACCCTGCTCTCGCAGCCTGCCCTTGAGATGGTCCTGGCGTTCGTGGGGCTGACGTGGCTGAAAAACTAACCACTTTCTTTTTCTTTTGGTTAATTTTCGGGTGGATCCAGATGGTCCCAGTCACTGCGAGGCAGAAGGGAGGGGGTGAGGAGTGCGTATCACCAGCAGTTCATCCAGCCAGCCTGGAAAGGGTAACCCAGAGTCCTGAGTCCTGTTGGTTTGCCACGACCCCAAACCAGAGCTCCTGTATCAGTGTAGAAAGAGCATAGGACCCGGCGGCCACGTGGGTCCTCGTGGCTTGCTGCCCGGGGATGGCAAACTCCTGCCGCGGAGCTGTGGCTGTCCACAAGGACCCCATCTTCTCCCCCCCATAGCCCGGCTCCCAGGAAGGTACGGGATGCAGGGGTTTGCAATGCGACCTGCCGTCACCCGTGCTGGACCTCCGCCGAGGCCGCACAGATGTCATTCTTTCCACCTAAAAGCACCAGAGGAATTTCCCCCCGCCTCGACGTGTTGGCAGGAGACCCTGTGGATTTTGAACTTTTCTCTGCGAGTATTAAACAGGGATTACAAACTGGGATCAAGGGAGTCTCTCTCCTCTATGCCCTGTGGGAAAGCTGCAGCTGTGGCCTCGCTAGCCTGTCCTTCCTTGTTCGTGCATCATGGCATACCTGCGTGATACCACGGATGGCGAATTCACCCCCCTCCAGGGCAATCAGGTTTTTTTCTCTTCCTTTTTCTCCTCCATCACATCTGCTGAAGGAGCAAAAGCTGACCGGTGCTTTGCAGAGAATGTATGCATCCATAGGCTGAATTTGCACCTTTAGGGCATATAAAGCCACCCTGTGACCTCCCAAAAAGCCAGGGGCTGGCATCCCCAGCTCTGGGCACAGCAGGCTAGCAGAGATGAGTTTGGCTCGTCACTGCTGCAGACCAGACAGGCCAGGGCACAGATCCACGGGACACTCAGCCTTTCAGCTTCACTGCCATTCTTTGTGTGCCGTCTATTCAGACAAAGCTGGTCCCTTCCAGCTCCAGCCAAACTGGGAGCCGGGCATGGCTGCAAGCCAGAGAGGGGGAAAAGGGCTGCGATTCTGCCCAAGTCCGAGACATCGCTGCCTGCAAAGCCATCGCTCCGTGATGCCTTGAGCTGCATGAATGAGCTCAGAGTGGCAAAGGAGGATGTTGCAAGGGGAAAATTAAAGCACCAATCCTGAACTTGCCCTTGACCTGAGCAGAGGAGCAGAATCCCCCCAAAGCCTTTGCATGTGGGTACCCAGAGAACCAGGTGAGCTCTGACTAGCTCTGGGTAGGGAACCCCTCACCCAACACATGCTTGATTTGCCTAGAGGGGAGACCGTGGTGTTTGAGTGCTACTGGGAACTCACCTGAGACTGGAGTCATGCTGGTTGCTGCCGTCCGTGGCTCCTCACGTGGCTCTGGGAGATGACCTCAGGCTGGATCCCTCCATCAGCCACGGCTGCTTCCAGGCTCCATCCGGACCCGTCTGCTCTGGTTTGGGGAGAGATTTGGCTGATGAAACTGAGACACGTGCAAGTTCCTCAGTAATCCCAGACAAATCAGTGATAACACTGCTCCTGGGGCTGCCCTGGGAAGCTCTGAGAAATGGTCTGGGGAGGGTTGAACTGATTTGAGAAGGTTTGAGCTGACCTAGGGAGGGTTTCTTTAAGGCTGGTTCACCTTCTCTGTCCATTCCTGCTCATTAGGTGAGAAAACGATGCCCAGGAGATGCAGGCAGGAGAAGCAGTGGAGAGGCAGGGGAGAATTCACATCAGTACTGCCTTTGTCTCACCCTTGCAGGCAGGTGAGATAATGCTGTCACCAGGAT
Source organism: Gymnogyps californianus (assembly GCF_018139145.2). Classification (NCBI taxonomy): domain Eukaryota; kingdom Metazoa; phylum Chordata; class Aves; order Accipitriformes; family Cathartidae; genus Gymnogyps; species Gymnogyps californianus. The sequence goes on along the minus strand of NC_059471.1, from coordinate 2,196,212 downwards.
GGGGGACACAACGGGGACGTGCAAATTTGGGAATCTGACTGTACCAGGGAGTGTGCCAGGCTTGTTGCATCCTCTGCGGGAAGACTAGATGCATTCAAGGCGGAGGCTGCAAAGAGGATCAGTATCACCTTTGCTGCCCCCACCATGATCTTTGCAGGTCCCATGGTTTTTAATCCTCCAAGACCTAATCCTGCCATGTGCTGTGCTCCCTCCAAGAGATGTTCAGCACCAGGACGGCTTCTCAGCTGCTCTTCAGTGCCAGACCCATGCTGGCTCTAAGCATCCCTGCCTTCCCCATCTGCAGCACAGAGAAACCCCAGAGGTAACTGAGTTACCCAGAAGGGGAGGTGAGGCTCATGAACTCTGAGGCTCCTAAGGACATACAAAATGTCCTACTAGGCCAGCGTGGTTCATCTAGCTCTGCTCCACCAGCGACCATGGGAGAGGCAAGCACCTTTAGGGCAAGCAACTGGTTCCAGCTTGCCTGTGGTTCACTGTGCTTGTGCCACCCCAGCACCCAGACCTGCCGGATTAGGGACGTTCAGCATACATCCCCATTATTATCTACTTCTGGAACTAATTAGTTTAATTTGTCTAATCTTTTTAGATTAGATCCTGTCTGCCTCCTGTGGATGCAACTGCGTGAAAAAAGACTGCCTGGGATCTGTTTTAAAACGATCTCCTGCTAGCTTCTGCCTAGCTCCATGCTCTTAACTGTGGGATCTGGTGAACAGCTTTCATCCCCTGCCTCATTAAAGCTGAGAGTTACAAGAAGGGACTAAATATCTCCGCTCTACAAATTGCCTTCATTGCTATCCTTGCTACAGACCATGCTTGATCCTGGAAAGCAGAAATCCTGCACCAGCTTCATGGCAGCTTAGAAGATGACAGACTCTGTCACTGATACAGGAAAACAAGGGTCAGCCTCCTGGGTCACAGTAGCCTACAGGAAAGGGTGAATGTGCAAAGCTGCAGGAGTTTATATTTTTAAAGTTCTGTCCAAAGAGCCTGTTAGACTGCAGTGTTTGCTTTCATTTGCTTTTGTAGAAATAAAGCGCTCCTTTAATATATAATCAAGTGAATTAGTAACATTGCTTTAACTAAGACAAGCCAAACGACCACGATAGCATCAGTCCAGATGTTTTACGGCTGGGCATGGGTTGTTTGCCGCAGAGCTGGGTGTAGGATTCCCAGTACCAGTCGGATTTCGCTGTCCCCCACCCCAGCAGCTCCCCCACACCCGGCCCAGGCGCTGCGACAACAGGCTGCAAATCTCCGTCTGGTTTGTCGGGGTGTGTAGGATCAGACCCATATCACAAACTGTTTGAGGGTTTTTTTTTAATTAAAGTATGTTAGAGCTCAGTAGATCTGCAGCCCCCTAAAATCCAAAGGCTCCCCAGGGAGCAAAACCGCACTTGAAATAACTCGCGACAAAAGAAATGCAAGTTTTGCCCGATGCGCAAGTGTGTTTTAAAGCCGGGCGGCTGGAGGGGAGGAGTTGTGCTGGAGAAGTGGATGTGTCTTTTGGCAGCTGGGCCCTCTCATTAAAGGAGCAGAGAAGACGGAAGAAGGCAACTCCCAGTATCGCTCCCCCTTCCCGGTCCTCTCCCCCCATCCCACTGCTGTCGGATCTCCTACGTGGCACTGTGGGGGCAGGGAGCGCTGGCCAGCGCGCCTGCAAAGTCCGATTGCGCTTGGAAATCGCTCGATGGCAACAGAAATCTCCCCCTGCAATGCACATCAGCCTGATTCCTAGCTCTTTTGCTCTGGACAAAACGTTCACGGTCAAGATTAAGCTGTTTGCTGACATTTTGGTAGAATTTACTCATTTTCTGCACATTCACATCCTAAAGTCCTGCAGATTTATTGTGGCTGTCTTACAGCAATGTACTCAGGATTCTGTTGTCTGGGGGAATGAATTAGTAGTGTGGGGCAGTTAGCGACAGCAGGAATAGGTTGGAATATACACTCAAAAATGAGGCAAAAATTTGAAATATCTTTATGCTGGGCTGCCTGTCCTCAAACACAAAGAACTACTTTTATTCAACTCCAAATTCCTGTTATTGAGGCAAAGCCATTTAAAAGGACTGACGCACAGAGCCCTGCACTTGTGTCAAAGCAGTTTGGTGCTGGGAGGCATTGAAAGAGATCAAGATTAAAAGTTTTAGAGTTTATTTTAAATTTCACTAGGAAGAAAAAGAAAAAATCTTACATGGGAAGTAATTACACAGAAGGGTTTGAAGGTGGAGCAATTCAGAGCCTGGCAGAGAAAACCAGCTGACACTGGAAGTTTAAAGGAGCTTTTCTCATTTCTCAGCTGGTACACGCTGCTGGTACAGACCGGTAACATTTCACCTGTGTATTGATTGTTTGCTATCAGCAAATTCATTTTTTACTATGGCAACGTAGTAATAAAGCAAAGATTGTGCTAGAAAAACCCTGGGGCCGCATTCTGATCATTTATGCAGACACAAAGCCAAGAAAACTGCTCCAAATATACACGAGGGTACAAAAAAATAGGACGCTCAAGGTAGTTCAAAATTCGCTCTCCCACTGAATCCCTCCCAGAAGGAAGCTGACCTCTGAATATCCCGTTGTGAAGCCATTAGGACCATTTAGGCACGTTGTCATTAAAGACTGCAGCATAAGGTACCTGCTAGGATGCAAAATGCCCAAGGAAGATGTCAGCTGGAAACATATTTTGTTCAGGTATTTCTTTCTCCACGCACACCACTGAAAAAGAAAAAAAAAAAAAAATTTAAATAAATCACACAAAGCCAGGAGCCTTCGGGCATCTGAAATGACTTCATGCTTGGCACCCAAAAAGTCGCCCAGTGAGTGAGACCCCTTGGCACTTTTCCCCTGTAACAGCTTTTGTGCAAATGACACCGCGTGGATCAATTCAGCCAGAATAAAGGCTCTTGGGAATGGATGAATGGGACAATCTCTCTCACAGCCAGAAGCAAACACCCAGTGACCAGAACAAACCTCCCGTTATCTGCTACCGCTGTTATCAAGGTCTTGTTGCTGCAAACCGTGCTGTGAGCGAAATCATCGTAGAAACACACATTTTGTTTTGCTATTAGTGTTCCGGGGAGCTGGTTTATTGCAGCCGGTGGAAAATTTTGTACAGGGAGGGCTCAAAGACCTCCCCTTGTTTGAGGTGTGGAGTATCTACTCACATGGCATCACCTGAACGGTTTAGACAGAAGAAAAATGTCATTTTTTGATGGCATCTTCTAGAATCGGTGGACTGACGTTGTGCAGGGGAACGGACAGTGCAAAGGTGAGATGATCCCAATGCAAGATGCTTGCAAGACAACAACCCAGGTCTGAGGGCAGAATATTCAAAGCCAGAAGACAAACTCAGATGCTGTTTTCTACCACAGCAACAAGAGGTAGCAACCTGCTGAGACCCCTGTCTTCCGAGGGAAGCGGAGAAACTTGCAGAGCCAAAACCAGGGGCGGGGGGGCGGGGAATGAAATTACATGGTGATTAGATGCAAGGGAAGACACAGACATCAGTTAAACACCACAATGATGCAGCATCCTTCTGCTGATGGGGTAACTATCAATGAGGATGGTGCTTAATTACTGGGTGGTACCTAACATATCACTATATCCCAGATTGCCATTAAAAAAATCCCATGCCGGCTTAAAATGTGACAGGGTTGAAACTGAGCAGCGTTGAATACTCGTGACTCAGCGCAGAAACTTCTCTATGGCACATACTTTGCTGCAAGCGCTCTCAGCCAGGCAGTCTGGCACTGGGCGGCATGAGCATTTAACTCCTTCAACATTACTTTGGGGCTGCGGATATTTGCTGCCATAATGCCTTTCTAAACTGCGTAAGTTTGCCAGACATGAGGATTTTGCCATGGTGTTACGCTACAATGAAGAACAGACCCCAACCGCCCTGCTGCTCTCATACCTATGGTGCAGGGGGAGATTTGGAAGTATGGAAGATGTGAGGGGTAAGAAGTTCACCACTCCAACAGCCCAGCTGCCGGGGAAAAAGAGGGGGTGTTAGTACAGGTGGGGAGATGGATGGAAAACCAGTCTCTGTGGGATACAGCAATATGAGGAAGCTCTCCAGCTGTCTGTAACTTGGCCATGAGGTCCCTGCAAATCCCCTGGCATCAGGACCTGCGAATGCAGGTCCCCTTGGGTATCACCGAACGGGTGGGGGCATTTCAGATGGCAAGATGTGGCTTGAACCGGGTGCAGATGTTAAACATTGCTGCCTGTGACTGCCCCGGTCATGGCTGAAGCCCTTTGCAACAACCCTTGACTTGATGGAGGATGACACCCCGGAAAAAATAAATAAACCACCCGCCTCATGTGCCAACAACCAGCCTCAAGAAGTGCCGGGGGGGGGGGGGCGGGGAGGAAATAAGATGGGCCAGAGCCCCGTAAAAATGCAAAAGCACCCTTTTGGCTTGGGAGAGCCTCCCATAGCCCTGCTGTAAGGCCTGGCTGGGGGCAGGCAGAGAGGCAGCTCCGGCCGTGCCGGCAGAAGGAGGGACCACGCGTCCCCCCCAGCCCCGCCGGACCCCCCCCCCCCCCCCCCTTGCAGCAGCAGCAGCAGGGCCGGGCGCTCCCTGCCATTGGCGGGAGGCCGGGAGAGCTTTATCGGATCCTCCCCTTCCTCTCCCTCCCTAGGCGTTTTTGAGAGGTTTTTCCCAACTTTCCAGAAGTTTCTCCCCGGCCCCTTATATACCCCCTCCGCGGGACCGCGAGGTGCACAGGGGAGCCGAGCAAAGCAGCGTCCCAACCCCGCACCGCGCCCGCCCCGCCGCAGGTAACGGGGAGGGGAGGGGGGGGATCGGGGGGTGGGGGGGGGGCCGGGGTAGCCCGGGCTCGCATGGACCGCTGCCAGGCAGGGATGCGGCCAAGCTGAGATTGCAGCTAGGCCGGGTGTTATTTTGGGGTCCTGCATGCTCCTGGCTGGCCCCATAGGGCAGGGAAGGCGCGGGGGGGGGGGTGTATTGCATGGGGGAAAAGGGGCTGCATGGGGGAAGGGGGTTGCGTTGCATTGGGGTGGGTTGAAGTGGGGGATATGGGTAGGGTCCAAGACTGCCCCACAAGCTGGCTCTGTTTTTTCGAGAAAAGACACTAAAAGATTCCCCCCCCCCCCTCCAGTTTGCTAGAGATGGGTTGCAGCGAAGCTCCACCCTGGTTTTACACCCAGGAGAAGCTTTCAGGGGGTGAAGAAAGAGAAGAGGGGGATAAGGGAAGCACCAACTTGGTCCAAGTGGTCCCGGAGCAGTCCTGGCTGGAGAAAGCCTCCAGCCCCTGCTCCTGCCCAGCCTGGGAGCCTCCGGGACCTTGGGCACTAGCCCAGCGCAGGAGGGAGAGCTCTCGCTCCAGCCTCCCTGCGACAAGACTGACTAACCCTGTCCTTCTGTCTGCCTTAACAAAGCGTCACGTCCCTCTGCTGACATGGAGATGGCCTTTTGCTTGCATGCCTCCGTCCTGCGGCTTTGTCTTGCTTATGGGAGAGATACAGCCCTCGAAGGGGTGCGTGCCTCTGGCTGGCTGTCGTGGGCGATGGCACCTCCAAATCCTGCCGGGAGAGCGGGTCCCCGACAGCCCCGAGGAGGTCTGCGGCATGCCACGTTGGCACGGGGCGTCCCCTTGCAGGGCTGGGCCGTACAAACGCAAGAGAGGATGTTATCGGCTGCGCATTCCCCCACATTCCCTCTATTTTCAGCCCTGGGTTATGAATTCACCAATAATCTCAGCCATAATCCAAGGATGGACAAAATTGCTCTCTGTCTCGCCGCCGCGGGCTGGGTCACTCATGGCAGCCCAGCGCGCCCGGCCAAATTTCTCACCAGTCTCTGAAGTAATGAATCTTTTTTAAGCTGAGGATGTAAGCGGCGTGGGCCCCCCGTTGCTCGCAAGAGAACTACTCCATGTATCTGTTTTCTTTCAGAATGAAAAAGGCAAACGTTGACCTCACTATGAAACAGTTTCAAGGTATCTTTAGAAATAAAAGGGAACGAAAAAAACAAAAGAAAAACCCTCAGATTTTAAATGCTTGCCGCACCCGATGCTGTCTGCACCATAGAAGTGCATCAAGGGCAGTTTTGAGCCTGTTGCACAAGTCTTTGCTCTTAGGTAGCCGGGATGGCTCTTCCCTTCAACGGAAGGCTTGCTCCCAAAAAGATTTTCGGATACAAATTGCCTCCCTCTCTGAGGCTACGTAATGTAATTCCCACTCTGGCAAAGGGTCCCTGGTGCAACTGCGAGCTCTCTTTGCTTCGGGCTATGTGCGTGTTTCCTTCCATATGCAATCCCAGCGGGCCCTTCTGCTTCCTGCTCTGTTTGTTTGCTTTAACCCTGAAGCTGCCCTGTTGCAGCCCTTTCTTGTCTCCGCATGCAAGGAGCAGCCTCTGAGGCTGGCCAGGAGCAGGGTGGGAGGAGAGGACCAAGGAACGAAACTTCACTGTAGCCTTGAGCATGACGCTCACCCAAAAGCTCGCTTTGGGCACGAAGGTGGAATTTAAGCCCTGAGGATCTGCTGTCAGGAAGGTTTGCTGCGAGCAGCATGAAGTCAGGAGGGAGGGAAGGTCTGGGGACAGGTTATAGCCTCGGAGGCAGGAGGGGTGAGCTCCAAAGAGCTTTCAGGCATGGCATTTAGGACTGGTCAGTCTGCAGATTTATAGAAGCTAGGAGCTCAGAGCCCTCACTGGGGACGGGTGCACCTACGTTGTGATGAGATGCATCTACCTAATGCATGAATGTATTGGGAAGGGGCTCTGCTGGGGCAAAGGAGGGGTCCACCCCCTTCCTCTGCCCCGGTACCTCCCTGGCAGGGCTGTACAGGCAAAATAAAGTCAGACAGAGCTGACCAGACAGCGTTGGATCTTCTCAAGGGGCCCCTCTGACTTAGCTTGGTGGAAGCTCATGTGCTCCATCTAGTGTCTAAAAAGCTGAGCATTTGGGTACCGAGCTGGCGTCCCCAGAGAGGACGATCCCTGCCGTACACTGACCGGGGACAGCCCCTGGATCGACGGGCAGCACTATGCTACGTGGCCCCTGGGCAGCAGAAACATCCTGCTTTTAGCTTTTCCTGACCAGGGCAGAGGCTCTGGGGACAGAAATATCTGTTGCTTCCATTCCCTGGCCCCTCCTTAAATCATTTACTGTACATGAACATATAGTAATATAGTAAAATTGCTTAAAAAGGACGCTTTCATTCAAAAAGCACAGGCTCTGCATGCCAGAGTGCAGCCTGGACACTTGAAGATTAATCGTTGCTCCGGGGAAAGCCCAGTGTGGACTTGGGATCGTTGCACCCCAAGTGATGCCTTGATGCAGATGCTCTGGCTGTCACTGGAGCCTAGGAGTGGGTTTCACTGGAAGAGCCCCTGGGGTCTCTGAATGCTCCAGGAAGGGCTTGAATCATGCTGACGGTGAGCTCTTCTTGCCCAGCAGGTCCTCAGAGGTGTTGGGTGCTGCTGAAGCCATGTGGATTATTCCAGTGCTTGCTCTCTGCGGCCTCGCCGCAGCCGTGCCCTCGGAGGACAGGAAGCTGAGCGACAAGGCAACAACGCTGGCTGACCGCAGCACAACGCTGGCCTTCAACCTCTACCATGCCATGGCGAAAGACAAGAACATGGAGAACATCCTGCTGTCCCCCGTGGTCGTGGCCTCTTCCCTCGGCCTCGTGTCCCTCGGGGGCAAGGCCACAACTGCCTCCCAAGCCAAGGCAGTGCTCAGCGCGGACAAACTGAACGATGACTACGTGCACAGCGGGTTGTCCGAGCTCCTGAACGAGGTCAGCAACAGCACAGCCCGCAACGTCACCTGGAAGATGGGCAACCGCTTGTACGGCCCTGCCTCCATCAACTTTGCCGATGACTTTGTGAAGAACAGCAAGAAACACTACAACTACGAGCACTCCAAGATCAACTTCCGAGACAAGAGGAGTGCCCTGAAATCCATTAACGAGTGGGCAGCCCAGACCACGGATGGGAAACTCCCAGAGGTCACGAAAGATGTTGAGAAAACTGATGGGGCCCTCATTGTCAATGCCATGTTCTTCAAGCGTAAGTTCTACCTTCAATTCTTGATACAAGTGACCCAAAACCTAGCCTGAGCCAATACGTAGCAGCCCAGATGGGAAGGTGAACAAATCCTAGGTCCACTGGAGGCACGCTCTTTTTGAGAGCGACTAGTTAGGAACTGTGCATGAAATAACCACCCATTCCCTTTTCTTACAAGCTGAATTTCTCTCTCCTGTAGCTCACTGGGATGAGAAGTTCCATCATAAGATGGTGGACAACCGTGGCTTCATGGTGAGCCGTTCCTACACTGTGGGAGTTCCCATGATGCATCGCACAGGTAAGTTGCAAACCTCCTGCCCCATGTCAAGACCCACCGGAGTTACGCTCTCTGCTGCTCCGTTACCCAGTTTTCCACCAACTGTTTCCAAGATTGTTTTGCCTCACGGGCAATAAGTGAGAGAGAAGAAAGCAGGGCGTGCTTGTTCTGCTGATTCAATCTCTCTGTGAGCAGAGAGAATCCATGTTTACTATTGGGTGCTTGGCTGTTAGGAATAAATCCTAGCTCAGCACGCCAATGAGAGACACAGTTTTGAGTTGTTGCGAACTCCAGTAACACTGGGCCAGTTCCCAAAACAGCGTTCAGACTCACTTCCCTTGCTGGTCAGGGGAAGTCCAGGGTGCATTCACAACAAGGTTGTGGGTAGCTTTGCCTCTGCTCCACATCTCACCATTCCCTGCTTCTGATTTCAAGGTCTCTACAATTACTATGACGATGAGACAGAGAAGCTCCAGGTGGTAGAGATGCCACTTGCTCACAAGCTCTCCAGCATGCTTTTTATCATGCCAAACCATGTGGAGCCTCTGGAGAGGGTTGAGAAACTGCTGAACAGGGAGCAGCTAAAGGCCTGGGCTGGCAAGATGAAGAAGAGATCAGTGGCCATCTCGCTGCCTAAAGTCATCCTGGAAGTCAGTCACGACCTTCAGGTAAAGGAGGTCCTTAAAGAAAACAGTTGGGTCTTACAGTTCTTTGGGGTGGGAGAGAAGATAGTGGGATGATGGGTTATCTGTGCCCGTCATCCTTTTTCCAGCGGCTAGTCTAACCATGGCTGGAAAGGATTGCACTGTGTCATCTCTGGGAGGGTTGCTGACCTCTTTTTTTTTTCCTCCTAGAAACACTTGGCTGATCTGGGCCTGACAGAAGCCATTGACAAAACCAAGGCTGACTTGTCAAAGATCTCTGGCAAGAAAGACCTTTACCTGTCCAACGTCTTCCACGCTGCTGCTCTTGAATGGGACACGGAAGGGAACCCCTATGATGCTGACATCTACGGCCGAGAGGAGATGAGGAACCCCAAGCTCTTCTATGCTGACCACCCCTTTATCTTCATGATCAAGGACAGTAAAACCAACTCCATTCTCTTCATCGGCAGGCTCGTGAAGCCCAAAGGGGACAAGATGCGTGATGAGTTGTAGTTAGGTGGGTTTTTTTCCCCAGAGCTTTGGTTTGTGTGTTTTAGTGGGGGATTTCAAAAAAGGGGAAACACTATTTTGTATCCTTCTCGAACTATGGGTGCTATTCAGACCAGGGTGCATTGTGATGAGAAACCAGCATACACTTTACCTCACCCCAAAATACTTATTGCACAAACCCACCTCCAGAGAGGAACAGGGGAGCCTGGCACAAGAGGGTCACTAGGAGTGGAAGGGAACTGGCATGCACTGTCTCAGCTACTGGCATCCTCAGCTGAGATGTTCAGGCTGAATCCTAGCTCCTCCCTGCACTAGGGTTAAGCCTCCCGCTAAGTACCTTGCTGCTACCATCAGCCCTGCAAGGGCACAAGCCCTCCACCCTTCCATCTCAAATATTGCTGCACATTTAGCTCTGCCACTCACTTTTCTCTCCCTTTGATGCTACGCAGCACCACACCAGAGCTGCTCTGGTCGCTTTGCAGTTGTTCTTTGCTTCTCTCTTCTATCTTCAGCGATATATAATGGAGGACGAAGGCCCAATTCTGCAATCGAGCCCCCTCTATGGTCCTGGGAGCAGAGCAGGACCATGACAGCATGTAAGAACAGACATTGTATGGAGTTGGGCCCTTCTGTCCTGCCTAACCCTGCTCTGGATGACTCTTAGGTGCTTCAATCGCAACAGGGCATCAGCTCCTTAGGTAGAACATTCGCTGCAAAGCCAAGCGCAGCTTTACTCAATACTTCACGGAGAAGTAAGTGGCTTAGTGGTGTCAGCAGAGAGGCCAAAGAGCAGATGGGCTTCTAGAAAGATAAACCTGAGGTCGCTTTGACACTCTTGCTTGACAGAAATAGCTGTGCTCCACCCCTCTGGCGATCATGAAGGGAGCTGTTGGGCCAACATCTGGAATTAAACACCTTGTCCCAGGCAAACAGAGGAACTCCACTTCTCTTGGTGCTTCTGCATCGGCACATAGGGCTGGGAAAGAGACAGTTACCACTGTGAAGGTTCTCCCAATTATGACCAGGGCTGGTACCTGTCAGCTCCCGTAGCAGGCCAAAGGACTCCTGCTGGCTTCGCGCAGGGAGGTGGATCAGGTTCACTTCCACTTTCTTGTTTAAATACAAAGCTTTAGAGCTGCCGTTACCCGACTTCCTAATGACCCTTTTCTCAAGCTCCTCTCCTCCACGATACTTTAGCTCCCTGTTGGCTGACCTGGATAAGGGCACGCTGAAAAACAAATGTATTTATAGTTATACTCGTATTTATGTCTGATAATTAGCAAGTTTCACAGCCTGCTCCAGCCTAGACTTGGAGGCTATTCCTGTCATCTTCTCTTTAAGGGATATCATCAGGTTAATACTATTTAAAGAAGTAACTGATACGATCCCATGAGCATTGAAGCATGTGTCAGGTAAGCCTTGCTACGCACTGAGAGACATCACAAAGCAAGTAATGACAAGATTATTGAAAGGAGAGAAATCTGTGCATCACAAACTTAAGTGCCTGTTATTTGAAACCAGCAAGGACAGTGACTTCATTCCTTGTTTTTATTTCCCTGTCAATGTGCTTGCTGTCAGGTTGCTACACAGAAGCCCAATACTGCATTTTCTCAGACCACACACCGGACTATTTCCACTTATTTATTAAGTTACAACTAAGTCTCTTTATTAGGTGTTTCCTACAGGCAAAAATACAGCAGCTTGGGCCCCCAAGTTTGACCCGACCATGCCTTCTCCAGGTTTGCAAGGTTACACAATTGCAGAAAAGCTCGTCTGCCCTAATTCCTATCCAAGCCAGCCAGAATGGGAGATTCTTGTCCTTAAACCTCCTCCCAGATCACATTCCCAGGTGCTTTCCCCACTGTGTTGGGAGGTAGGAGGCAATCCACAAGGATGTACCCAAATGCACAGGAAGCCTAAAGCCCGGTGTGTATGCTAGACGCTACCCGGTGAATCAGCGCACTGAAACCCACACGCTGTAATGCGTTACGGAGGATGGGGGGGGGGGTAAAAGGGGTGGGCAAGGCAAGAACACACTGTGGGATATTGTGAATAATTTGCATCATGTGGATGCAGGCGTCTGATGGCTTTTATTGTCTGTTCTTGTACCACACAATGACAGTTGTATAATTTTGCAATAAAATTTTTTCAATGAACCTCTGGCAGCCACAGTCACTTGCAGGGTTTGGGTGGAGACAAAATACTCTTAACAGAGCTTAGAGAGGTTCCTTGCCATCCTTAAATCCAATACACCTTTCTTAATCTGGTAATTATGGACAAAAGTTACACTTAATACACAACAGATGAATTCCTATAACATGTCCATCATGGAAAAGGAATGCTATTAGCAAGTCGGCTTTTCACTTTTAAATTTTTCTCCTGAAACTGCAAGTATCCAGCATCTTCAATGCGTCACAGGTAAAGGACCTACTGCCCTGCCCCGCAATTTAACAAGAGCAGCAAATGGCTGTTAGAATACAGCAGCGTTAGGAATAAAAAGTGAGCTGTTAGCCACAGGGACCAGCCTTCCTGACCCTACAACCCAAAGCTTCTCTAGCTGGGATCCAATCGAGGGAAATAGAAGAGGAAAAAGAACTGCAAGAACCTGCACCATTGCTGCAGCCATACAGCTAAATATGCCTTCCACAGTTGGAGAATCCAGCAGCGTCAGACCCTGCTGGCCCATGTCCTTCCACTGCTGGAGAGGGATTAACCTGCTGTCCGTTCAAGCATGCAACCTTCTGCCACTCAAGTCACAAGCAAAACTAAAGCCACAGACATCTACCATGTTTCCTGTGCTAAAATAGCACACGTCTGGGGTGGGCAGGCACACACATCCGTGTGGAGCTCCTCACAGACTGAAAAAGCACCGGGTGCTTGCCAGATCAGTCTTTCACTGCACAAAATTACAGAAGCCATCTCCAGCACTAACCATAGCAGCCCAGGAACACCATCAACCTAGAATAGCAATATTGCAAGGTAAAAGTTTTCCAGAGCTCCTGAGCTCATCCTACCCCCAGCTTGTCTTGCAAGTAGCTTTAAATGCTCATGTTTTTCATCGTAGGGAAGACAGCACCCTGAAGACACAGGGAACTGAATGAGCTCCCTACCTCTCCTTTAGCAGCTTCTTCAAACAGCTCATGGCAGTGGGATACTCCAACCAACGCATGCTAGAAAGGTATTCAGTTCACACGTGCAAACCTCGACCGTTACGGGATAATCATAGAATGGTTTGGGTTGGAAGGGACCTTTCAAGGTCACCTAGTCCAACCCCCCTGCAATAAGCAGGGACATCTTCAGCTAGATCAGGTTGCTCAGAGCCCCGTCCAACCTGGTCTGGAATGTTTCCAGGGATGGGGCATCTCCCACCGCTCTGGGCAACCTGTGCCAATGTTTTACCACCCTCATCATAAAAAATTTCTTCCTTCTATCTAGTCTGAATCTCCCCTCTTTTAGTTTAAAACCATTCCCCCTTGTCCTATCACTACAGGCCCTGCTAAAAAGTCTGTCCCCAGCTTTCTTATAAGCCCCCTTTAAGTATTGAAAGGCCAGAGCCTTCTCTTCTCCAAGTTGAACAACCCCAACTCTCTCAGCCTGTTCTCACAGGAGAGGTGTTCCACCCTCTCATCATTTTTGTGGCCTCCTCTGGACCCGCTCAAGCAGGTCCATGTCTTTCCTGTGCTGAGGACTCCAGAGCTGGACGCAGTGCTGCAGGTGGGGTCTCACCAGAGCGGTAATCCTTGATGTTGTCCTCAACTTCTCACATGACGGATCTCTCAAGAAGAGAGGTACAGCAATACCACTCCTAAAGACACTACTGGCACATCTCCTGATCTTACACACAACCAACTAAACATCTCTTGATTCCACCAGTGATCAGCACTGTGAGATTAATAGGCTGAGGGACTGGGTTGGAGGGCTTTAAACCAGAAGCAAGCAGAGCGATCTCCAGGAAAGCCAGCCCTCACTGGAGGACTGCAGGAGAAATTTCTAGCTCATCATCATCTAGCATACGGGGACGTTTTAAGAATTTAGACACAACATGCAAGGCCTTGCACTGCGTGTCACTCTTCTATTGCTTCAGGCCTTCCAGCTTTCACACAGGCCTTCCTGCTCCTATAAAGTGACAAAGCTGTTCTGTCACTTTTTTTTCTTTCAGATTTTCCAAATTCAAATTCGTATTTAAAATCAAAAATTAAAGTTGGTATTACTTACTCTAACACTTTAACATGTAATAACTTTTTTTTAAAGCTTTCCACTGAAAGATGCGCACAGAAACCTGCAATCAGACTCATTCTCTGACACCCTGAGAAGGCACATCCGTTTCTGACAGACTTAACCAGCTTCCCAGCCAGCACCCTGCCAGGCCGGGTTTCCAGGAGGCCTGCCAGAGAAGCTGGGAACAGGAAGGCTGAGGCTCACACATCCACACACGCTGCCAGACAGACCAGTTCCTGACACCATCAGTTTGAAATTCCAGTTCATAAGTTGCCTGCCTAACTCCTGCAGAGGAGCCTCCTGAAAATGGAAATCTGGATGTAAAAGCTATTCCTAAGCAACAAATTTTGCAGGTTTGTACAATTTTTGTTAATGCAACAAACAGGTTCTGAATTTCTTGAAATCTGAACAAAACAAAGCCTTGATCCTACGCACAACATTATCTCTTATGATGTGCATAACAGTCTCTTCCCATTACTGCACTTTGAAAAACATACTGGCAAAGGAGCTGACAGAACTAGAATCTCTGCCTGAAACTTAACCAAATGCTCAGTCTCACTGCTTCAGCTACAGGGCTTTAGCTTGACTGCAGCAGACAAGAACAGCACCAAAAGTAATTCATACAGCAACGGAACAGAAGTGAAAACACATCCCTGCCTACAGATTATGCATTTCAATAGCACAAGTAGCCTTGTCATCTATTATCAACTTCAGGATCTACCTACGTTATCCTACAGCTCATTAAAGCCAGTTATTAATACAGTGACAAATTAATAGACTGTCTCCTCAAGCCTCAGAGGAAGACAAGTTTCTTCCCCAATCGCTTAAAGGTATTTCCATCTCAAAGCTTAGGACAGAAGGTTTGAAATCCAGAGCGTACACTTTTTTTCTCCCCCAACTAATGTGTAAATATCTACTCAGAAGTTTGTCTCACCCCATATCTCCACCAGCTAAGGTTACCTGACCCTAACAGGAGCTATAATGTTCCTATACGGTCCATAGCCCTGAAAGTCACATAGTGAACATCTCTTCAGTGACAAGGGAAATGGATGTACAGAGGTGAAAAAAGCATTTCGTAGAATATAGTAATACTTCAGTTGAAGCCAGAAAGGTATCGACTACTGCAACTGCTTCGAATATTGCTAAAAAAGCTCCCCCTTCTGGAAACCTTGGAGAAAGGGACTGGTATGCAACTGAAGAGTTACCAGTACTATTCCAGTTCATAGGGACCCTCTAAACACCGGACTGCTGCTCCAGCTCTACCTAGAAATCAGCATTTTGTCCCCACTTTGTTTAGGTCAGAATCTGGTAAGTTCACTCCAAAAGGGTAACGCAAGCTGGAAGAAATGCAACAGAATTCCTTCCATACCAAAGGTGGGAGCAAGGCTTTCCTGGAATACATCTTGCAAAAAAAAAAAAAAAAGCACCTCCACAAACACTGTCTTTTGTGATTTTATTAAGAGATGTTTTCAGGATACTCAAGCTTCTGGTTGCAGATGTTACAAACCCTACAACGAAAAACAAAATACTGAGTGAGATGGTGGCAAACCATTTCCTGTAACCATTCTCCTACCCAAAACATGGAACAAACAAACAGGCTCCAAGTTTTCAACTTAAATGGCTTCTCTCACTGCTTGCATTTTAGCCAATGATCCCCCTTTTCCCCACTGGAGCAGATCTTGCTAGTCAGATTCCTTTGTTTCACTGTGGCCCTGCAAACTCCCTAACTCTCCCTGTTCACACAAGACCAGCTTCAGTCAGAGAACACCACAGCCTGGCTTTCACTAGCAGCTAAGGAAGTCTTCTGGAAGAGGCCTTAGGCCCTGTGCCTCCTGCTGCTCTAATCCGAGAAAGTGAGCAGAACTTTTAAAAGCAGGAAGTTGCACATTTTCACTGGGAACAACCCAGAGCAAGTCTCAAGACAATTTCAAGCTATCAATTTCTGTCTTAGAAACTACTCATTCAGGGAGAGGGGATTTCAAACCTTGATTATTTACTTATGAAACGAGCCTACACATTGTGCTCGACATTACTGGCTTCGAAGTCTATCCCAAACTGGATCCCATGGGGGCGGGGGGTATATGAGGAATATATACCCTGTGCTGTCAACTGCACACCGGTAGCAGGGGTACAATGTGAAAACGGATATCCAAGGCACTGAATCCTTCTCAGAGAAATGCCTCTAAGTCACTCAAATTGTGACCCAAGGTCCCCAAATCCATGCTGTGGAACGCAACACAGAAACAGGGCACTTGGACAAGGATATTCCCTTTCAGACTTGTTATCTCACCTTCACTGAAGGGTGTGCTTAGCTGGTTTGCAGCGTGCCTTAAACCATGCCCCCTTTCATCCAGGGCAATACTCTAAACCCAACCCAGCTGATCGCTGCACCTGGTACAATGCAGCAGCTTTTCTTCTCAGTATCCCAGCTACCTTACAGCTTTTTTGGTGACATGACACCTTTTCCGCATGGATCCTCCCACCGCTCGCAGGCACTTACCCCTCAGGCGGTGGGAACCGGCTGAGGCATGGCTGGCTGTTCTGGTTTGCCACCTTTCTGCTCTGAAATGGGGGTGGTGGGCAAGATCTCTTCTTTGGGTTCCACAATGCTGACGTGGTCTGGCAGAGGCTTTTTGGGGCCAATCTTTCCACTCGGGTCCCAGGGCAACATAATCTTTACTTTGATCCCCAGTACTCCTGCAAAGAGTGACAGGACAACACAGACATGCTCATTCAACACAAAATATCAAGCACACGTTCAGCAGGGACAAGCCCCAAGGGTACAAAATATGCTATCTGCACCAAAAACACCTCCTGACAACACTGAAGATGCAAGCTGATTAACACAAATGTGCTATGGCTTAAAAATCTAATTACCGTGAATTTACATCAGCATGTTTACCTTTATCCAATTCATTGCCTTTGCTAACTGCAGCCTGGGACTATGATGAAAACGTGCTATATCTTTAACTCATGCTAACCCTGGTTTTAAATCCTGTCCTTCCTGGGATAACTCAGCTCACTTTCCTAGAAAATTGCACTGGGTTTTTTTGCATCCCTTCTCAGACAAATGCCTCTAAATCATCCAATGAGTAGGACATCCTGCCCAAGGCAGCCTTAGCACAGCACCACAGAACATGGCGCTGAACAGGCTGCAATGACACAAGGACATCCCTTCTGACTCGTCATCGTATCATCACCGAAGGGAAGGTGGAGAATAGCTTTGTCTATGCTAGTATCCCTACATCGTATCCCTCCATCAGCTGTTCTGCAATTAAGTAACCCAAAGCCAATTGAGATGCAGAAGTCATTTGTGTTTTGTCAGGGGGAAGGACAAGTGTAAGCAGGCTTGGCTGGTTCAGCTGGGCAGACTTGCCAGGGCACAGCTATGGGGGAAAACTGTCTGACACTTGCTTTTTCGTGGGTCTTGTAGCACCCGTTTTCTGTCTGCCTACCCCTAGGAGCCAAGAAAGCCAGAATCCAAACTGCCAACAGCTCTTAAACTCCACCAATACGCATTTCATTTGTAAGTTGTTTTGCTACCAACCTCAGAGGCCACAGGACACAAGTAAGAGTATCTGGAAAATCCAAAGCCACATTCTCAACTGGAAACATTCAATCCCCACCACTAGAAAAGTGGATGACCTGGGATGACTACACAAAATCCGGTTGTCTGCTGAAGGCCCCTTCTCCACTTCCCATTCACATAACGCAAATGCAACTAAAGTTCAGATGTAACGTGCAAACTCCACAGTGAGAGCTTAGTTGCAAAAGCCCAAGAAAACAACAGATTTTCAGAGTCAGAACTAGCGGTAGCACAATTGAACCACTCTGCAAGATCAGCGGTGCATCAAAACCATGTGAGTTACCACCCCAGAGGTGACAGATGGAAACCTCCAACCTCCAGGCACAGGACACCAGGAGTTGAGAGCTTCTGGCTCTGAAGCACTGATAGACGGAACGAACAGAGCTGCAAAGGGATCTGCATCCCAGCCACTCACCCTGCCGGAGAAGGACGTGACGCACGGCTGTGTCGACGTAGTAATTCACCGGGTCTCCACTGTGGATCATCAAGCCATCCACGAACTTCATGGACTTGGCACGCTGACCTCTGAGTTTGCCGGACACAACCACCTCACAACCCTTGGCACCGCTCTCCATGATGAAGCGGAGGACACCATAGCAGGCTCTGCAGGGAGAAAGCAGCAACAGCCACAGCGTTACTCCCACTCTGTCAAATCCACATGGCTCCATGGAGGCATTTTACACCAATTTCAAGCACACACAAATCACACTTCAACTTCTGTTTGTAAAAACCCTTCCGAACGCACACCCATGCAACCAAAGCTCTGTCAATGCTACGCAAAGCAGCAAAAATCTTCACACCGTTTTAGCACTGTCAAACCCAGCCTACGAAAACTCTTATGACTTATGGTCCTTGTAAGGTTGTGGGAACAGTGACAAGCACACATTCTTTGCGACACAAAAGCAGCTCCAAAGCTGAAGGTGGCCAACAGACCCACGTCAGGAGTGCAGCTCCCCATCCCTTCTCAGACAAATGCCTCTAAATCATTCAATGATGACAGGATGCTCCTGCTGAAGAACCACACGCAGCATCACAGAACATGACACTGCAGAGGTACCACAACAAGAGCCGCCCACTTCTGACTCGTCATCTTATCATCACCGAAGGGATCTGAGACGCAAGGCCACTGTCACCTGAACTACCATTCAGCCAGAAGGCTTGAAATTGTGTTTCACTCCTCCACCCATTTATTCAGAAAGAAATAAATGCAAACTTTATGCACACCAGTCAGACAACTTGTAATCTGATCTACTCTAAGGCTTCAAATTTTGTCTGAAATACATTGTCTAGCAATTGCTATCAAAAATAACTGTATACTAAACAAAAAGCTTCTATATGGTAGAATTATCAAAAATATGAACTGCCCTCTCCAAGTACAGTACTAGGCTAAATTTTCAAACTAAAGACAAGTTGGAAAGGAGCTTTTTTGAAATGGTATTTGAATCTCACACTTCCTCACCGTGCCATCACGTTCAACTTGCTCTACTCACCGACGCACTGCTAAACCTCCCAGAAGCTTGTACCGCAGGGACTCTGCCTGAGCAATTGCACACAGACCTCTCGTGGCCACCTTCTCGGCATAGAGCTACAAAGGAAACGAAGTAAACTCAGAAACAGGGCTGTATTTCACGACACTTTTAATTTAACAGAACACAGGAGCTTCATACTACTCTGTGCTCCATCCTCTACACCCAGTTCAGTTAGTCCTTCCACATTTACATGCAGAAGCTTTATCCTCAAACACTACCCTCCCTTAACTCCTTTTGGTGCCTGTCTCCTACTCCTGGCAGAGCTGAGACACATTGATGACATGCCACTGAAAGTCAGGAGACTATTAAAATATCCATGGTGCAAGTCTCAAAGATCTGCTGCTTCAAACAGCCCCAAAACATTAGGTATCACTGGAGAGAGGTACCCAGACCATCACAAGAATTTCACTTGAACCCAGTTTTTACAACACATCAGTTACATTAAGTCTGCTTAAGTATTAAAATCAAACCTAAGAAAAGGTTTGATTTTTGAAAGCTGGGAGAGTGAGGCGTATTAAATCTAACATCTCCAAGAGAACAATGTCTGATACTTCAGGAGAAGCAGACATTCAAAATCATGCACACAATATTCCTAGAGCTGACAAATCATGATGTGCTCTGTGAGGGTTCGTGCCATTCAGTATGTTTAAGCATTTGCTGGAGATAATCAGCGACCTTCGCTGTATAATGTGATCCAGCAACACTGGCCAAGCAGGAATAAATGCGAGCACCACCCCAGACCACACATTCCCCCCGGCCCCTAATTTGTTTTAGACGAAAGTACTAGTAAGGGCACCAGATTTCAAACATTAAAAGAGCAGAAATTACTGGTGTGTCACTTTACTCTCTATTTCATTACAGTATCATACTCAAAAATCTGCAAGACCTTTCTGCACCAAAATGGTTTCTTTGTAGGGACAGAAGCATTATGAATTCAATAAGGGTTAACAGCAATGCAGAAATACTAAACATTATGCTGTTAGACTAGCTTCTCACCTCAATATTGGGACAGCAACATTCTCTATAAAATATTTACAGATAAGTTTAAAAAGTTTTATCTGCATCCTCCTTGTTGGGAAATCAGAGAAAACCAGCTGAAGTGATGGCACTCAAAATACCACAAACAGCAAAGCATTTTGTATTTCAGTGCAAGAGTGTTTTGTGATAACAGGTAAAACACGCCCCAAGTTATCTTCAAGTCAAACCGCCTTTCAGCTGACACCATCCAGACAGTGCACAAAGCTAACTGCACAACCCACTTACTACTGGTTTAACAGAGGCAGTTTTACCTCAACGCTTCCCTCAGGGAATCCAAACCTCTTCTGCACGACAGCCGTCAGCTCCCGGATGCGGCGCCCCTTCTCGCCCAGGACATTTTGAGTTCTGGAAAAAAAAAGTACAGTACGATTGAGAAAAGTGTTTCCAGGTCTGAGCCTGTAACCATCCCAAAGAGCTTCCACGCTGAGCATGTAACTTAGTTCAGGGATTGTAACACTGCTGGATCACTAAAGTTCACTTCAGGATCTCTTTCCCAAGTAGCTTCCCGTAATAATATTTACCACTTTAAGCTTCAGCCTGCAGCAGCATCCCGCAGAGCCTTGCACAGCACCTGTGAGTCAACAGCAGCATCTCAGTTACCTGGTGGCAAGTATGATAATCTCAGTCCTGGTTGGAGTGACCCGGACTTCTACTCCGGAGTACCCATCTTCAGCCAGTTCACGAGTCAGAAACTCATTCAGCTCAGCTTTGAAGATACCATCAGCGACAAACTAAAAAACAAACGGACCAAGTCAAGCTCTGTTCAAGTGCTCAGCATGAACACAAGATTTTCACGTTCTGAGTTCGGGTGCAATTCATCCCTGGGACCATCCTGCAGACTGGCAGTCTCTCCGCTCACAGAAAGGAAGCAGCAGCGGGGAGAAATAAAAGCACCTCCCCTGAAGTTCCCAGAGACAATTCACTTCTAGCAGGAGCCTACCCCACTGCCTGATTCACACCTCGCTACAGTCCCGCTTCATGCTGAAGGCTGAAATCACAGCTCACTATGTCTTTGCGGTGGTACTTGGATTCACTATAAATTTACGTAAAATAATTAGAGGGGTCACATCCCTTTACCAGCCCCACAGAGTGCTACTACTAGGGCTCCCACTTCCACCCCGACAGTACACAGGCCCCAAGCCTCTCTCCCTCTCCAAGACACACAGAGCCCTGCACCCTCCCGGCCCCTCTGACCCACAGCAGCAGGGACTCACTAAACCCAAACCCTTCCCACTAAAAAAAAAAGGAAAAACCAAGCAAGTTCATCAGCTTCCAGCACCGCTCCGCGCCCCTCAGCACAACCCCAGCCTGCCTCCCCTGTGCACACAAACCCAGAGCCCTGTGCAAGCCCCACGCAGGGCTTGGGGGGGGGAATCATGGCTCCCTCCCCCGCCC
Source organism: Gymnogyps californianus (assembly GCF_018139145.2). Lineage (NCBI taxonomy): Eukaryota > Metazoa > Chordata > Aves > Accipitriformes > Cathartidae > Gymnogyps > Gymnogyps californianus. Next base: position 2,174,961 of record NC_059471.1, on the reverse strand, counting down.
CGGGGCCCACGCAGGGCCCCCCCCGCGCTCCCTCACCCCGGCCTCCCGCCGCCATGTTCCCCGCCGGGCCACCGAGCCGCATCCGCCGCCATCCTCCCGCATCCGCCGCCATCCCCTCGCCGCCGCCCCGCCCCGGCGAAGCCCGGGGCCGCCTCCAGCGCGACCCCACCGATATGGAAGCGCCCCGCGGCCGCGGCGAGCCGGGCCGCCGCCCTCACCTTGCGCTTCTTGGATATCTGCACCGCCATCTTGAACCGCGCCGCCCGGCGGAAAGGAGGGAGCGGGCCCTGGAGGGAGGGCTATATCTGCCTTCCGCCGCTCTCCATTGGGCCGGCGGGGTCACGTGTGGCGGCGGGCGGGGGCCGATGGGAAACGTAGTCTTCCCGGTGCGCTGGCGCGCCGCCATGTTGGGGATGCTTAACCCTAGCGCTGTCAGTGGGTTTTTCCGCTCTGCCAGGCTGCTGTGAACGCCCACAGTCGGCATTAAAACGGCTATAAAACCGGTATAAACGGGCACAGGAGTTAGCAGCATGATCATTCACCCCGATTTCCTTCCTGGAGGCCCGCTCTGGTGGTAAAGAGGCCCTCCCCTCACGGCACTGCAGCCAGCCACCCCAGGCGTGAGGGGAGCACAGCTTGAGGGCCTGTGGGAGGTGAGGGGAGCCGTAGAGCCCCTCTCCTAACAGGCTGCTTCTGTCGTTTTAACCTTTTTTCTGAGGCAGTCACAGATGACGAAAACACCTGTCAGGAAAACAGTGTGAAAATCACAGACAGGCTATTTGGTTATTTCCAGGGAAACATAAGGAGTTTTTGCTGCCAGAGGATGCTGTACTGTTATCCAGTAATGTGCTGCTTTGTGTAAATTTTAACAATAGATATTAACTATTTATAGTTAACTGTAAATATGGATGATCGCTAACTGTAAACTTAAAGCTATTGCAGGTCTTTCCTACTGTATGTGTGCAGCATCTCGAGCAACAGGGCTGTGGTCCCTGTGCCTCGCTGGCAAGACGAATGATTCAGTAAATAGGACAGTTGTGGCTCCAGGGCAGATCTGTGGGGGTTTTTGACTCCTATGACGGTATCATCACCACTGCAGTCTGGGCACTGGGTTAAATCAGTAACAGCAGGATGGGATTTCTTGCTTGAAACTTCTGTGGTGGCCAGAGATGGGGAAAGTGGCTTTTTTTTTTAAACAGTTTAGGGATTGTAAGGGATTACAGGGGTTTGGTTGTGCCATTTCAATTAGAAATAATGGGTAGAACTGATATATGAAAATACCCGCACACTAGTGGATAAATGTGGTCTGTTTGGGAAGAGTCAGCAAAGGGAAGTCCTGCCTTGCAAACCTCCCAGAAGGGAGCCAGAAGATAGGGGGATAAAGGCAAAAAGGTTGAAATGAGCTGCTTGGCTTTCTGTAAGGCTTCTCTGGGAAAGCCTTGCCAGAGGCTTTACAGAAACTGAGCGGCCGTGGCGAAGGCAGGGGCATTGCACAGCTCTGCTCCTTGCATGGATGCTGCAGGGGTCTGTGCAACAAAAGAAGAAATTAAATGTTAGAGTTATCAAAAAAGAAAGAAGAAATGGGACACCATCATTTCATGGCTCTCTAAATAATTCCGTGGTGTGCCCACTGGGTACATCTGATCCTGTGTCTCCAAAAGGGTAGAGGAGACCTGGGAGAGAGTCACAGCAGGGCAGCAGGGATGCTTACAGGTCTGGGAGCACCTCTGCGTGAAGCTGTGCAGGTTGGGACTTGACCTGGGAAAGATAAAATGTAGTCGAGATCTACCAACCCACACAAGCTTCGAGAGGATGGGCAGGGTCTGACTATTCGCAGTCCTCCCACGAAGAGCAGATGAAGGCAGTGGGAGCTGGGTGTTTGCTGCAAACAGGTTTGTCGTATTTTCAGTTTTCTTTGGGCTTTTGGCTACCGAAAGAAACTCTGGACTAGATTTCTTCTGTGCCAGCATGGCTGCTCTCTTGTTTGTAGGTAGCTCACAGCAGCGGATTGCAGGTTAGGGCCAGCGGTGGTTGGAAATTAGACAGTTGATGGCCCCCGTGTCCTCACCAAGAGGCATTGCCACAGGCTGGTCTGCCTGGCAGCCACCTCCCACACTGCCTCCATTTTTGGGCTGGAGTGCTCAGGTCATGCAAAGTTGATGAGCAAAGAGCAGGTCCCCATAAACATGCCGGGCAGCAATCAGCGTCGCTCTGGGAACAGCGAGGTGGAGAAAGCACCTCTGCTCTGGAGCTGGTACCAACCCTTGAAGGGAGGACAGAGAGTGGAGTGGGACCTCTGCCACCCGCTCTGAATCCACCTGGGAGTGTGGGTGAGGGTGTCTGACATGGCCCAGGCCTCGTCCAGCTTTTTAAGCTCTCTCCCAAACAGGGTGGCCACATCCAGACCCCTGTTGAGGTTTGGCCCGTGCTAACTCCTGGGCCAAACCCCACCAGGGCCCCCTTAACAGCATCACTGCACCAACGATGGTGTTTTGGGGCCCGTGTTTTTCGGCACCGCTTTGCTGCCTCATTGAGATGTAGCCAGGCAAACCATGCAGGGAATACCAGTATGACCAGTGCAGCGCTGGTAAAACACCTCTCCTTCAAACACCCACCCCAGCATCGCCTGTGGGGAGCAGCGGGGAGGCAGCAGCGCCTGGAGGAGCCAGCTCTCCTCTTTACCAGGGAAAGGCCTGTTTTGCCACTAGATGTCAGTGAAGACGGTTTCCAGGGTGGGAAAAGCTTCGTGTCTCTCCTCTCCTCCCTCTTCCCCTCTTCCCTAGGGATTCATTTGTCCAGGATTTGAGGGATGACGGAGACATCGGTGAGACAGAGCCTGTCCAGAGCAGCCCACGGTCCACTTTGCAAGGACAGCTGCCGGTGAGGGACTTGTGTCCCCTCTTCTTGTCACCAAACACCTTTTTCTCTCACTCCTGGTGTGTCCAACCATCACGCCCTGCCCTCAGCCAACTCCTTCCCCTCTCTCTGGGCCCGTCCAAGCTTAGCTGTCCCTCATCCTCCACCCTTCGACCTCTCTCCCCACCCTCTGCAGAGAGCTACGATCTATCCAGAGAGAAGGGACACAGCAGGACACGCTGTCCCTCACCCCCGTCCCCCTTTCCTGCTCCGGTTGTGCCCACTGTCCTCTGCTTCCACTCTCTTCTCTCGCTCTCGGGCTGCCAAAACACGCTGACCTCAGTGGTCTCTCTGGCAGCCCCATCCTCCTCCCTCCTTTCATCTCCGCGCTCCTCAAGTGCCAGTTACTGTCCATGGACTCCAGCAGTGCTGTTCCCAACAGGGACTTCCTTTTGGTCAAAACTAGGAGCCACAGCTCCATTGATCTCTTCCGGATCTCTCCCTCAGGGACTGAGGCTGTGGCCAGGCTGGAGCCAGGTTGACCACGGGTGGATTTGAGGGCCCAGGGCTCAGACTGGGCTGACATAGTGTGGACAGAAATACCTGCTTAGGCACTCTGTGAGCTCCTGGTGCTCTTCTCCATCTGCATCCCTGGACACAATGAGACAAAGCCAGCTCACGTCCAGATGGCAGAAGAGGTGCTGGTCCCTTCCTAGCGCTGTATAAATCGCTACTGACACTTCATCCAAGCCTGTACCTGCAACAGATTGGCCTGGGTGTCAGGCACCCTAACTTCTGTCCTCCCATCTAAGCCTGCAGGTTGCTCCTCGCCGTGCTTTCTGAACTGATCCCTCAGAGGGACCCACGGAGCCTCATCCTCCAGAGGAGCTGGGGCCATTGCGCTGCATGGAGCTGTGGCAGAGCTGCAGGGGAGTTCAGGAGGACACCCAGGATTTAAATCAGGTAGGAAAAGGGGATGGGGTAGCCACCTTATGAGGAGACACTAAAGCCAACAGGCCAGGGACATACCTCGAACATCCCTAATCCATCTGGATGTACCATAGGACTGACCGACACAGCGTTTCTGCGCTGGACGCAAACAAGCGTGAGTGCACGTCACCTTTCCCCAGCCCATCACTGAGACACGAGATGAGCAGGAGAAATCTCAGCTCCGAGGAAAGCTTTCCTTTTTTTCTTCCAGCATGGTGCAGTATCGCATTTTCCCTGGCAGCAAAGAGGCTTAGAGGAGCTCCCCTCTTTCCTCCCTCACCCTTGCCCCTTGCTCCCCCCCTCCCTGGCCCATCCTGCTGTTTCTGGAACCCGGCTGTCAACCAGCTCCCAGAAACGATCCAACACAAACACACATATATTTTGGAGGAGGTTATTTAAAGCCCTGCTCGTTTCCCTGCTCCAGCCCAGCTCCACAGCAGCCTGTGAGCACCAAGGAGAGGGCAGTAAATTGCAGCAGGGGGATGGGGATGGGGCCAGGCAGCAACATCTTGCTCAAAAGACCACGAAGGTGGTCAGGTTTGGGGTGGCACTTGGGGAACCCACGGTCCCAGCACCATGCCAAGTTGAGGGGACATCTGTGTTTGATGTCCTCACCCCAGGCTAATGCCAGACCATCAGATGCTGGCTTTGGAGAAGTGGCCAGGAGCTGAGGATGTCTCTGTGCAGGGATCCGAGCCCAAGACCCTTTTAACCAGGGTCTCAAATAATTTTTAAAGAAAGACCCTTCTAACCTGCACAAAACCCGCTCTGTTTGCTGGTTTCCAGCTTGGGACCATGATACTTCCAGAGCAGGAAGTATCTGCCCAAGATCATCTCTTTTTTTAGGCTGAGTTTACCCAGGAGGGGCTCAACCAATGTATTTCTGGATCATATAAAGGCAGAGAAAGGCACAACATGAGCAAAAAGCCTGGCCCTGACGTGCATCGCCTTTTCCATGCCCTATTAAGGAGAAACTATGTGTTGTGTCAGCATTTCAGGGTCAGCATCGACAACCGGAGCCGGGGTCAAGCTGCACCCTGGTACAAAGCAGGGGCCTCGGTGGTGTTAGGCAGCAAGGGAATGTCCCCTCTCCCCTCAGACGTGGCCTGGCTGAGCCAGCGGGCTCCGAGCTGTGGCCTTCACAGCCAGGAACATTTCAGTCCCTTCCACAAATAGCAATGTGGGATTCCTCCCTCAGCTCCGGCCGTCCCCATCTGCAGCCCAAGCCAGCCAGCGCGGCTCCCAGAGATACACGGTGATGCTCCGAGATGCTGTTTGCAGCCAAACGGGAGTGGATTCACCTCCGCTCCATCCTTGCCGAAATGGAGGCTGGCAGCATCCCGAAAAAGCTGTGACGTGCCCACACCTCTCACCTCGGAGAGCTCAAATCTGGTCTAGCAAATCAAAGGGCCCCAGTGGCTTCCCAGCCCCAGCGAGGCCGGTCGGTGGCTTGGATCTGCAGCAGGTCCAGGACTATGTGTAAACCCCACGCCGGGAGTGGCCGTCACTCAGGTTTCTGGGGCCGGAGGGAGCAAGGGAAGGGGTGGCCGCCCTCAGGGACTGCAGCCCCGCTGTCCCCCATTTCCCCACCACTGTTGCGTGGAGCCAGCCACGAGAGAGCAGGGAAAGGAGCTCCCTTTGTCCCCAAGGCCCTGGGGTGGGTGCAAAAATCCTTGGGGTTGTGGCAGCAAAAGGAACAGGTCCCCGGCTGCATCCCCAGAGCATTGCCCATGGCCAGCCTCGGGGCTCCCCCATACTCCGGGAGTGGGATAAACGGGAGGTGGTCAGGAAGGCACCAGCGATCCCAGCTCTGCGGCAGAGCCTGGCCTCGCTCCACTGCTGAGGACCTAGGGTTAGTCTCCCGTGGGCTGCCACAATGACGCAGCCACCAGCTCCGGCTCTGGCTCTGGTCATGACCCTCTGCCTGGCTCCCAGGCACAGGATGGGCACCCTTGACATCCCACCTACCCCCAAGGGGCATTAAAAACCCCGCTGCAGCCCCCGCTCTGCCACGCAGCACTTGGATCTCCGCTTGCACTTGCAAAACAGGTTCCCTTCCGCAGCCGGGGGCAGGAACAAAAGCAGGGGATGCACGGGAGGGATGTCACCCCCCGGATGTGGCATTTGGTGGCACCAGGGACCCCCCCTGTGCCCCTGTTGAGGGCCCCTTGCAGGTGCCGGGGGGTTAGCAGCAGGTTTCCTCACTGCGGGAGATGCTGGCTTGGAGCAGGTTTGGGAATCGGGAGCTGTCCTGCCTCCCCCCAGCTCCTTTCATTGCCCAGACAGCAACATGCTTTATGGCAGCTGAAGGCCATTGAACAGGCTCAATTAAGCCGGCATCCTCGCGTTTTCTCCCCGGGAACCTGGCTCCTGTTCAGAGCGTCCAGGAGGGGCTGGCAGCCTTTCGCAGTGAAGGGGCCAGGACAGCCAGCGGCTTTCCCAGCTTGCAGGCATGCTGGATTTTGGGATACCCCATGCTTTCCCTGGGTGACAGCGAAAGGTGGCATTGGGAGCAAATGTCCTGCCTGGGAAAGTCCCTGACTGCCATTGCTGCTGCCGCCGCTGCTTTCATGTGGCAAAATAATGCCAGCACTGCAGGGAGATCCTGCAGGCACCCAAGGACCGTGCTGGCTCTGCAAAGGAAGAAAGCATCAGGGAACAGCCTCGGGGTTCATCAAAACCGCACCCGGAAAAATCGGGACGGGCAGAAGCACAGGGCCTGCCCCTTCCCACTGCGCCAAGACAGCCATTGCCCAGTGACACCGGGCAGCTGCGGCCCGATCCGGCCTCTTCCACCTGCATGCACAGAGCAAGATGCAAACTGAGTTTTGCGAGAGGGAGGGAGGTGAAGTAAAACCTCAGCCCTGTGCTCCCTCGAGCTCAGACATCTGTGGGATTTCGGGTTACAAGCTGGGTCCCCGCCCAGGACAGGACAGGCCCCGTCACCTCTCTGGATATGCCTGAGGAGTTCAGAAACCTCCCTTGCAGGAGCCCGTTTCTTCTGATTTCTCTCCCTGTGAAAACAAGCCGTGGCGCAGTCCTCGGGGCCATGCTACGGGGGGATTTCGACAGCCTCAGCAGAGACCTTATCTCCATCCACGGCAGACCCTGAAGGAGCCCCTCGAGAGCGAGTCCTCACTCTGGACTCTCTTCTGAGCTCTGGCTCTGAGGATGCACCTCCTTCCCCAAAAAGCTTTTTGGGGTGTTAGAGGGATGTCGCTCCTGCCTCTAACATCACCCCTTTCACAGCGGATGAGCTTTTCTCCTTGCAGCTGTGGGCAGCAGGAGATGGAGCTGGTGCTAAAGGAAAGGGTGGCTGCTCGGAGGGATCTGTCTGGATATAAATCTACTGACTGAGGCCGACAGATGATCTCTAACAGACGGGCTCCCCAGGACCGGCTGTTCCCCAGCAGGATGGTGTACTACAACCCCGTGCTGTCGGGGCAGAGACTCCTGGACCTGTGACACTGGACCGAGGGCCAGTACGGGGCTTACCAGAGCCCAGTCACCTGCAGGCCTGAGGAACGGCAAGGAGGAGCTGTGGAGGACGGAGATGGCCTCTGCAAGGAAAGAGCTGCCCCCAGCAGCAAGAAATCTGATGATCACTATTACAGGAATAACCAAATCATATAAAGGAGGGGGAAAAAAAAAAAAATGCACTTACGCCAGTCAGCTCCCAACCAGATTCCTCAGCGGCAAGGAAGCTCTCCCGTAACGGGGTGGTCCCAGGGGAGAATGTCTGTTATGGGAAATGCAGCACGGAGCAGAAACCGAGGCCCAAGCCGAGGCCCCGCCGCGGGCTGGGAGCTGCATCACGGCAGCCCAGTGCTGCCAGGACCAGAGGAGGGGACCAGGATCACACATACAAGAAGCCAAGGGCAGAAGCTCTCTTCACATCCCTAACGGAGGGCGCTGAGCAACCTCCTCGGGGAGCGTTTCGTTGCAAAAAGAGCCGTTCCCCGAAGCAGAGTAAATTGAGCACAACCAATCTGAAATACCTACTTGGATGACTATCTTTTCAGACACATCATCCAGACTCGTTTCCATCAGTTCTGCCCAGCTGGGGACGAGGGCTGGATGCCAGGACAGGGCACAAAACCCGACAGCTTGACGCACCTACCCAACCTTGTGTCCGTAGGATGCTGCTGTGCCCACATGGCCTCTGAGGGGTCCCAAAACTAGGCCATCACCATCCTCAGAGGGACAGGCTGCCTTTCCCACGCTCCTGAGGAGCCTAACCTCCATCCAAAGCTCCCAGGCCCTGCTGTGACACCAAGAAACAAGACCAAGGTCAATGCTCCAAGTTAAGCCGGCGTCCCGCCACCTTTTTGTACAGGAGCCGGAGGCCTAGGAAAGAAAAATATCCAACTCACCATCGCTACAACCAGCAATTTCATCAGATGCACCACAGAGTTAATGAATTTTCCCAGCAAGTAGCTGTAGAAAATGAAACCCAGAGTAGAGATGGACAAGATGAGATAGTTTGCATTAAATGAATGGAGACCGGTCCTGGAAAGTAATGCAAGTAGAGATATGATGAATTGCAAGCACCAGTTGTAAAGCATTTGTAAAGTCTGACTCAGATGGGAGTTTTATTGCAAGAGCTGGAGTATTATAGTTTATTGCTGCAGTTGGAGCAGCTGCTACCGTTCAAGTTGAATTGCCATGTCTGTTATAAATCCCCTCACCGAGTTACTCACAACTCTCTAGCAGCTCTGGAAGGGTTCCTGAGAAACACGTCCTGCCCCCGTGGCGCAGGCTGCCTTACAGGGAGCCCAAGCCCTGCTCCGTCGAGCCCCTTCCCACAGCGGAACAGCCCGAGGAAGCCATCAGAGTGGGGGGTGAGATGGAGTGGAAACACGGCCGGGAGGAGCGGGACTCAGGGCCACGTTTACAGGCCTTTTGTAAACATTTCACACACAGGAGGATTTACTGTTTCTTGGCTTAGCAAGAACATGGAAGACTAAGTCCAGCAAACCTTCCGGCAGCAGTGGAAGGTGGCGTGATCCTGCAGGACAGGGAGGGGAAAGGGCGCTGTGTTTTCAGGCAGAGACAGCATTCAGCCACCCCAGTCCTGTCTCCCTCCCTGCAGCTGGCTAAAGGAATCCAAGAGCAGGATTGAAACTGGGGCAGAAACAGCTCAGGTCTACGCTAAGGACGAATAACTGTGGTCTAGTGAAATGCGGCTCTGGGAACGTGTGCGTGAATCTCCAGGAGGAGACTTCACACGTGTGAGAACGTGGTTAAAGCTTTCGAGTGACGAGGCTTGAAAATCAACACCCCTAAACTTACAAATGGGCAAACTTAGAAGTGCTGCACCAGAAATTCTCTGGACTTAATCCATGAACTGCAGCGATCACCAAACCGTTACCAAAGCTCGGAAGTCCGACCCACCAGCCTGACTCGACGGTAATCCTGGCCCATTACCTCCATTAAATCTGATAAATTGTTGGCAGCATTTTAGTGGCTGTTCCCAAATGGGTCCATCACTCTTGACACTTTCCTTTGGGCATCTGCCCTGGTAAACAAGGTTTTGCTTTACTGCCTGGATTCACTTAAAGGACTTTAAGCACATTAGTAAATAATTTATACTTCCTTTAAAAACAGGAAATGAAATAAGGACGCTCCGTGTGCTATTTAGCTGGAAATTGTTCGGCTCTTTACTATTTAATGAACCGACTGGCTGCTAACAGAGGTCATTCCAGCAGCTCACGCCCTGGCCCTACGGCTCTGTGCGAGGTACGTAAATTGAAACTTTAATGGGCACTTCGAAGAGAGCAGTTTGCCCTGGTAGTATCACTTGAAACCCATCAGCTTAAGTAAGTGATTCTTAATCAGCTTTCAAGCTCCAGGAAATAAGCAGAGGGCAGGAGGTGGCTGTTTTCCCCTGCATACCGCATTTAACGATGATTTACGGGTGCATCTGTATCAGACGCTGGTCGCAAAGGCCATTACCTGCTCTTCCATGCACTCCCCGAAATGGCAGCTCACGGTTTAACCGCTTGCTGCAGTTACGTGACACAGGAGGATGTGGAGAAACCCAGGAGAGCTCAGGACTCGGTCGAGATGGATGTGGGGGTGCATACACGGAGCATGCACTCAGTATGGGGAGCAAGCAGGGAAAAGGGATTTGCTTTTGCTCCTCTGGCCGGCAAGCGAGGAACAGCGCAGGTGCTCCACACCCCAGGCCAGCACGGATCCCGCAGGAGGCATTTTTCCCTGCTTTATATTGAAAAAAGTGCAGAGTGGGAAAGCGCCGTGGGGCCAAGTTTCAGACTTCTCGGTTCCTGCCGCTGCTTTTTGCCCTAACCCACGGCAGCACGCGGTGCCTGCTCTCGGCAGTGTCTTCTGGAGCGCTCGGGCTGCTGTAACGACGGACGTTCATGCCTCATTAGCTCGTCTGGACAAAGCCTCCCGAGCTGATGGCGATCTCAGCCGCAGCAGTGTCCGGACGATGAGGGCTTTCCCTGCTGCTGCTGTGTTTCTCCGCTACCTCTTCATGCGGCTTTTGATTTTCTGCTGGGAAGCTGGTCCTCGAGGGAAATAATACTAATGCCCCGAAGCACGGAGTGAACAAACGCAGCCTGAAACCTTGATGTGCCTTCTCCCCACTGTGCTGCTACCTACAGCCTTACGCTCCTTTCTCTGCTAGGTAATGAGGTGATTAAAAGCAATAATTACAGCAGGAGAAATACAGCGCTAGAAAATTACACCCCTTTTATATTTTTCACAAAGACGTCGCGCCGCATTGGAAACTAACTGCAAAGGAGCTTTTCCTCCTGCCAGCAAACATTTCCTAACGGTCCAGAGGCCCAAACATCGTGGTGGGATCTCTGGGTGTTGCACACAAGTGCCTTCCCTCTTGCACAGGGGTGGAGGAGAATGCCAGGCTGTGATGCGCTTGTGGGCACGCAGGTGTCTCTCCCCTGGGCTCGGAGCAGTGCCATGTGTTTTCCACACCTACCTGGTGCACGTGTACCCCCCCCCACGATGGAAATGTCACTTATTTGACTGTTGTGAAAGGGGACAGGCAAGAGAAGAGCACACACGGAGCCGCAGTGGTTCAGTGGAGGGGAGGATGCAGGTGCCTTATCCACTGCACCGGTGTTTTGTTCCCCACGCCTCCCCACATGCACCCTGTCACCAACTGCAACCAGCTCAGCCCGTATTATTCCCCTTTTTTCCCCACACAGGAGTCGTGCTCCTGTTGTTCCTAACCACCAGCAGCCACACGGCCTAGCACAAATCCCTCTCTCTGCTGTTCTTCACCCAAAGTTTGGCAAACAGCGCGTAAGAGCGCAGGTTTGTAAATACGCTTTTAAAATACCTTCCCCCGCCCGTGCTTCTGGTAAAGGAAAATGCCAGCACTGGCCCCAGCTCCAACGGCAGAAAGGCAGGACGCCCGCTGACATCCCACGCTGGCGCCGCGTCATTTGGGGACGATCACGAGCCCGCCCCGGTTCTGGGCTCAGCACGTGGCACCGGCGAGCAGAGCCTTGGCAGGCGGCTCAGGGCCGTCCGTGCCAACGTGCACACCGAGCCCTGAATCCCATTGCTATCGCAGGCATCAGATGGGAGCGCGAATACCAGGTTTTGAGCCGTTTAACTGCCCTCTTCTTTTCTCTTCTTAGGGCAAAGCAAAGCAGTTGGCACAGCTCTGCAGAGCTGCTTCTCCGAGGAGCCCAGGATCCATAGGGTTTCCCCACTTGGCTTCCTCCTGCGTAGCTGCCCTTGGTGACGCTCACGCAGCCCCGGCTGTGGCCACGATCGAACAGCCGCTGTGGACCCGGCAGCGCTGCTATAGGTGCTATAGGGCCTGTTCCAATCATTCCCTCCTTTACCTGCTGCGGTGCAGGCTGCAGCCCTCCACGGGCAGCCAAACGCTGCCAGCAGCTTCTACGGCAGCCGCCGGGCCAGGGCTGCAGACCACACCGCACTCACATCGGTGAAGTCCTCGCTGGCCACAGACTCAGGAAAACATTCCTTATTTTCACACTATGACGGCCGAGTGACAAAACCCCGAATAAAACTACAGCCGTATCAACAGCCTGTGTGTAACCGAGCCATCACACACCAGACACTGAGGCTGGGTGACATTAAGTTGGCCACACTCAAACAATTTAACTGCCAGTTCAGTCTCTATAAACACGCAACACCTACGCTCAATGCTGCCCTCATCTCTGGAGCAGGCACGCAGCCACCTTCCAGAGGACGTGCTGCTTAAGAACGTGAAATCTGTTATGTTGCAGAGTGATAAACGTTTTGGGGGTTTTTATGGGAGTCTGGGGATTTGGAGGATGGAGGATTTTTCCCTACTCGGGGGAACGAGAGAGGAGCAGTGCTCATCCCAGCCTGATTGCGATACGGTGAAGGAAAGCAAAACCGATGGTGAAAGATTCCAGGTGGGGAGCAATAACACGCAAGGCCTGAAAGGGCCAGAAATCAGCAACGTTTGCTCTGCCTCCGAGACGCTGCACTTCTCCGTGGAGCCATCCATCTGGCAGGGTGACACCTTCAAAACATTTTAAGAGACCTGGAGGCAAGTACCGGTGAAGTGAGTTGATAAGGCTGCAGCAGGAGTCAGTGGAAGGGCACGTCTCGACGCCCAGACCCGTAGTCCCAGAGCTGTGCCTCAAAAGATTTCAGCTGTGTCGCCTCCCTGTTTGGGCTAGGGGAAGCAAAACTACTTTGCAATGCAGAGAACGAAGACGAAGGCATCAAAGAGGCAGCGTCCTTACTTGTAATCCCACACCAGGGCTCCTCGGGGAGGCTTTCTGATCCAGCGCTGGCTGACCTCCATCCTGCGGTTCCTTCTAACGGCCGTTGGCAAGAGGACAGACTGAGTACTAATGGGGCAAAACGCTCTCTGAGGTCCCATCGCCAGCTGAGTCTCGGGGTTTGAGCCCGTCCTTCACAATATGATCTTTGTAACTCATGGTTTGCCAGGCTGCCGGCTCAGTTGAAAACCCCGGGTCAGCCAGCCGAGGTGGGCAGGAATACTTCAGGCTCGGGACCGGCGGTGCGGCAGCAGAGCGGGAGCTGTTCATGAGCAAGCAGCCTGGCAATAACCCGGTTCTTGCTTTGCCCTGCTCCCGCAGGCAGTTCTCCACCCCCAAGAAACAGCAAGAGAGCAGCAGTGATAAAATGGCCGTTAGTCTCAGCACAAGGTTATTTTCTAGGACATTAACCAGAGTCCTCAGAAGCCGGCTTGCAAGAGACCCATGAAGAGCGAGAAGACACCTGACCAGAATGCAAAAGCAGAGCCGCAAACTTAACACCTTTTTTTTTTTTAAATCTTTTAAACGTAGCTCTAAAGAAAGGGTGAGCTCAAACCAGTGTTAGCACTTTGAGTGGCTATTTGCTTTAGAAAACAAGCAGTTTCAGCAAAAATATCAAATGACTGCCATCCAGAAAGCTCTTAATTTTCAGTATCTCAGCTATTCACATCTCTAAATAAAACATTCAAGCTGCAATGTAACACAACTGTTTTGCAGGGGCTAATAAATAAATGAAAAGTATTTACCAAGCCTGCTTTTCTGTAGGAATAACACCCCTGCCATCCTAGAATTATCTCCATCTACGTCTGGCTAGGACTTCAAATCAATAAATCGTCTCCTCATCCTCGGATTAGCTCAGTCAGATAATTTCAAAAGCAGCGGCAGCAGTTCCCCGCTATTAGTCGCAACAGCTCTGCCAGCTGAATTAACATGAGATCCCTCTTGTTATCCGAGAACAATCACGCTCTGCCAGTGTCCTTGGGTAATAATTTGCACTGACCTCGACAACAATTTGCGGTAGTCTGAGAATCGGGTGTGATGCGGGTTTCTTTTCCAGGAACATTAATTGCCTGGCGTGTAGTCTTCTCACACCCAGCGGGGCTCTCTACTGCAAGAGCCGGGATGCGGTAACATCCGTTGAGGGAAGCAGCGCTGATTTACGGTGCAGGGAGACCTGGCCTTGCGAAGCCAACGGCAATCATAAGTCAACTAGTATGAGACATTCAAGAGAGGAGAGCTGGGTTAAAGGAGATCACAACAGCGGATTTACCGATGCACCTCTCGGTCCAGCCACCTCTCTCCTCCGCTGCAATCCCTCAAATGTCACTCTGAGACAAGTCTTCAGTGCTCCCTCTTTCAATCTCACAACCATGCAGCTCCTGGGGCTGTCCCCTGCATTGCAGTGGGCTTCCGCTTCAGATCTCTGCAGGCTTTTCGCCAGGGGGATGCTCAAAACGTGGCATTTCTGTTCTGCTCAGAAGTCTAACACATCAAAACCCCCATATTTATAAAGTTTAATATTTGGAATTAAATTTCTGTTAAAACTCTGGCAAAAAACCCCACCTGTTTTGGAAAAACTGGAGGCAGATGCCATGAGTCCCAGATGCCATGACCCAAAAGAGGGTCCCCATTCCCGGCAGCGAAGCCCAACGAGGCATCGAGGGCTTCTTGGCTCTGCACACGGCTGGTCGTCGTCTCTGCGTGTTGTCCGTGGGCTTCCAGCTCCACACAGGCAGTCTGCAGCTGCGACGTTCCTTCGCCCTGGTAGGAAGGCCTGTCTTCATCGGAAACCCGGGAGTCCCCAAGGGGACAGCAGCGTGTGCGGGCAACTCGGGGCTTCGTGAGCCTCAGATCCGCAGGGAGACAAAGCTTTCCAGCAACGCTCACCAGGGTTTGGGGTAGTCCTCTCCCAAGTTTCCACGCAACTGATTAAAGCAGTGAAGTGTTCTGCTTTATCCGCTGCTACAAATCTTGAAAAGCTTTTGCCAAACCAGCATTTCCTAATGGAAATCTGCTTCATCAGAAAAAATTTTCACGGTTTTCCCAGTTTGCTTTTTCGTTTCAGAAACAAAACCCAGTCCAGTGTCTACCAAGACAAAGCTGAACCAGCCCCGGCACCGGTTTGTTTCTGCTGAACCGGCTACAACCTACAGCACAGAACTCGGGCCAGCTTTCCCTCGCCGCGCTGCCTGCGAGGGGACGTGCAAAACCTGATTTGACGTATTAGAGCGACACAGACGGCTGAAACCCGGCCTGCTGGTACAGAACTGAACCCGTCGAAGCGTTTTGGACGCATCTGAGCTGGCAGAGGGAGTTTATCTGGATCAGCGCTCCATCTTACAGGGCCATGGCATTCTTGGATTAGCACAAGGTGCCCTAAAGCTGGATTTACTCTGTCACCGAACCATGGTCTCAGAAAGCCTCCTGCCACTTTCACGCCTTAACAAGTGATTATTATCTGGCTTAGTCTCAGCTCTGCTGGCTCAAGCACCCCAAGAGAAGTGCTCAGATCCTTTCACTGACGTTCCTGGGAAGTCCAAGCACTCCCCTGCTTCCCTCTGTCTTTCTTCCAAAGCTCTGCCAAAAGGAGCTTCCCTCTGCAGAGTCTTTCTCTTCTGGCATCCGAACGTGCCGGCCGGTCGAGCGCTGCCGAGCAGCCCTTCTCTGCCCCACGGTTTGTCGTCTCTCACCGTTACCGATGTTCTCGGTAACCACGCACGTTCTTCAGCCACAGTCCCCTCTCTGTCTCTTCTCTTGCTGCCATACGGAGCACCCCTTTCTCCTTTTTAAGGAGCGGCAATAATTTGTCATCTCCTTCCTGAGAAAAATGCCAATTCCAACGTTTTAAAATCAACTCTGCTCACTCCACAGCAATGCCTGCAGCAATAAACCATGGGAGCATAAACAGAAAAACACACAATGCAATGGATCATACCTCACTTCTCAGAAACCAAGATATTCTTATTTAGGAGGACGTGAAATTAATAATGGAGCAGATTTTTTTTTTTAAATCCTGTAACCTGACTTGTAAATGATCAGCCTCTCATGTCTCTTCATGCAAGTTTACTCAGCAAGTTAATCCGAGGTTGTTGCCGTTTTCTATCCGCGCTTGACACCTGCAGAGCGAGTGCCCTCACTTCACGATTCCCCTATGTTAAGCAGGAAGGAGGCCCCCGTCTTCGAGAAATTAATTAGTGCAGTCATTTGCCCAGGACACAGAGGTGAAGCAGAATGTGGCCCACTCTGCAGGATTCAGCTGAGTAAAAAAGACAAATAGCTGTGCTATGGGATTTAAAAAAGCTGCTGTCAGTATTCCCAATGCAACTAGACCTGGAAATTCATTCGTCTTTCAATAAACAATGGAAAAAGGAGAAGCAATTACAGTAGACAAAACTAATTACACCAAAGCATACCTCACAGCAACTGCTCTTGAATCTGCATTAAAAAAGAAAAATCTAAACCAAAACCCACTCCATCAAAGAAAGGTAAAAATTTCGGAGCGGAATAAAAACAATTTCAAAACAGAAGGGTACGTCATCACGCAGCCCGATACTGCACAGGTTTATCTTTGTAAAGATAAATCTTCAGGTGATGCTGGCAAACAGGACGCAGGGGCACAGAGGATTTGTCCAGGTAGGCTAACGTCGGAGCAGGGAGCAGAAACCAGCTCCCAGCTCCTCAATCCGATGTTTTAACGTAACCCTCTCTCCCCCAGTCGGGCCCGTTTCATGTTCGTCTCGCTCGTGCCACGGCCACGACGACTGCTGCGTTGATCGGTAACACCGCTCGCTCCGCCCGACCTCTTCCTTTAAAGCATCCGGTTAATTTTATTTCCGTCCTCACTGCAAATCCAGAACGCAACGTAAAATGGTATATCCTCACGCAGCGAAATCCCGCGGGTCGAACTGTAACCGTGCGTTTCCCCGAGCCGTTCTCAGCCGTGGGACGACACACGGGCGTATGAGGGATCCAGGCCTGACCACCAGCCTCAGCAGCACGCTCTCTCCCAGTAAGCGCTCCGAAGAAGACCCAGCGCCTTCTCCAGCTGTGGGTACCTGCACTGCCCGTTCTGCATCCAAGCGCATTTTTGGTCTTGACGTATTTAGGTGCAAGGAGAACGGGAGTAGCTGGGGAAACCAGCTGCGGAGCTCAGCTTGCAGATTCGAGGTTGAGTAGCTTCTACTTTCGTAGCGAAGATGAAGCACTAAAAAGGCAAGCTTAACCACGTCGCCTGTTCTTCACAGCAAATACTGGGTGACTCAGGAGTATATTTAAGAGATATTCACGTGGTTACGGTTTGGCTGGGTGAAAGGATGGGAGAGAATCCCAAACCTTCTCTAAAGTCCATTTAATCCTTGGCCACTGCCCAGGCTGTCAAGCAGCAGGGACGGTTTTCGTGAGAGGCAACACCTGCTCAGTTCAGCTGGACGGAGATCGCCGGGCCCGTTTCCTCCACCGTGCCCCCTTCAGATACCAGCTGTGAAATTCAGAAGACAGCAAAAGAGGGTTTGAAACAAAGTGGCGGAAGAACTGCTGCTTAACACATTCGAGACAGGCCAAGAGGCTGGAAAACTGATCGTAGGGAGCAAACTTGAAATGGGAAGAGGAGGAGGAACGCGATCGGGCTGCAAACTGATCTGGCAGACGCCGCAACACGCCTCACTCACTGGTGATGTGGTCTGGACTCAGGATTCAAAAGCCTCCACAAACCATTTCCAACGTACAAAGCTGCCAGTCTCTGTAGTACGTGGTTTTTTCCAAACCGTTTTTGGGAACAGAAACAAGGCCATGTCAGAATATCGGGTTTTGTGGACCGTTAAGGGGGTACAATTTGAAGCCTCGATCCTGTAATCCGATTTCTGAGTCTCCGTGGCGATTGCACAGTGCCCAGCCTAACGCACTGTTCAGCACAGAGCTTCTCTGTGTGGGACCTACGAGACTGCAGACCAGCTGAAGCGGCAACCTGGGATCCGCAGACAACACAAAGTCGCCAGCGCTTGCTTTCTGAAAGGCTTCTGCCCGATTTAAAAGCTCTTCTTCGCAGGGAGTGCGCGCAGGGGAGTACAGAGAAAGATGTTTTCAGCCTGAAGAAGAGGCGGCTCTGGGGGGATCTCATCAATGTATAGAAATACCTGCAGGGAGGGCGCCAAGAGGACAGAGCCAGGCTCTTCCCAGTGGTGCCCAGTGCCAGGAGCAGAGGCCATGGGCACAAACTGGAACACAGGAGGTTCCCTCTGAACATCAGGAAACACTTTTTCACTGTGAGGGTGACCGAGCCCTGGCACAGGTTGCCCAGAGAGGTTGTGGAGTCTCCATCCTTGGAGACATTCAAAAGCCGTCTGGGCACAGCCCCGGGCAAGCGGCTCTGAGTGGCCCTGCTTGAGCAGGGGGCTGGACCAGACGACATCCAGAGCTCCCTTCCCACCTCAACTGGTCTGTGATTCTGTGATCCTTTTCCAGACGACAATCTCATCAGCTTTCAAAGAAAGCAGCGCCGTATACTCAGACAGAAAACTCAGTGATGGCTGTATACGAGAAATAGTTTTAATAATTTACTAGGAGATTCTTTTTTTCACTCGGCCCGTCTCAATTTTATCCCCCGCTGGGTCTGCCGTACGTGATATAAACTAAATCGTGGTCTGCTACAGATAAAAATAATTCCAGGGCGTATTTTTGAAGGGGGGAGGGCTGAGTTTTCCCTTGGGATGCAGAGCGCATTCCAGCATGTGAAAACACAGCCTGGCGACCTGCTGCCTCCCCTGCCTGCAGTTTTTCTTCAGTTTGCATAGGAACGTACAGCTGTAATACGATTGTACCCAGACCCAGCACACAAACGCTGCTGCGTTGACACGGTGAGCGACCGCACTGGTACTTAAGCAAACCCGTTATCCTCCTCCTCTCCTTGCTGCCAACAGAGGTGGTTATTCACCGCACGTCTGGTGTTCAATTCCACTAACCACAGAGATTTCTTACCTTCTCCAGTCCAGCCCCGCTATCACTGCAGTGCTTTTATTTTCTGGATGAAATGACCTGCAATGCAGAGGCTCGCTTGCTACAGTGATCCTTCTACCAGATCTGTAATCCTCAGTCCCCCAGGGTAATGCTTGGAGTAGGAAACTACTTGGTATAGTGAGCACGTCAGCGTTTTCCTAGCTGCATTTTTTATTGGCTCATTTGCTGCATCCCTGACTTCACTTAAGTTTTCTTCCCTTTTATCCCTCGCTTTCTCCATCCTCCCCCTGTGCCTTCAACTGAGGTCTCAATATCCCCGAGCTCACCTCTTGAGGAGAGCCGGCAGATGCAGGATGGAAGGGGCAGCGTACGCCCTCCCATCGTTTTTACGTAGGGCGGCAGAGCCGCAAACGGGGAAGACGTGGGGAGACGGGACTCCTTCCATGGCAGCGGCGTCTCCCCTCCCAAGCTTCCTGGGAGGCTCCATGGAAGGGAAGGCCGATTCAGGTAGATTCCCCGCTCCTCCCGCCTCTGCCGTGCTGAGATTTGCAGGTTATTAATTATAGGGACCTCGCTGGAAGAGCAAGCAGGAAAAAAGTGCAAGTTGCAGAGCAGACAGTCCTTCACGTTCTGCGCAGAGAAGGAAAAGACCCTTTATTTGGAGAAGAGGCTGGGGGGTTTGTTCTCCTTTTTAATCCCCATTAACAGTGAGAGAGACTTGTGCTATACGGGAAAGAGGACTCACCCACGTGCCTGGGTTTCTTTTAATATTTCCATGAAACAAACAAAAAGAAAGCCCGGCACGATTAATTTGTCGGAAGGTACGTTGCGTCATTTACCCCCATCGCTTCTCTCCACTCTCAGTCTCGTTATCCTTTCCGAAAATCTGAGAACCGGAGCCATCAGGGGAAACCCCGGCTCTAACGGAGACAGCGACGGTCCTGCTGCCGACTTCCAGAGACCAACAATTTCAACCTTTGCGCTGGGCAAGTTCCCCATACCGCTTCTCTAAATATCCCAAGCAGAATATATAACCACGGAGCTTCTGTTTTCTCTCAGCACCTTTTTTTTTTTCTTTTGCCTCTAAACGGCCGCTGGGCGCTGTTAAAACCGGAGCCATCTCCCACTTGCAGGCAAACGGCAGCAACGGGGGGTTTGCCCCTCAGTCGGGAAAGCACTTCGGGGTGAAGAGATTTTCATGGAAATAAGTTATGCTCGTGTGAATGGCAAGAATGATGCAATCACAGCACACTTGCTGAACGGGCATTATCTGCTGGGTTGGTTTTGTCACAGCACAGCTTTTAAGGAAGGGGGAAGGAGGAAAAGTAGAGGCATGAAGGGGGCCTGTTAAAAAATGGACGAAATGAAAAGTGGCGTCACTGGATTTGAGGATTAACATCATTTATAAGCGATACTGACAGGGAAAAGAATCACAGGCAAAGAGGTTGGTGGGTGATGCAGCAAGAAAAGGAGAGATGCAACGAGCAAGAAGCTAAAAGAAAAGGACAAAGCGGTCAAAGCAGCAAGCCAGGACAATAATTTCTGGAGGAGCGCTGTGAATGCACATAAAATGCAGGGGAAGATGGGATTTCTCAAAGGAAGAGGCTGCAGGAGCTCAGGGAAAAAATGATGAAAGCCCGTGTAACAGTTCTGTGTGAACAGGGGAAATGAAAGATTAAAGATCTAACCCAACACCGCGGCAGCGCCCGGCGGCCGACCGCGCAGCGAGCTGTGTTCAAACGGGGTAGAACAGTCTCGACTCCAAACAGCTGAAAGCAAAAACTCGGGAGGAAATCGGCACGCAGAGCTCACGTATCGCTCAGCACCTAACGCAAAAAAGCACTCACCTTTGAGAAGCTGAAATTCGCCGAGCAAGGAGCTGGTCGCCGGAGGGCGGCTTCCAAGCGCCGGTAAAAAAAGAAAACACGGGAACCCAGAGCAAAAAGGGATCCTAAAGCCAGAGAGGTTTGGGATGCGGGGGAAACAGTCCTCGCGCAATCAGGCAAATCAACCCTGTTAAAGGACAATCACACTGACGAGTTATCATCAATCACTCTCCCTCGCTTTCTTTATGCAATTATCCTAATTGCATAAAGGCTATTAAGCAATTATTTTGATAACTGGAGCTTTGTTACTGGCTCTCCATTTTGGGCATAATTTTGGTTCCTCATATAAATACCGCCTTAAAGCGATGTTTACAGACCGCCCTAAGTATGTGCGTAAGGGTTTTCCTGAGCAGGAGATTCAAATTTCTGTGTAAAAAGCATAAACCATAAAAATGATACCCAAGAAAGCGTACGTTTTTACCCCCAAATGCCAGGTTCTCCCTCAGTCCCAGATCTATGCCCAAATCTGCTCAGGACATTTTGCCGCAGGCACGGCAGCGTCTGTATCAAGGCAACGGCATGGATTTACTTCCACTTTTTTTATTATTCAACTTTTTATACATAATAAATACAAACTTTTTACAGCCAATATAAAGAAAGCATTTGCACCTATGCTTTCAGTGTACTGACGCTGTACACGATGATACGTCGAATACATGCCCTGTATGAAGAAATCATAGTTAAAAAGGAGGCATATTTTTACAACTTTTCTTCTTTTTTTTTTGTTTTTTTTTTTAAATAAAATTAGCAGCTCTTACAGAAAATATTTTAAAATACAACTAAAGAGACTTTAAATAACACTTTCTCAATTTTGAAAGTCCAGGTATGAAGGACACAGAAAAACTGGCCAAAGAAATTGAACATGAACATTATGGCAATACTTTCTTTTCTTCTGCATTGTGAAGCTTTCAAAATTTTTGCAAACAGTTAAATCTTTTTTAAAAACTTTTTTTTTTTTTTTTAAACTTAAGAATAAGTTTGATAAACACATAAAAAGACCTCAAACAGATCAACAGGACAAGAGGTGCAAAAGAATGAAAAATATGGAAAAGACTTCATTGGACAGTCACCGATGTCATAACCGATCCATGAATTGTTTTCTTCAAACAGCCCCACTCTTGGTTAAAGATCCCACTGGGAAAGGAGATTGGCAAACACGAACGTCTCAGAGACCCAGCTTGGGTTGGGATTTACAAGTACGTGCAAAGTTTATGATAAGATCTTGGTAGATGACTTTTTTTTCTTCTTTTTTTTCTTTTTTTTTTTTTTTTTTTTTTTGTAAATGCAGCCTCAAAAAATAGCCCTTGTTAGTAAACTAAAGGTAGAAAACTTACTGG
Source organism: Gymnogyps californianus (assembly GCF_018139145.2). Lineage (NCBI taxonomy): Eukaryota > Metazoa > Chordata > Aves > Accipitriformes > Cathartidae > Gymnogyps > Gymnogyps californianus. The sequence continues at coordinate 2,153,163 of NC_059471.1, read as the reverse complement.
CTTAGAAAAAAAAAAAAATGAAGACATAAGAGCGCATTCGATAGAACCCATATAACAGCTCAAAAAAACCCAACCTTGTGCTGCCTTTTAACTGAAGCTTTGATCTGATGGAGATTGCTGAAAATAACTTAGTAAGTACACAAAGAAAAACCTGTTTTCATCCAGTTTTTCCCTCTCCTCCTGACCATTTCTCTCCATGTTACACCTCGAATATCCTCTGCCCTTTTCTTTCAAACAACAAGAAGCAGCAGCTTCCTTTTCAGAGATATCCGACTGAAAATTAGTTCTGAGATCCTTTGACTCTCTCTTTCTTGCCTAAGAGTAATTTGAGACGATAGTCTTGGCCACAAAGGCGGGCTGAAGGCTTCGCAGAAACCAGAGCTTTCCCGGCTCTCTGGCTTTGGCTAGTTAACGGGCTTCGCATGGGAAAATGCTACAGGACCATCCAATGCAAGAACTAAATAATGCATGTAAATACTCTAAATGTAACTTCTAACTCTAGCCAGATGTTTTGATGACAAAGATATACTGCTAACGTTGGATAATAAAGTACATGGCAATAACTGGGATAAGAGTGACCCAAATACTTTAAAAAAAAAAAAAAAACAACAAAAAAAACCCCAAACCCCCAAAATCTGCTAAGAAAAAAAATGAAGCTCAATTTCCAGATCTAGACAAAATCTCACTTACTTTCCTACCAGTTGGTTTATGCTATGGAACAAGATGTTGCTACTAATTCAGCACCTCCATATTAGATACTCTATTACTAAATGTACTGCATAAATATTAATACAAAGAACATAACAGTTTAACTGTTAATTATTGAAGAGGTGTGCATTAATGTAATTAACGCCATATGATCTGCATCAGTTTTCCTTATCTATAAGATTATTTTCCTGTTTCTTCCTTTCTGCAAGGGGATTAAAGAGGAGCCAGCCTCTCCTTATACTTATTTTTCAGTTCCCTTTTTCATTCCGCAAGATCTGATTAATACCTAATCAGACAAGTAACGCTACTTGAAGAATTGACAATCTTTAACACATTCCTATGGCAACAGTAATATACTGTACTAATGCACGTGAGCGAAGTATGCTATGACTAAGTTGCATGAACGAGGCTCTTTCCTCGGCCTCCGTAGAAAAATTGACCGTCTTCAGCCAAGAGAGAAACCTGCTCCAAGGCAATCCTCTGCTCGCTGTTTGGCCCGTCTTGGTTTGTGCTAAGAGAGGAAGAATGATGTATATAAATCGAAACAAAACGAAACAAAAAAAGGCACAAAATATTCATGACTGCGGGAAGGAATCCACCATGTCACTGCCACATAAAATCCTCCCTATCTCTTGCTCTATTAAAAGTCTTCATCATGCAAAGGTGCCTAAAAACGAGATTGACCAAATACCGCGTTTGGTCTTGATTGTAGCACTACTACTTAACTAGTCCAATCATTACACCAGAGTAATTTCCACGTCCTCTATCTTCTCTGTTGTCCGGCGATGATGCTGCGTAGGGGGTGGTGGAGCTGCTCGCACCTGAAACAGCCAGAACCAGCCTGTAACTATCAGAAAACTGTCAAAATTTCAGAACTTGTATAGACTAAAACTGCAACTTTGGGCTCATATCTCAAGATGATGCAAATATACAGACTGTACATTAAGATCAACAGAACTACAGTGCGTAACCAGCTGAATTCAGGTCCAGTTATCTCCAATTAAGCCATCAAGGCTCTTCGTTATAACCTGTCGCCACTCTCAAGTGATTTTTCTCCAGGATGACTAGCAGTCACGACGGGGCAAACGCACCGAGTGAAATAACCGATCTATTCTGCCTGTACCCGTGGATAATCGGGTACGTAAACCTGGGACGGACTTCGGACTTTACATCGACCGCTGAAATCTGATGACGCCCTTGCCTGGAACTTATACGGACTGGGAACGACAAGAATGCCTTGTGGCATCTAAGTGGCTTACTCATATTTAATCAATCACTGACCTGACCGATATACAGCTGAAATCTGACGCTATTTTTACACTCTGCCACATCAATAAAGTTATTATTGCTCCTGATGGAGATTATGTTAAGCGCTAACAGCATTTCATACAGGGTTTTTATCACATGATTTCAGAATACACCAGAGTGACTTGCTATGGAAAACATGAATTGTGGAGCAATACCATAACAAACGTCACAATATTTTCAAACCACCCATATTTAAAATGCAATACTAACAGAAATCCTTTCAATTAAGGCATGACACTGTAGTAATGTCTTGAAAAGACAGTAAATTGCAAGAAACTCGTGAAGAAATCACAGATCTACAAAATGGAAAAGGCGAATCAGTGTCTTTTTTCAAGGGAATAAGGTAACGTGAAACTTCTCTGTTCAATAACGTAACGATGCAGTACTACCTCTGCCTTGCGTATGTCAATGAATAAGGTTAACTCACTGCCTACTGGAATATTCAGAATATAATTTTTGAATATCCAAAAGTGCTCTTTTTCTGCAACCTCATTCATTGAGAATGCCAGGAAAATGCAAATGTTACGTCTTAATATGATTCGGTTTAGGACTTTGAAACCCCCAAAACTTGATTTCAAAGTTAACCCAAGGAGATGGATTTTGCAAGTTCTAAGTGATTAAATTCTTCCTTTCCTTTTCTGGCAAAATCTCCCTTTCTAGGCAGCAAAGACATCACAAAATATATAGATCTTATCGTTCAGAATTTTTAATCCAAAGCCCTCAAATCAAGGGGTTTGGAAATAAACTTGACCCTAAATGCAGTGGAGTCCCAAGGACCGCAAATTACGTCAAACTGCTGGCAAGCACATTTGTCTGCCAGCACATTGGAGAAGAAGCAACTGTACAAATCATACGATTAAACTGGTCTGGCATTTATTCGCCACCTCTTTTTTAGTTCTGTTTAGGGGTTATTAAACGTGGCAAGAACAGAAATAACCTCCCAATGCCTGAAAAGGCAGTGTAAGTTTATCGACTAACATCTATTTGACTATCATTATAGATCTAATTTCCTCCCAGGTTAGATTTCATGATTCATGTGCCTCACACAGAGACATGCAGGTATTTCATCTATGAAGGCAGATACAGAAGGGCAGGTTAGATGAAGAGTAGGGGACGGATACGATTCAAGGTCATCTTTAAACACAGTGACTTACTGTTTAAACAAGCGCAGCTTTGTTTTGTTCTAGTGTTCACTTATTCAAATAACTCTCATGTTCCATAGCTTTCTGACCCATCTATGGTATTATCAAAGGGGAGTGAACAGACCTTTCCTCGCGCTATTCATCTGACATACTGCATTTTTTTTTATACACAGTAATTGGATTTGCAGAACACAGAGCGCCAAATCATCAGGGGCTGTATCACCACCCCGCTTTGAACGTACCTATCCCGTTTTACCTAGACTTGGCCTTATAACTTTGTAGCATCAAGAAAAAACCAGTATTTGTTTTTAACTTACAGGTCGCAGTTTGCCGTAAGAAGTTTCAGGAGGAATTCGCGGAGGCTGCGAGAATCCCGGGGACTCTGAACTGAAGCTGTTTTCTGAAAGAGTAAGCAACAACCCATCACCAACAAGCCACTCGGTATTGCTGAATTAACTTTATGTCGCAAACCAAGCTTTTTTTTTTTTTTCCCCCCGCCTCTGAAATGTGAACATTCTAAATTAAGCATTTAGCTGAAATGTTTCTTTTGCTGTCACAAAATTTCTTACCGTTGGTTGACGGTGATCTGGGGAAGTACTGAGAACCTCTTTTATCCGGACTGTGGTAGGGACTAGCGGGAGGCTGGTCATACAGCGGCAGCGGTGGAAGGGCATTATTAGGCTTCGGAGTCGGGGATACCTGTGTTAAAAAGAGAGAGGGGCTGCAGAAAGCCTTACTCCTCAACAGTTTTTATGTACACACCGCGGTGCAGTAAGTCCTCTGACACATCAGTATGCTAGGAGCTTTCATCTGGAGAAAAACAATCTGTCAAAAGCGCCGTCAGGTACTTCTGGGAAGGAAAACCAAGATATCCAACAGTGACTGTATTTTTTTTTTTCAATCATAGGTTGCCACTGAGCAGAAATTTTCATCCCCTCCCAGAACTGAGACACACTTTTTGAAGGTTATTTGAAAAAAAGCCATTTGGCCAAGTGTGCCTCTCCACATATATTCGCACAAAAGCGTTAAGATCGTAAGTTTTATCCCAACTCAATTGCATATATATCATTTAAATGTTAAATTTTCATGGTCTTCTCAAATCAAAGAATAAAAATACCGGAGAAATTACCTTGTAGGGAACATGGAAGTCCACTTTCTAGCACCACAATTACACATGAGAATGTGTCTGATTTTCTAATATGATATAAGGATTACAGAACTATACTGGAATGAGGCCATTTTTGCAAAAATTACCGTAGTACAATATTGGGCAGTATTCTGCCCTTCAAAAATTGAGAGGATACAGAACAGATTTAAGTATGAAAACATTAAATTAGGGCTGAGAGAGCCTGTAATTCTCTTTTTGTTGCCAGGTTCTGTTTGATGTCTCAGTCTATGCCATAAATTAATTACAGGAAGTAGACTGTGAATTTTCTCCTTTGGTTCATTTCCTTTCTACCCAAATACTTGCCTTTATTCACAAATTTGTTACATTTGCCAAAATAGATCAGTTGATAATTATTAGGCTGGGTAAGAAACTAAAAGGTAAGCAGTCAAAGTTTTTTTTTTCCTTAAATTAGTTCTGATTTCCCCCCCCCCAAAGAAGCGGCAGATCTTTGCAGCCTTGCGAAATCACCCTAACAAACTAACAGGATACGTGCAAGCTAGCACCTCAACTCTTTACATACCTGAATATCTCCAATCCACTGGGTCTCTCCATTTTCTGAGGCCGTAAGCTCTTCAACTAATACTGACGGGAACACCCCAACGCGTCCGTTGAATTCTCCTTCCCAAAAGCCGTCATCGTCTTGATTTTCCTTGTTCAAGATGCGGATGATCGCTCCTTCTGGGAAGGACAGCTCATCATCTGTCTGGCCCTCGTAATCATAAAGTGCTTTTACAAAACAGACTGAAGAATGGAAGAGGGAAAAAAGAAGTGTAATTGGCATGAGCTTAAAAAAAAATAATAGTAAGTACTATACATACTTTTACGGTTGGACTCAATGATCTTAAAGGTCTTTTCCAACCAAAATGACTCTATGATTCTATAATTGCTGAGTCAAATTATTTTAGTTTTCCTTAATTTTAGTTAATGTTAATCTCAACTCTATGAGATAGCCAGGTAAATTACGCAGATTTGATATGAGACAGATAATTACTGAGACCAGTTGTACTCAGATACAGGTCAAATGTGAGACATTCTCACACGCGACATCCCAACTCGATATGCGGAATGCTTTCGAGAACAAGCTTAATATACTATTTATTTTTTTATTGGTATTTACCACTGGAGTCTCCATTCAGGCTGCCTGAGACTAAGTCGACCTCAGTGGAGTTATTTGAGGTGTGTGATCGACTATCCAGTGCCGCAAGGGACTGTAGCATACTCAGCAGACTGCTGGATGTCGGGAACTGCAGGTACTTCTCTGGCACATAACCCACTTGACCCGCTTTATTCCGTGCCTGTAAATAAACGACATAAAAGATGCTCTGTTTTTGCATACTACTCGGAAAATAATCCAAATACTTTCTCCCGTCCCAAGTTCTATTTCTAAAAGTAATAGTGAAAAGAAAACAATCTCAGAAAAATGATACCTTTACCCAGTCTTCCATATCTCCGTCTTCAATAACCTCCAATACCTCATGTTCCTCTATGGTCAGTTCATCTGGCTGAGAAGCCTGAAGTATGTAACAGGAAGATTAGAAAATCAAAGTGTTTTCAGGTGCACGGGACAGGCAGCGTAAAGAACATTCTCATCCCGACTTTTACTCAAACTTATGTTTTTTCAAAATTTTATGATGTAGCATACTTTAAAACGTATTAATAAGGGTTCTTCTGTATACCTGCTGACGTTCACAAGACCCTTTTTCACTCAAGAGGATGGATGGAAGCGCCCTGAATACCACCCAGCGCTTCGAACCCTATTTACTTTTGAAACCCTAATTACTCCGTACTCTAAGACTAAGCCTGCCACTGGCTTCGGCTACCGCAGCGGTGTGATTTACAGCTGACCTAGCAGTGCTAGCAGAAGTAAATAGCATGAATGCAGTTTGTCAGCAAAGCTTTAACTCATGAATGGTGGTTTCACTATTACAGCACAAAGAGGAGCTTTGTCGTGCAGCATACAAGCACGCCTAACACTGAGAAGGCATTTCGAATATAGCCACACTGGCTCAGCAACAAAAATTAGAACATCTTCTAATGGCAGGCACACAACTGGTCTCCTTGAAGCCAGACAGGGACATCTCCACAGGCTGCAATTCATGCGCAGACTTCAGTACTCTGCTGAACTGTGGTTTCAATGTGTTTCACCACGGTATGGATGTACACTGCTGCAGTTTTTCCGAACTAGATGTTAGATATATTTAACGTGCACCATTATTGAGCCAAACGCTGACATTCTACCTCAAACCCCCACAGAACAGTTACATCTATTATTTGTTTGTTGCATCATTCATTTTTCTAATCAAATTTAAAAAAGAAATAAAAAATCACAAACCTTATATGAATAAACAACTTTGCAGGTGAGAGGGTAATTTCTTAGAGTACCAGAAGGACTAGAACTACTGTCATCAAAAACGTCCATGCTGTCTTCAAACTCTTCACCTTCTTCCTTTTCTGCATCAGCATTAATCTATTAAAACAAATTAAATTTGGCATTATACCATCAAATAAAAATAAGTGTGAAGAAAAAACAATAAAAATGAATGGATCAATATTCTTCAGTGTGGTTTTTTTACTACTTATGATTATTGAGAGTGGACAAAAAACCAACGACTAAATAATATTCAACATACGATTCTCAAATAACACGAGGAAAGCAGCCATCAAACAAAGCAAATACAGGGAAGCAAACGAAGAAGAGCTCTCACCAAATTACATCTTCGCTTAACTCAGCTGTATTTCTTCATTCAAGCACAGGCTCGTGGACTTTAAAAAGAACTGCAGAAGATTTTGGAACTCAGCTGCTGGACAGTTATCTATTTTTTGCATAAGCTGTGAAACAGTGACTAATGTACTTTGGAGATGCCATTTCAGAGGCGTAGCAAATAGTTTAATGGAAAAAAGAGTCACTTACTGAGAATTTATGCTACTAAAAGATTAAGATACCTGTGACCACGAGTTATAAAATGAAACGGCAGTGGAAATACTTAAACTTGAAAAAAAAAATTAAAAAAAAAAAAAAATCAGCCTTCCAGCTGGTGTATTCTGCACAATAGATTTGCTGCAGTTTATTAAAAAAAAAAAAAAAAGCTTAGAGAAGGAATGATGATTAAAAACTAGCTATAAAAGTTTAAATACAGACTGAAGTCAATACACTGGAAAAATACAAGTTTCTATAAATGCAGTTTGGGCAACATTGACATGAGCTGTGCTTTGGCCTTGTGCCTGGATTAAATTTTGCATAAACACTTTATCTCATGTGAAAATAGGCAAGTCCTTCGAATCAAAGGCAACACTGTTACGTATTTGCCATCTTCCCTTTATTTACTCCTTTTAATTTAGAAGTGAATTTGGTATTCCTCATGAAAACTATAGAAAACTAAACTAAAAGTTTTCATGATAAATCAACATAAAGTTAGGCTGAGACCGAAAAGGCACTGGCCAGGCTCCCTAAACCAGCTGCCTTCGGACCTCTGCTCTGTAACATCTGTGCTCTTCTAGGCCTGGAGTAGAAGAGCACAAAGCTTCATCATTTTCTGACTTAGATGAATTTTTACGGTACGATTTCTAGACTACATCCTTGTAATTCATATGCTTTTTTCCCCCACTCATTTTCATTCAAGTGCAGTTTGCATCCATTGCTACTCAAATACACTCATGGATGTTGCGGTAACAACAACAAAAAAAAATCACTGTCCCACCTACCTAATGCCTTGATATATTACCAACCAACTATAAACTACAGCAAATTTCAGGTTTCCCCCTCCAGTTTCTAACTGCCTTTTGCTGTGCATGGTCTATGTCCCAGCAGCCAAAGCTGACATTCAGCTGACAGCCATATGAAACATCATGGAAATTAGTGTATCATGTCTAGAAAGACTCGTTTGTAAAACATCTGGTCCTGGTTTTCTAACACGAGGCGGAAAAATACATTTTAATTTTCAGTGTGTGGGCTGCTCAAACTCCTTGAATAGAATCATTTGCGAAGTAGGCACACAGAGGGAAAACAGCATGGATGATACAGAAAACTTTAGCAGTTTGTTTCATAAAGCTCATCTTTCTACGGAGTCTGGTAATGAAAGACAGCACAGGCAAAGAATAAATACATCAGCCACAATTGTACCGAAGGTATGTAACAGAGAACGAACATAAGAGTAAATGCAGGTAAGAAGGTGACAGGATACCTTGATCATACATATGAAAAAAGGTATGCAAGTATCTGTCTTGTTTTGTTGCATATGCTACACAAAAAGAGATTCGATACCAAAAAAATTGATCAAAAGCCCTTTTTTACCTATCCTCGGAAATGCAGAGACCCTGGCAACAACAGAGAACACATTTATACCGAAGCACCTCCAGTCTCATTTGGATGTATGACCTGTAGGAGCTAAAAAAGGCTGAAATTTCCTGCCAATTCACTAACAGAGCAGTCCGCCGGAGCACCCGAAGGTATGGATCAGTCAGAGGCAGTGTGCAAGACATGTATTTAGAGACTGAAACCACAGTTTGTTCTGCACGGGTTGCTGGTATCAGATGACAATCAAGCTTGAATATGAACCAGCAACCTAATAGTTGAAAGATTCTATAACCTTTTACAGTTAAAAGATGCTAGATCCCTTTACAGTTAAAAGCATCCATTGTCACGTTCACAGTGAACGTACCAAGCGCAAACCTCACTTCTAACTCTGCAATACCGTACTTCTACTGTACAAATGTTTCTTATAACTGTACTGCTTCAAGTCCCAGCGAATACAAAACAAAACACAAAACCCATAAAGACGTTACTCTCTCTTCCTTTTCTGAATAAATTACGTAGTGTTTACAATACATTTGTTGTAGGCACTGCATACGTTTTCCAGATGACATTAAAATTCAAAATGACAATTAACTGGTTTTGGGCATGCACGCTGGGGGGAAAAAAAAGTATTCCCTGCCAAGATTATGCATGTCATCATTATATCAGAAAGTCAGCCGACTGGATAGGTGATGGGATATTAACTCCTTCAGCTTGTTACATTACTGTAGTAGGTTAAATAAATACAGCGATATCAAGGCATCGATGCCGCTTTCTTCTTTTTAGCTCTTGAAAAGAAAACATATCGAGAGCTTTGCTGAACAAATTATGTCACGACAAGTACTGGTAGCAAAGCAGTGCATGACGTGAGGATGGCAGATAGCTGGTTTCTGAACATTAAACACTGCCCGCTCTTCAAGGATGAAGAGAAAAGTGCTGCTTGTTATATGCTGCAGTAATTCTTCTAATAATTGCAAGCAGCATAATTTCGGTAACGGTTCTAAGAATTCCATCTACGGGCTGTCCCCATCTGGCCTGCCAAGGTCAACAGCATCTTTTTTTATACGGGAGTGTACGTAAGTGTAAAAGGGGAAAATAAGCATCAGAGTTTAACCTCCCACGCTGTGGCATCTGCTGGCTCACCAGGGACTAGCACGGGGTTTGGCTCCAGGGCCAACCGTTGGCACGTCTGATGAGACAGAGAACAAGGGATTGGGCGCAATCCAACACGCACAATGGGAAGTTCAAGGAGGTGGAGTACAAGAACAAAGGGAAAAAAACGCTGTTAAACACAGCTATGTAACATATCCTCATCTCTCCTGGCTAGAAAGGATCTGAAATGAAACTCGGCACAAGAACTCCTTTGGGATTCGGGAAGGATGAAGCTTGGATCTGCAGACGACAACTTTAATCTCTAATTATACTACTAACCATGGGAATAAAGCCTGCAGAGACAGACTACGCAGAACAGCGATTGTAACAACCTTTACTGCAAATCACCGTCACTGTGTTTGAGCTCTGTGTGTAACGTCCTAGAAGAAACATCCCAACACCCTGAAGAAAGCAAAGAGTGGATTCAGGAGTCTCAGGATCTGCTGAGACTCCATTCGGTGCTCGCTCGCTTTTTTGAACTGAAGTTGACATAGATGAAAATAGCTGTACATCCAAAAAAACCTTTCCCTCTAAGGGTGTGCCACCATTACCAAGAAAACACTAAAGAGGCAGAAAAGCATGAAGAAACATGGGAACGAGCAGGATTTCTTGTGTGTAGATAGCACATACTTGCTGAAATGGAGATTTTGTTTCTCTTAGGCGGTCAGCGAAAGCAAGCCATTCTCCAAATCATTTGCAATGCAATGAAAAACCACATCCCCATTCCCCCTGAAAGTTTTGTTATACAAAAGATATATTCTGGCTGTCCAAAGCATTTAAGATTAAAAAGAAAGTGTGAATTAAGTAATGTTAATAGTGTATGAAGACTCTAGTTAGGAAACTATCCACATGCAAACCGAGACTTTATAAAAGCCTCTGAATTTTGTTAAATATTAAATATATAAACATGCACAGAAAATTTAAAATTTGTTTGAGGCAAACTGACCAAACCTTCAGGAATTTTATTTTAGTTGGTTACTGGTGAAGAGCAACAGATTGGTTAGTTTTACTGCCAAAGGTGACAGCTCAGCATCGCATGCTGTGTAGGGGAATTTAAAAAAAAAAAAAAGGTATTACGAGCTCTTTTAGCAGTTCCTCTTTCTGAGCAGGGTTTCTTGGTTCAGGCAGCTGTTCAATTCAGCCATCAGTATTTATTTTGAAACGTATCATTCTTTGGGGGGGGCAATTTGGAAGAATAAAGCCTTTCATCCAAGTATCTCAGATAACATCGTAAACTATTAACGAAAGTTCAAAGAAACACGCAGACATTTTTCTTTTCAGGAGATGGCAAATAAATGTTATGGCACTTATCCAAGGTCAGAAAAATCAATCTAAAGTAAACTCAGCAACAGAACCCAGAAATCCTTTTTTTGTTTGTTTGTTTTTTGCATGAAACTCAGACACGGGCTTCAGCCACGTAAAGCTACAAGATTTTTCCAGTTAGCTACCAGCCGAGCAAATATTATCAATTTTGTTTTATATTCCATATTAAGTTAGGAGTTGCTACTAGGCAAGAGCCACGTGGAGACGAGGTGAGGTTTACACGTTGGAAACCGTACCAGGTGTGAAGAGCCGTTGTTGGTGACCGAAGGCAGGCTGGCCCAGCGTTCGTTTTCCAGTTCTTCCATCACTTGGTTCATTGCGCTTTTTAGCCACGTATCCACGGACACACCGATCTGCTTCAGCAGATCGAGACGGGCTTCTGCTTTCAGCTTAATTATCTGAGGAAATAAACACACACAAGTCAGAACTCTTTCAAGATTACATTTCACTCCTTGCCACGATTCAAATGCGTTATTTCCCGATCCGCAAATTACTCAGGTGGCTCCGAAAGCTGCTCCATGCGGAAACGGGTCCAGTCCTTCATTTCCTTGCCTGCAGGAATGTGGTGTGAGCCAAGAGACAGGGAATGCTGTTCTAGAGACGTAAAACTACAGGCACAGCCAATTTCACAAGTTGGTGTTTTTAAAATAACATCTATTAGTTTATGCTAACTTTCTATTCATATATTCTAGTGATGGGTTAGTTTAGCTTATTTTCAAAGTGCAAAAACCCAGACAAAACCCAGGGCTTCGCAGTATTTTTAAATTAGGAATACTCCTGGGCTGCAGACCCTGGATGCCCTTTCGGCTGGTGACTAAACTGGATGTGATACACAAATAAATCCAACGCGATACACACGCACAAACCCACCAACCCCCCAAATGAGGTTATTCTCCATCAGCACTTGCCAGAGATCACAGGAAGCTTTTTTGTTATGGAAACAGAATATCTTAATAATTCCAAAATTAAATAAGTATCACACTTCAACAAAGAGTTTCATGATTTTCGTCTTCAGAACAGAATGAAAATTTAGGTTTTCTGACAGCTGGGTTCACTTCAGCATCCTGGCATGCTTTCTGGCCAACGGAGCCAAGGCTTTAACAAATTCATGGCAAAACACCACCCTGATCCAAATTATTTAACAATCTAAACAGAAGGAATGGAAAGAGTAGCATGAAGAAATTCAGAATTTCAAGAAATGCAAAATTCAGAATTTCAAGAAACAAAAAGCAGAATTTCAAGAAAAGCAAAGCAGAATTTCAAGAAAAGCAAAGCAGAATTTCAAGAAAAGCAAAGCAGAATTTCAAGAAAAGCAAAGCAGAATTTCAAGAAAAGCAAAGCAGAATTTCAAAGATTGCATCAAGAATTGGGGGCAAACCTAGGAATAAAATTGAGGATATATTTATGTCCAGTCCAGCCCTATCATCATCATCCTGTTGCACTTGCTCATCGGAGGAACAAAAATCAAGTGATTTACCAAAGGTCCTTCCGTGAGTCACTGATGGAGGCAACAACAGAAACGCCCTGAACCACCCTGCAGTGTTTCCTGCATTTTCCTTTCACAGCACTGTTCATTCTTGGCAAGTTACTGTGCAAGGAGCAAAGTTTCATCTCCTTTCTCGCCCTTCCAGCCCCTTCCACGGGGATCAGAAGCACCTCACTTCAGCATCACTGCCTGTATTGACACATCAAGTTGTCAGCGGCACTGGGAAACCGAGCAAAACCAGCAAAAAATAGATGGGTCTAAGCAAAAATTAGAGGGAAATTACTTTTTCTGTAGTGGCTGAAGCACAGTAGACTATGTAAGAATATATGTACAGTGAATTAAAATGCCAATTGGTGCTACATAGATTTTTCTCTCTCTTACGCATATCCTTACTATACACAAAATTTTGTGTTGAGCTGAAATGTTACTGGTATTTTTCTTGGTTTTGACATGCTGCTGCACTTTACTATTGTCTTCTATTAAGAAGATGTTGGAAAATGAATGACTGTAACTTTCATTCAGCTGAACCCCCAAACATGGATCCATTTTCATTTTAAAATTATTTGCGAAGGTGACTTTAAACTTGTTTCAAACAATGAAACTATTTTTGAGAGATATTAGTTTTAATTCCGTTTAGAAGAAATGTGATTTTTAAAAAGCAGGTAAGTTGTTAGAGTAAAATTTATTATGTGAAATGTATCTTCAGATGGGTACAGCTGCATGCACACGCTCTCCCACATAATTAGGTATGGAGACCGAAGGATCGGACAAGTTTGAGAAGTATTTCCCACGGGAAAAGCCAAAGCCACTGAGCCAAGTGAAGTTTCCACTTCTCCGTGCAAGCAGTCTTCAGGTGAATGATTAACATGTACTGTAAATACTGTTCATATAGCCGAGAAAATGAGGAAAAAAGTAAAATACATTAATATACATCACACTACTTCAGTCAAGATTCAGAAAATACCGATTTAAAAAGAACAAAAAGTCCAAAGATCGAGCCACACATCAGCATTTCCATTTGAAAGGCAGATCCTGTCAATTCAATGGCGGCATCAAGCATCTTCTGAAAACCTTGTAAGTTAGTACGGCCCAAGACCCAAACCGAAATTTGTAAATATTTATGAAAGCAATACCTAAGAGAAGGTCTGAAATCAGAAGTGTTAGATGGTGTTAGAGTTTTGAGTTCCAGGGGTGAATGGAGCAGGCATTGTATCCCTTTATTGGTCTTAGAAAGGCAATACCTCTCGCTTAGTTTTTTTCCTTTTGCCCCTACTTAGAGTAGTTTGTATATTTTAAAGCTGTACGAACATAGAAACAATAATAATTTTAATTAATCATCAACCTTTTCTTTGGAAGAATCTGATTTCGGAGCACTTACCAAACTGAGAAGTGGATTTCTCACTATATCAAGCTAAACAGAGAACACTTTTAAACCAAAGATCTTAGCACAGAAGGCTTGCACCAAAAAAGCTGAATCCAGGGATGCCAATTTCTGCACGTGAACACATCTCTCTCCTGTTAATAAGTATTCAGACTTTGAAAAAACCCACTTTCTAACCACACCTGCTTTGAAAGAAGGGGAGATGAGTGGCTCTACAGCACCCAGTGAAGACGAGCGCTGTTCCTGCCTCTTATTTGGATGCTCCTACACTCAAGATGAACTCCCTGCGAGCGTGACATTGGAGCATGGTCAGCTCCAACCTTGGCAGCTGCATATTAGCAGGCAGATCAGACATCTGCAGTGTGAGAGCAACCTAGTCAAAGGCAGTTGATTCACACGGGGTTGATTTGCGACTGCGGTAGGGCATGGCTGGGTTAGCGGCTTCGGTGGACACATCATCCTTTTATTGGTTTTTTTTGAAACTCTGACAGATTGACTTAATGCAGGTCAATGCAAGTCATTTGCTTTACCTTGTTAATGAGAAACTCCCCATTTTATCACGTGACTGAGCTGAGGTGCCTCCGTGTATATATATACTTGTGGAGCAAAGTAGCTATCCCCTAATTTGTCTTTATATTCTGACATTATATTATGAGGACTTTCCGTATGCCTTCAGCAAAAGTTGCCTAGGAAATGATCAGCCTAGTTGTTTTGCTGTTTTACCTCGTTATGCAATTTCCAATTAGCTTGAGTTATGCAACAGCAATAAACATTAGTCTAGGCATGCTATAAACATTTGTAGTTCATATTAGTATTCAGTCTGCTGTAAACCATGTTGTTTGTACAAACTTGTTAGCTAAAATAAACAAGCTGCTCCAAGATCCTTGACTGTACTTGCTAAGGGTCAGACAAGAGTTTTTAATTCAAGGTACCCAGCAAATCCAATCGAGTTCCCCCACTCTATTTACACATAGTAGTCTTAATATTCAACAAATGTTTGTTCCAAACCACAAATGTTTTGAGTTTCATTCCACTGCAGACAAGCCATGAAAGTACTTACAGTATTAGGTCAGGCCTGCACTTGAAAGATGTATAACGCTATTTACAAGCATACATATATATTTTTACCTAAATAATTATACTGGTAGACCAGGGTTAACAGCTTCCTACCTATATGGAAAAAAAAAAAAAATACCAGACAGTAGTATAACTTTATTCTGCTTCTCACACAGGAACAGCTAGATATTTAAAAATACAAGCACTTCATTCAAATATCCCTATGTCTAAATTAGCTGGGGTTTGATGCTTTCATTATGCCAGAATAAAATGTTAAGTAAGAGGGAAACAAGGGATCACCCGGAGGAAATACTGGCGTTTTCACCAGCATCAAGTCATGCAACAAGCTTTTCTGTATGTGTACCCAGGCACAAGGTAGGCTCTTCCCTTCGGAAGGGGAGGTTTCTGCAAGCTGGAGTCCTCACTTCATCAAGGAGGGACCCACTTTGCACAAAGGGTGCAACTTCAGCTTGCCCAGTCTTCTCTTGCAGTTGCTGATGTGGGAAGGTAGCCAGAAAGCGATGCGTTGAAATAGGAAGAGAGATGGTGTACTTTCTGACAAATCACAGATTTGCATTACATTGCAAAACCACACAAGACTACCATACCCTTAAAAAAGGATGCACTAGCTCTCAAAGCCTGGTTCCCTCCAAAACATCATATATTTCAAATTAAAAACTAAACAAGGCTTTCATCAGTGATTTTCCCTTGCGACAAAAAGGACTCTAGCAGGCACACATGCCATACTCCCCGACTGAGTGACCTCCGCTGACAGAAGCTCATAGACTTGAAAATATTTTAAATCAAGTAACCGCTTATATTCCCAGCAATACTAAGTATCTCCAGGAAGGCAGCTGAGTTTCGAAAGCACAGGAATGCTGGAATCCAGCGCTCGCTCTGAAATCTGGGCGCTGCCCAAATTTCATTGTTATTAAGTCTCAGTGTAGGACAAATATTTTCCTATTTAGTAGTGAAATTGCTATTTACAATTACTATTTACCAATTACTATTTAATAGCTAAGGACTGGGGTATCTTTACACTGATTTAAAAGCCATCAGCCACCCACAAAGTTTACAAACAGTGTTCTGGGTGGTTCCTGCTTCTCTGAGCTGTTCTTTTGCCTTAGCTGATGGTACGTTATAAGAAGATGAAAGGAAAAAACTCCAACGTTCTAAAAAATATAAATATTGTTATCTCTTTCTCACATACCTATCGTTGCTCTACACGGAAGAAGGCACGGTTTTGTTTATTTACTGTTCCAGTCTTAATTAAGCAAAGGCTTTAGACCTACAGCTTGCACAAGATGAAGATAAACAACTGCTTTGGAAGTCACGGAAATTAAAACCGGCAAGAATACATTACATAGCTGTTCTCTGTTCCCAGAAAGAAAAGGGCCTATAAGAAACCAACTGTTCATTTACATCCCACAAACACCTCGGTTACAAGTCTTTTAAAGTAATTTATAAAAGCGTTGGGGTAAAAAGCAAACACAGAAATCCGGCAAAGCTGATTTAATGTAGCCCCTTAAATATTTTGGTTTATGATTGTGAGATCAGTTTTGAATGGAGTTTCTTGAAAGCAGAGTTGCTTTATTTTCCACGATTTTTCAGGGCGCAGAACAAGACCGCGACCCCTGCCCATCAGAGTGCTTCTCTCCCTGCTGTACACACCCGGTGCTTTTTGATCTGTACTAAAGCCACCTGAACCCTGCTGCCCATATTTTTTCTCTGAAAGAATTCAGAATTATTTATTTTAGACAAAGGTTATACTTACGAGCATGTTCAGATATTAAAATCGGATTAAATTAGGATTACAAGTAGACCTAAACCATCTTTTGTGAGAAATATTTTATTCCACTGCAATCTTTTTCTAGTGGCAGGAACAAAACCATTAGCGGGTTCGATAGTCTCATTTAGCAAATTGTTTTAGCTAAGAAGAAAACAACATGGAAAGGTTGGAAAGATATTATCTTTGTTTTTCCCATTTAGAGTGATTTTTGTTTAAATTCTAGGCTTTTTAAATTAAAAAAGTACGAAAATGAAACCATTCTTTTAATGAGAAATACTGTATCATTTAAATTTTGGGCCACCAGCATTATTTGCACAGTGAGAGGTAGAAGTATCTGTGAGTACAGTAAAAACAAGCATTGGAACGCCACAAATTTCTCAAAAGTCAACGTAAGCCCTCCCCTGCAAATCAGTTTTAAATCGTAGTCCAGTGCTATTAAAGCAGGGATGCATGAGCAAATAATCCATGAAGCTCAACTTTCCCTGCCTTCTTGATGTCTGGGGTGGAAAGATAGCTATGCCAAAAACACCCCAATCAAAAAAAAAATCCTAGCCAACATGACTCACCTAAAATTTTGATCCCTGGGGCACAAACTTGAGCTCAGCCTTGAAAGGGGAGTCTATCAGTGATTTTAGCTGTACAGTGTTCGTCTGCAGTACTGTAATTCAAGACCATACGATGCCAGAGATTTCTAACAAACAGGCAAGAAAGATACGCTTTCTGCTCTAACCTGTGTTTCCTTTGTCTTTTCCGCAGCCAAAAAAAATCCACTTGCTACCTGGCTCCAGGCGAAGCTCAGCCACTGCTTGCAACAGAGCGACTGCAGCGAGTCCTGCAGCAACCTGGAACCACCCGTCCCTACGAATTCACCTGGCCAGGACCGAAAACCCCAAACCCAATACTTTTTCTGCACCAGCTAGGCAACTAGCTAATAAATGACATTTTTCAACACAACCCTGAGTGGGTTTTGGTTTTGGGTTTGTTTTTTTTTTTGAAGTGGGAGGATGGGCGGGAAGTTTCTCCAGATATTACAGCAGAGTTAGTTAATTTATATGCTAAATATTCTGCATGGAGTTAAATCAAACGATACTGTTAGGGTGAAGCAAACAGGAAATGAAACACTGACACAGATAACATGTCTCAAGAGTGAACGCCAAGGTTAAGAAAACAGAGGTGAAGCTATTAATGGAGAGGAGCCCACCGGCGCAGCTCCAGCCCAACTGGCAGGCTGATTTTTCCCAAGCTCAAGCATATAAAAACATTACAGATCCGTAAACAGAGGAAGCAGTTGGTGGGGAAGGAGATGGAGAGTAGATGAGAGCAGTATCAAAGCATTTTGTAGGGTTTAAGAAGTTGTTCCCAGGCTACTGGTAATGAGACTGAATGGAAATTACCCAAATTCTGTAAGTAGAAAATGAAATGTATGTAAGATGTATGGGTGCAAACCTTTATTAACACATTTCTCTGCAGTCCTGGTAACAAATACTGGTTCTTAATATAGTGAAAGACGTTGTATACATTTCATAGTCAAAAGATTCAGTAAGATTTACGCAGAGGCTGGACTAGAGACATCCCCAAAGCCCCTAACCTGAACGACTCCATGAAATGGCACCACTTTCAGACCACAGGTTTAAGGAACTGAGTTGGATTTTCAGTGTGACCCGCCTTTCAAGAGAACCGAATTTAAAAAAAAGACAAAACAAAAATCTACACAAGCAACATTAATATTCTCGTAGCCCAGACTAACCCCTGATCCCTTTACCAAAAAGATCTGAGAGATAGTCTACCGCCTGAAGTCCTACAGCAATTATTCTTCATCTCAGCAATATTTAAAGTCATGATGACTATTATTTGTAGGATGTTTTCAAAATTACTTATTCATTTGTTTCCATATATAAGGATATCCAGCCTTTACAGTACACATAGGGATCTATAAGATATAGAGACAGCAAATATGGCTCTTCAGTTGACTATATCTTCCAGGAATCTTTACGACTGTATTTCATCGTTAGCTTCAAAACATCTCTGTGTTTGTTCCTGCCCCTTCATCCCACAAAATACCTTCCTCTGTTAAATGTCCACTAATGAAAAAAATAGCCTTTATTATTATCGTGAATACATACAACCCAGCCTTCTAAAGACTTCCTTCCTCGTTGTTCATACCATAACAGGCAAGTTTGTAAAAAAATGTACTGTGAAATATTGAAGCAGGATCTGAGCACACTGCCTGCTATCCAAATTTCTCACTTACAGCAAGTCCCTGAAAAATAATTATCAGAAAGTATTAATTCAAGATAAAAATCCTCAAATATGGTAGTATAATTTTTGCAACACTGCAGTCAGAATGATTAAATGTTTGGATACAGCTGATAAAGTATTAAGACTTGTACATCTTCATAATACCATAATACAGCTTCGGGGCTCTGATGATGTTCTTCTCAATGACGACATTCTCATCTCTGCAGATGTCCTCACTAAACTGCTTTTCACCAAAAGAGTTTAAAATTCCTGATCTGTGGATGTCGGCGGCATATTTCCAGGCTACTCCTCATTCTGCCTAGCCGGAAAGACTATCAGCTCCTACAAATCTCATACCGGGAAGGCAATCTGTTTACTTAGCACAGCTCTCCCAAGCATATGTTTCCTGAGCAAAGCCATAGATGGTAGCAAGTGACATTTTACAGATCCAACTTTTTTGGGGTTGGTAGCTTTATTCCATTTCATTTATTTTAGGAATTAGCTTTTCTCACATTTCTTATGAGCAGAGAATGACACCACTCTTGCAGTTGAAAGGCTCAACTGCAAGAACACACAAATAACAACAGGCTGAAACGTAGCTACGCCTACTTGAGATGCAGTAGGACCACATGCAGCATACGATTAATAGATTAGATCCTAAGATAGAACAGGAGCCCAGCCAGCAGACACAACTGTTATCACAGCACAGTAATAAATATTCATAGCCAAATATAAGGGGAGGGAGAAAACAGCCCTCCATTTACATTAAAAATGGACCTAAGCTTCTGAACTGATCAAACAAAGTAAACAGCACCATAATGAGTCTTAATCAAATCTTATCTGGTACAAATACTCTCTTGAGAGCTGTAGATATCCTAATGATGAGACAAAATGCATCCCCCTATAATTAAGTGGAAATAGGATTAATTGCTGTGGAGGCCCCAAGACCTTCCTTGAGCACAGACCTGAGCACAAATGGGAAATCTCCCATCATCGAGAAAAATCATGTCAGCCCTGGGACCAACTATACTGCTTGGTGAGGCTCACCCCGGACTACCAAAGTATCAGAATCTTTAGGCTGATAGAGACAAAATAAAATGAGAGGAAGAATTCAAGCAACCCAGCCTCAGGGTCCAGGATGCAGGCTGAAAGAAGGATCATAGAAACCAAGGAAATAGCTTCAACTTCTGTTTTCCCTTATTTCTGCAACACACATCAGTGGAGACAGTAAATTTTTGTCTCCAATAGTTTAAAGATAAAGGCATACAGGCAGTGGAGAAATGGAAAGCTATTTTAAGGCAAAGCAGATCTATCCAATTGGCTGAACTAAGAGCTGTAAAATGCCCAGCAACCTTCCTTACTGTTGTCACAAAAATGAAAGCTTAAAATACAGAAGTTCTAGGTCAGTCACCTGAGTTGGCTGAGTAAGTGCAAAGGAGCTACAAGAATAGTTTATTTTCTCAAATTATTGAATTTCAAAGGTGTTGATCTCCTTTACAGATGATGCTTGAATCGTGCCACCTTCAATTTAAACGAGCACCCTCTGCTCTCAGTCCTTGTCTTTATCAAAATCCTTCCCTGACGCAGCAGTGGTTAAATGCTGTTTTGACAACGATGGAGTTCCTCTGGATCTAAACTCTACGGTGTAGCACTAACCACAGTCAATTTTAGCACTCAGCCAGTGCCAGAGGTATTATCAGACATATTCTAACATCTCCTTTAAAAACAAGCGAGCAAAACAAACAAAACACCTTTGACAAAATAGAAACGTTCCATTTTTAAGAAGAAAATATGTGTTCTGGTTATCAGTTACAGTCACTGTATATCATCCGCCATGTATCGATTGTACAGGAGCACTCTGGTGTAAGCCGTATTTTTCCCCAAACTTTAATCAAGGAGTCTGCTCCCTGAAACATCACAAGGAAAAACGCCTCCTATCCCAGGGAGAAAAAGATCAAAAATAACCCACTGAGCTGTGAATGTGCCAACCTAAGGTTTTATGTTCAGGCACTGCATCTTGCAGAAGAGAAAAAATTCGGTTTCTCCAATATGTCTTGATCCTATGCACACTTTTACTGTATTTCCTTGCTGTACCTTCAAATTACGCCTGCTTCCACACCCTTACTGTATTTCCTTGCTATACCTTCAAATTACACCTGCTTCCACACCCGTCATGCTTATCAGAAAATAAAGAAGTTATATGTATGGTACCGTTCCTCTCCGTTGTTAGATTTCAAAGGATTCAGGGTCTCTGAGGAAGAGGGCAATGAGATGAACACATCTATGCACAATACACCCTCGAGAAACCACATTACCAATATATATCGTCTCTAAAAGGTTCTGACTCAGCTCATGTTGTATTAGATGGCACATAGAGATCGGTCCGTCTTCTGATAGTTAAGCAGGCTGGCACTGGAGCAATGTGTCAAGAACGTAAAATTCCCCAGGGAGAAACACGCAAGTGGAAGTGTCTAGCGACAACCAGAATAGCTTTGCCAGAAGAAAGGCAAAATTTAATACCAATGTGCTTGTGAAGTTATCTTCCCCTTCAGAAATGATGAAGAAAGCGAAGGAGGAAGAGAGTAGATTTGCAAAGGAAAAAGCACCAAAGAGTGGATCAAGAAGGCAAAATGGGATAGAACAACAGGCACACTACTCCAGAAAGGAAATAAAAATAAAAAGCATTTCAAGAGGAAAAACACCAAAACCCCCAAAAAGAACAAGGGAGAACACCTCTGGAATGACGGTACACACTATCTAGCACACCACAAGAGGAGAGAAAGCGTGTGCACGTACACATGCACACGCATGTGACCTACAAATAACCTTCAGGAAAATGTCCGTCTTCCAAGTGCTAGCAGTACACACACGATCATTTAGAAACTGTGAGTCCTACACATGCTGCTCTATAGGTA